>NC_066320.1:30421976-30736976 GCF_022539315.1 Serinus canaria
TTTACATGTGCCCAGGTACAGGTAAAGCAGTTTCATCAGAAATACTGCTAATGAACATTTTTATTGTGTGGCTTCTCTTAAATTATTTTATCTCACCAGAGATAAAAGCTGGCATCCAGTCTGAACCAGTGCAACTGTTTTTAATATTAAAGATATTAATATAATAGTCAGCAGGATGTCTAGGGTGTGTATAATTATTTTGACCACAAGACTATAAAAATGTAATTATGAAAAGGAAAAGAAAAAAAAACCCAAAACAATCAGGGTTTGACTGTTTGTTTTTAAGATAGTTTTGATACTGAAACTAAACCTATTGCCTCCTGAGAGATGTTTCCTTCTTGTCAGCATTATTCTGGCACTGAGGGGACTCTGAGACTGCTCTGGGTGTTATTCCTGAGTTCAGGTAGCTTTATTAGGGTTGATACAAGGTGGCAGTGAGGGCATGGTAAGAAACACTGCACTTTAAATCCCAGCAGGACATTTTATTTATTTTCAACTTAAATATATTTTTTCCCTCCTCAGTTTTTGATAACTCTTGACATTGTATGTGTTATTTCAGTATGTGCATAGACACACTACAAAAAGCTATATAACAACCAGTCTTTTTTCTTGCTCTTTTCTTGCTCCAGCAAACTGCTGAGATCTCTTATCCCACATGGGTAAAATGAAGTTTCTGCTCCTCACTGGGTTAGCCATGGGGAACTGCCAGGAAAAACCTGCTCCAGCAATGCCTTAGGAGCACAGGACCAGCCCACAGTGCATGATTTCAGCATCCCATCAGTCCTCTAACTCAGCATCAGCAATGCTGGGGTGGCAGAAAAAGCATGGGCCAAGCTTCCTACTTTTAAAATCATCCATCCAACCTTGGAAATGGGATACTGGTTCTCAGTACAACTGTTTGTAAGGCAAAAACTTCTTATGAGGCAAAGGGTAGGGGAACAAACATCACCTTCACCATTTTCCTTACTGAAGTCTCAGTGAGCCCCTTCATTGGGCTGAAATAACAAGAACCCTGCCCTTCTCACAGCTGATGCATGATGGCAATCCCATGAGAAGAGCTGCTCTCTTATTATTCCAGCTCAGTAAATGGATCCCTGAGGGGAGAGGAACGGGTGAAATACAAACAGAAGTGGTGGGATATCTGGAGCACAGGAATGAACAGCTCTACTCTGGGCTGCCCCTCTGCCTTGGGCAATGCCTCTCAATCTGTCCAGCTCAGCACAGCACCAACCAAGAGCTTTTGCACACAGAAAAGGCTGCAGTGGCTCCTGAGAGCATCCTACAGCAGCACTTCAGAGCTCCTCAGGAGGACACTTGCTCTCAAGATGGCTGATGAAAAGATTTATGTTTTCCTTTCACATCAGCTCTGTTTTCTTGGGACCTGGCTCACTGCCAGGCAGGAGCTGCAATAATTTCAGAAAGAGATATCCTGAGGTGTGTCACCTAATCAATAGCCCTGCTTTTCTCCATCAGGAGAGCTGTGCCTTGCTGTCACGCACGTCACCCTGCTGGGCTAAGATTTACTGTTTCAAAACAAAAAGAATAAAAGCAAATTTAAACCTGGATTCCCTTTCTTCCCCAACCTCTACAAGTGCAGAAAAAATAACAAAATCATGACTCCACACAACAGGAATGGAAGGCTACACTCAGCCCTGGTTTTTGGTTGAAAATATGGGAGTGGACATGACTGGAAATCTGTATAAATCCCACTAACCACCCCACACCCTGCAGGAAGTACTTATCATCGCAATCTGCTGCTGGGATTTAGCCTTTGGGTCCAAACATCACCCAGGGTATCCAGGATGGCACGTCCACTAAGCCACAGTGTGTTTACAGAGTTAGTTATACAGGGCTATTTAAGGTTTTATAACTATGATTTAATCAAAGTGCTGGTTAAAAAGAAATGCTTGAAGACAGGTTTTAGAAATAAGTGTCTGGGGACATGACAAGATAAATAAATTCTTTCAATCAGCTCACTTTCCTGAAACACCAGTTTACAGTAAAGTGTATCATTGAAGTGACTAACACCCTCCACTTATTCTTGCCTCCTCTGCCCACTCTTTTTGCCCTGCTGTCTTGGGTCTTCTCAACCCTGCCTGTTGTTATTCTGGAAGTCCTTTCAGCCACTGAAATAATTTGTTTTACACCACAATGTGAAAGGATTTGGTTGGTTTGACTGGAAACAGAAGGCAAACAGAGGCTGCTGCCTCCTGGCTGGAGTGATGTGACTCGTGTAACCAAGTGACCACCTGGGCTCCTGCATTCAAACTGCAGATACATGCACAGCATTTACTTCAAATGATCCACCCCAGGCCTCATTTCAGCAACACTGCTAAACAAAGATGAAAAACCTTTTAAGTGCATGAATTCTCCCACTGATCTGCAGGGCTGTGGACTCAACAGCCTCTTTGAGGCAGCTCCTACTCCCAGCAAACTCCCGAACGCGAACGAGCACAAAATCAAACTGAGAAAAAAAGCTCCGTATTTGCTGAACTCCACCTACTTTTTGGGAAGCCAGGTACTCCATGCCTCGTGCCAGCTGGTAGGTGCAGGACACCAGGTCCTTGAATGTCATCTGCTCCTCGGGCACCCTGTTGATGTCAAAGGAGTACTCCATGCCGGGCGGGCGGCGCGCTCGCAGGTACTCCCGCAGGTTCCCCTTGGAAGCATATTCCACTATCACATACAAAGGACCTTGGCATGGAAAGAACCATGGCAAAAGCAGGGTTAGGTACCAGGGTAAAGTGGTTTTTATGTAAAAAACAGCTTTTAGTGTGCTATAATTGATTAAATGAATCAATGAAACGGGAAAATGGCAAGCACTGCTTTAAAAAAATAAAAGGTTTGAATATCACTTCCCCAAGTGATTGCCCAAAGCTCCACAGCAGGAGAGGCAGAGCCACAATTAGTGCCTTAAAGTACCTAAACCCTGCCCCAGTGCTTGCTCCTTTCAGACTATGCCATGTATTGAAAACCAAACATTTTCAATCAAAAAATAGCCTGAGATCTCCAACAAAGGGAAAGCACTTCTTGAATTATTTTTTTTTAATTTCCAGAGTGTTATGCCATTCTGCATCACTATATGTAGCATAATTAGCTCTTCCAGGAGTGAAAGTACTCATTTCAAATTTGTGGGCTGCAAGTTCTCCTAAAGCAGGGCTGACAATTCAGAACAGCAGACATGGGTAAAGGCCCTGCAAAAGGTCATTTGTTCCTTACAGCAAGGGATTAGAGAGTTTTCATTTGATACAGGACCCTTTCTCATATTAAGGCTGCGACTATAATGAGAAACAGAAGTTAAAATATTGCTGTTAAGCTAAAGAAATACCTAAAAATCCTATCACGGCATGACTGTTTCCTTAAAACCTCTTGAAAAATTATGATTAATGAGACTTTCACAGACCTGTTGGAAAGTCCTGGTTTGCTTTTTCTTTTCTCTACTCACCATCCTGGGTACAAGCTCCAAGAAGATTGATGATATTTTTATGCTTCCCAATCATCTTCATCATCTCCATCTCTGACACCAGGTCAGACAGGTCTTTTTCTGTGGCATCATCTGCAGAAGGCACAGGTTCAGTTCATAAATTTTAGTGTGCCAGCCTCAGCTTCAGTAAGGCTCATCAGCTGGAGTAAAATATGTTGGCTCAAAATGCAAAAAATGGGATTTGTTTTCCGGTTTACACTGCACATCATATATTATGGCCTGCCAAAAAATCATCTCAGCCTCTTTGGTGGACTGTCCAACTCTTCAGTGTTCTTATGTAAAGTGGCAGCACAGCAAGATCAGATATAAAAAAGCACAGCAAGACCAGACATAAAAAAGCTGTCCTTAGCTATCAAACCTCCAATAACACTGCCTTTCCTGCACACTAACCTTACAATTAAATTCAAAATAAATTGGTACCAACCACCTGGACTCAATGGGCTCAGATCTACACAAGGACAGCCTCTGACATGAAATAAACCGAAAGCAGAGAGACCCACACGACGCTAATACATCTCCTGGCTCCCAAATCCTCGCTGCTCAAGATAAACAGGCTGTCAAGGGTGCAGATTTACACCCCAAACTGCTGAAGGCTGAGGTCAGCTATGTGCTCTTTGACCCACCCCGCAACGATGACAGAGTTCAGATGCCACAAAAGAAAATTCTCTGGCTGAGAGCCGCCCCACTGCCCGTTCTGATCCCTAATCACCCAATTTTCTTACCTTTCAACATCTTCACTGCCACGGTCACTGCTTCTTTTGGCCTGTCTTTGTCAATCCCCACCGCTTCGGCCATGACCACTTGCCCAAAGCAGCCTTCTCCCAAGGGCTTGCCCAGCGTCAGCCTGGAGGTGCAAACAGCAGATTAACACACAGCATCTGCTGGAGGGGTGCAGCCAGTGAAATTCCAGGGCTAAATATAAAAACCTTTCAACTAAAAACCTTTCAACAACTTGCTGCAGCGAGAGGCGTTTATCATATGGAAGCAATAAGGGCCGGGGTGCGCGTCGGTTTCCGCGCGCCGGGCTGTGTTTTCTTAGGGGTGGTGGAGTGAGCAGCTCAGAAAGGCACAGCAGTCACCAAACTCAGCTCCTGAGCTCTCCTCATGGCTTGTGGGGAGATGCAGTGTGGAGGGACAGAGCTTTGGAAGAACATCAGAGCGTGGCTGGAGTTGGGGAGCAGCCAGCAGCAGGCGAGCGTCTGCTGTCACTGTGACAGGGCTGGGGTCACCTTTGTGTCCACGCTGGCTGCAAGGAGGTGGCAGTCAGGTTTCAGCCACAGAGGGTCCAGCATGTGGCTCTTTCTTGGCTGCAGGCTCTTTGCAGCCACAAGAGTCTTGGCTGGAGGGACCAGAAGGTGCCTCCTGCCTGCAGAGCCCAGGCTCTGCTCAGAGAGGGGAGGCAGAGGCTGGGAAAAATAAACTCGGTTGTAATCACCAACATCAAACCTTCCTAAAAGGAGCAGTCACTGAATGGGCTCTGCAGAATGCATTTTGTGGAGCATATTTCTGGTTGCAAAACCTGCTTAGATCTAACAGACAGAAAGAGGGACGCCGATCTCAGTTTCATGAGGAGAAAGAGATGAAATAAAACAGAAACTTGAAAGCCTCTGGGTAAAATCTTTTTGAGTCCAGCCTAAGTGCTTAAGGGCTAGAGCCAGGCTCCTTTACTTACAGAGAATACTTTGTGACATCCAGCAGCAGTGCTGTGGCAGGAATCAGGGAGGATGCTCAGTGAGTGTGATGCTGATAATGTTATCCAACATTGGGGCCAGATTCAAGCATTTTTGTAAACAAATTCTTAAGGACCTTCCATGGTCAACAGGAGGAGTTCACAGATATCACAGATGTTGGGACTCATTCTTAAAAGCATGGACACCTGTCTTCCACCATGAAGTACAGGGAGAGGCTGTCATGCCATCAGCAGCAAAGCTAGATGAGGGATAAGTGATTTGAAACCCTGCTTATCTGCTTGGGCACGGGACAGAAGGGAGGTGGCTCCTCCCGAGGGCAGCCAGCTCACTCTGTGACATGTGGGCTCTGGCTTGGTGAGAACTCCTCGAGCTGTTTTGGGCTGGTTTCTAAAGCAAACTCAAGTTTTAAAAAGGTGCAAAGACTGAAGGGCAGCATATGCTATGCTGAGGTCACCCTGCCTTTTCTCCAGAGCTAAAACTGAATTTAGGGTCTTGGCAGAGAACAAACATTTGCATTGGAAACTGGTTAATTTATGTGCTATTGCCCTGCTAGGACCAAAGTTACAAACCCCTCATTGTGTGCCTGCTGCCCCCCAGCCTAATAAACTGCCTCTAAATAGCCTCCTTTCATTGCAGATCTGCTCCACCTACATTTGTGCTGAGCACTGGGTTTAAATGTTTAGCAACTCTAAAATTTTCCGCATTTAGTGGATCCCCCCAGGGCACGGGCTGACAGGAGCACATATACAGACCCCACTGTTGACCAGAATGCTGCAGGTGGCAATTACAGCCTTTTACTCTTGTTTGCAGCTAAACTAATCAAATAATTTCCAGAAGAGTTATCAGAAAGCTCAAAATTACAGTTCATCCATTCAAAAGTTACAACCTTGAACTTCCAAAGAGAACTGTCCAGGATAAAAGGTGTTATTTTCTCAAAGTACCCTAAAAACTTCTTAAAGCTAGCATTAATTCTGATAAATAATCATCTTCATAAAGGTTCTACCTTTGTTAACATTATCTCTCTTTTACATGTCTTTTTCTATATTAAGCAATTACAGTTTTAATTAGATTATCCAAAGCTCATTTTGCATGTTAGTCAACAGACTTTGAAGAAAATATTATGTAGCCATGTGAATTTGAATAATTCAAAATTCAGCATGCTCTGCTTGAAACCCAACACTTTTAAGCCACAGAAATTGCACATACATGCACCCAACATGCAAAATGTTCCCCTAAATTAAAAATAATAATCTCTATTAATACATGGTATAAGCTGCCCAGAGATAGAAACATTGTCCAATAGCATAATTTAGACTTTCTCTATTTCCTACATATTCTATTAGCTGTTTTTTTAAATATTAGCCAATTAAGTAGTCAACTAAGAAACATGGTTTAATGTTCAGAGGTATTTCTTGGGGAAATCACCATTGTTTTTCAACAGTGCTTGCATGTGGATATTTTTCCCAGTCTAGATCACACCGAGTTTTCCTAACTCACTTCATTTCAGCAGATCATCTGAAAACCTGCAATAAATCTGAAAATATAATCGGGGCTGCAGGCAGAAGAAGAAATTTCATTTCTATTTAACCAAACTGATCTCAGACAACTGAATTGAATCTTGATCTTCAGAGCAGCTTCAGGTAACTGAGATTTTTCTTTAAGCCAGAGGAACCCTGGGAGACATGAGGAGAGATGATTCCTCCATGCTGTTTAGGGTTATTCAGACATGCAGAAGGGGTGTCAGAGGAAGCAAGCCACCTACTTATCTCTTGGGAACTCCCACTTTGGGTCTTCAGGCAGTTCATACTCCGAGACCCCTGCCAGCATGGGGGCATCAGCAGTGGAGGAGAGGCGGGTGGTGATCCTCACCAGGGGCGTGTTGGAGTTCATGGAGGAGCTCGAGTCGGCCGACACCTGTGGTTGCAATGCAAGATGCAACAAGGAGAAAAAGAGATGGAGATGTAATCTGGGCCCAAAATCTGAAAATCACCAGCACCTGATACCAAGCCAGCTCAGAACCATGGTGTTAGGAAGGGGCTGAATCTACAGTCTTGATTCTAGTGCTCTGTTCTCACATTTAGCCTCCCCTGTAAGCACAATACTGGTTCTACTGTCCCATAATTCAAAAACCACGTAAGTTTCAAATTTATTCCCACAGAAGGTGTTTTTGTTTATCATATTAATATATTTTTAAATAAACTGGCAGTATTTACATCACTACCCTCAGATATCCAAGTGAGCAGCTTATACCGTGAGCAGGTGACCAATAAATTCTCTTTTTCCACTCCTAGTTGTCCATGTCACCACGTCTTTTCCCAAATCAGCACACCCAAGTGGGCTCCATCTCTTCTCCCATGGAAAAGCAACAGCACAAGAGCAAATGGCCTCCAGGGGAGGTTTGGATTGGATGTTAAGAACAGCTCCTTCAATGCCTGGACTGTCAGGCTGCCCAGGGCAGCAGTGGAGTCACCAGCCTCAGAGGGATTTAAAATATGTGTAGATGTGACATGGGACGTGGTTTAGAGGTGGTCTTGGCAGGGCTTACATTTGGACTCAATGATCTTAAAGGTCTTTTCCAGGCTATATGATTCTGTTACTTTCTATTTTCCAAGTACTCAATACTGAAAGCATCAAAAAGCTATCACAACACTTCAGTTTTTAATTAACTACATTCTTAGCTAAAGACTCTACAGGAAATGTGGGGAAGAGGTCCTAAAAATAACTCAGTTTTGAAACTCTGGAGTGTGATTTCTTATCAGCTCCAATATCTGCTTTAGAGTATCAAAGGCACTTATTGATAATATTCTGAATAAAGAGGCTGCTGCTCCATCCATGTAATTTGTTTTGGTGTGAATCTTCTGTAAGGCTCTTTGCTCAAGCCTGCAAGCAGCAGCCTGACATCTGCTGCCCTCAGAGCTTCAAGTGAATACTAACACAAAATAGAAATGCTTGTATTGTCAGTCTTGCCCTTCCCAGTGTGAATCCTCCTTCTCTCTTCACGCCACGATCGCATCTTGGCCAAGCCCAGATCTGGCAGCCAGGCTGGGATGAAGATGTCACAAAGCCATCACTGGCACCCATCCTCACACCAGGCAGCAGGAGGTTCTTCTCTTGGACCCAGCTGGAAGCCTGGAGCACCACAGTACCCACACCCTCATCACCTGGACGAGGATCAACTTGGCCACCAGGTTTGCTTATGTAAAATGTCACCAGGCTACAGCTTTGTTCCACAAAATTAGATTTAAAAAGGCATCTTTGTAAAGCCAGAGGTTAGGAGTGGAAAGAGGTTTCATAAGGAGGAAAATGTTACGGGTTGCTATCAAAAAATTAATCTTGGTAACCAGATTTGCAGCTGAAAGACCTTTCCTGATATCAGAAACAGCTCCTGCACACAAGATGTGGCTGTGGAAAGAGAGAGTGAAACTGCACAAACACAAGGCCACCACTCAAAAAAGAAAGGTGGACTGCTTCTGCCCCATTCATCCCACCACCATGAATGCTAATATTTACTTCCAGAAAATATAAGTACCTGGCACATTCCTCTAGGAAAATAAATCCAGTGACCACTTGGGACACAAAGAGAAAAGCACTATTAAGGCAGAGGATGGAGATGTAAATAAATCGGTGAGTGAATACTGAATGGAGTCCTGAGAGAGAGATGCTGCCATGTCCAGCCTGCAGAAGGGAATTCACCTGCTGGACCAGTCAGCTGGAGAACCCAGGCTGGAATCTGATCTGCCTTTTTTTTTCCCTTTCCTTCTCATTTTCATTATTTCACTACAGTTTGAAAATGATGCTTCATGAAATGAACCAGCTCAGCACCAAGAAATGTGCCAATCTCCAGTGTGGCAGCTCCTCTGCACCCAACCCTACTTTCCTGAATTCCACTTTTCTGCTATTTCTGGCTTCCACTTTTTCATCTCTCACCACAAACCTATCAATACTCTAAGACCACTTCCTCCATATTTCCAATATTTCCAAAATCTACTTACATTCTACCAAGATCATTATTCAAGTTTTGATTCTTATATTCTTTATTCGTTAACATTCCCTTTTCTTCTGCACCTGTCTTTTCCATTACAGCCATTGTTTTCAAGGGACAGAAGTGAAGCTACAAAATTTAGATACCTTATGGCATCAGAAACAGTCCAGAATTCTGGGTTCTGGGGTCTTGTTTTTTGGTTTTGTTTTGTGGTGGTTTTTTTTTTTTTCCCCACGATTACTATCATTGTACTAGACACTGTCTGGATCTCTTCCAGAGTTTCATCTCTTCACTGGTTTTCACAGTCACCATTCAGCAGCCTTAGCCTGGTTAAAGCCTATAAATATAAACTTGCAATAAACTGCAATACTCTGGTGATACATTTTAAACACAGAGCTTAAATAGCAATAATGTATAGAAAAAAGCAGATTAAAGGCTCTGCCAGTTTCCCTTTTAACACAACCCCACGTGTTTACTTCACAGCAGAACTGTGTGATGGGCCAGAGATACTGGAGGTAACCAAAGTGCATTGATGTGGGCAGGAGTGATGAGAAATCCAGAGGAACTACTCCGTGCCTGGGAGAAGACAAATGGACTGCACTCCCAGGGAATATTCTCCTGATTGATTAACTGGAGCAGTACCAGGAGTTACAGCAGCTCAAGGGCTATAAAAATCTGCTCCAGAAAAGATGAAGCCAACCCAGCCTGGCCTGTGGCTGGGGGAGATTTTCTGGTTTGAAATGGCCTCTCACCTTTCCTGCAATAAGAAAGAATTAACCTTTGATCTCCTCCCTCCAGCATTTTTTTTTTCACTGCCTTAGAGCCCACTATAAAAGACTGAGGAAAATCCTACCAATTCCAAGGTCAGCAGACATGGTCAGCTTTAATCTACATTTAAGTGGCAGCTTTCTATTTGCTTTTTCTCTTTTTTCCAGCTTGCCACGTGCAGCTCTGCTCTCCAACCCCTCACCATGCAGGTTCACCTGAGACAGGTGAATTAAACATTGTGGGGGCCCACTCAGGGCTGACACCCTGTTCTAGGTGGTGTCAGCTAGGGAGCTATTTCATTTCTTAATTCAAGCAAGAAAGGTGAAAATCAGTTTGAGTTGAGCAGGGCACTGACAGAACCATTGTGGTAGATGTTAACCTCAACAGGAAGGCAGAACTCCACCAGAAAATATTCCTTGTGTGCTTCTTCCTTTCTGCTTTTAGCAGGCCAGAAGTGAGAACAGCACCAGCCTCAGACAGACCTTTAGCTCCAAATCTGCACTGGAGAAGGAGAAAAGCCCCCAAACCTCACCCATCAATGCATGATTATATCCCCACTTTAACTACATCTTCTCCCCCTGACCAACACACTGTGGTTCATCAGCTCTCAGTTAATGCTCTACAAGCATTTCTAAGCAGCAGAGCATTTAAAACAAACAAATCTTTGCTGGAATCTTTAAATGCCATGTGGCAAAATCAGCTGCAGAGCAGCGTGTAATTGTCTGTAATTGATTATGAAGGGAGTTTTCCTCCACTGATAATTCATACCATGTCCTGGAGCCTAGATCTGTCAGTTCTGGCACTCATGCTGGGACATTTTAGCAGGCCTGCAGTGATTTCCTATAACTGTCAGCCTTTTTGAAGGCTCTGCAGTAAAAGTTAATTTGAAATCATATGCATATTTGTACATTATAATTAGTAAATAATGCTGTTAGCTGCTGGTAGGAACAGCCCACCTGAGTGACCAGATGCAGGAAAACACAAGGTTAAATGCACTACACAAAATTGAGTAATCCTAATGTTAAGTACTGACATTTAAAACACATGCACCACCCCTCCATGAAAAGCACTCATTTGGAAACACTTATACACAAAATCATATCCAATGAGTACCACTAGGCAAGACAGTGGTTTCCAAGCACAAAAAAAATCCAAGCATCAAGAAAAAATAAAATAAATATTTAAGGTAAATTCCATTCAACAATATCTTATTGACAGTTGTGTATTAATCTTTGTACCCTAGTCTATTCCACTAAAAAAATATCATTTTACTGCTCAATATTATATGAAATACTATATTACTTCCCTTTCTCCTGATCACTTTTCTTTCTTTTTTTACATTTCTGCTGCCATCATCATTTTGAATTATTGAAGAACCATTCTGAACTGTTCTGCTGGGTGAGCTCAAGCTTTGCTTTAAATTGATCAGTCTTTGTTCATCACAAATACACCCAATATATCTTTATGAAGGATTAGACTCCACAGCAACAATAGACATAAATTAATGGGAGTGTTTTTTAAATACAAAGCATTAAAAAGATCACTGCTTCCTGTTTAAGATCCATGCATGTTGAGGGGGTCCAAATTTGACAGATTGACTGTGACAGCCCTAACAAAAACCTTTAGTGATGACAAACATTTGTACTTGACTCTGAGCGAGTCACAAGAGATGGGATTGTCTTTTTGTCTGCTTCAATTACAAATTATTTGTTAAAACAAAGGTTCTACAAAACAGATGTACATCCTATTGAAGGCTACTCTGTACCCTTTTGGTTCAAGGGCCCTGTCACTTAAAGCCTGTCCCTGCAAATCAGCTTGTGAGGCTCAACCCCACAGATTCTTCATCCCCTCCCTCTCAAGCTGGTACCTGCACACAGACCATGGGTAACACTTGAACTGCTCTGATGAAAAGAGGAGCTGCCTGCTGGATTTCCCTGGAAAAAACTGAAAATTGAGTACCAGATCCTGGTGAGGATGAGGATTGAAGGGGATGGGAGCTGCTAATTCCTGATTTCATCCTGACCCTTCCTAGGAAGGCAAAAGAACTGTATTCTGGCAGGGAGAAAATGCCTGCATGTGGGGAATGATAAAATCCTGTGGTAGCTGAGGCTGAACAGTGCAGGAGGATCCAAACCAGACCATATGTTACTCAGCAAGACTCTGCTCCTGCTCAGACAAGATGGCATCAGAGCTGTGCAAACGTCTCTCTGTGAACCAGGATTATTTTCCAGCCCAGATCCTCAGGGACCCTGACCCAGCAGCAGAAGAGCTTTGAAAACAATATCAAGAATTTCCCAGTCTGTGGCCTCATTTCTCTGGAATTCCAACAAATCCCATCACCCAGGCCTGGATCCCTGCCCCAGTCTCACAGCCTACCTGCCACGAGCATCTCCTTCCCTCCCATCCTCCCACACACAGCACAAAGGGAAACCTTCTGTGATCCACAGATAAATAAAGGTTTAGTGACAAAACCCCACCAAGTTTAAATACAGCCCTCTGAAATACAAATAAACTGGAACAAAGTGAGCTTGGTGGCACAATAAAACAGGGTTGAATGATCCAGAAACACACACCCTTTAAATAAAACATCTGGATTATTTTTCAGTTCTTCACTTGTGACAACAGCCCTGAAATCCAAAACCAGATTTAAAAGATGCAGAAACTGAAGAGCTGCTGCAGCCTCAGCACCAAGGAGAAATGAAGGAATATTCCCAATCAAATCTTCAGGGACTGCTTGTCTCATCCTGCCTTTGCAAACTGACCAGTGAAATCATCAAACCAGAAATACAGATTGCAGACAATGCTTACAGTAGTTACATTTTCTTCCATGCAGACACAAAAGCAGGGAGACCTTCAATGAGCAACTGCTGCTAACAAAACAGTACCAGGAACAATTGGGAGCAGTGGGATTTTTGCTTAGGGGTTGAAATAGCATTTGCACTTTCAAACAGAAATATTTTTTTCTAAAGTATTCCAAATTTTAAAAGCAAAATGCCATTTCGGTTAAAAAAAAATGTAAAAACACTGAAATAAACTGATAAACCCCAACGTGACAAACATGTTGTAAGACAGTTTCTTTCCCCTGTGAAAACAATGGCTTTGGAGAAGGTCCATATTGCATCATTTAAGGATAAATAGCTAAACTGAGGGCAGTGGTTGGCACTGCTGTCACATGAAATGAAATAACACTCTGCTCCCCGAGGAACCATTTCCAGCTGACACAACTGAGCTCACACCAAACCCTAGGTATTTTTTATACCATCAACTTGTCTCTGAGTCATTAGGCTTTTATATTCAGGCAGAATCTAATAAATGTCTCCTATCTAAGCAGTTGATATGTATCTCTCTCTGGCTAAGCACACAGCATCTGAAAGGCCTCCTTTGTCCAGAAAGCTACACAGATTTCTAGCCAGGGAGATGTGTGAATATTGAGCTGAGGGCTTCTCATCACTCTTTCTGACACACTCAGGGTGAAAACTCTCTCTTTATCCCAGTGATACTCAAGCAAATTAGTAAAATCATAAAATTACCAAAAAAAACCACCAAAGAACCCACAAAAATACCCCAGTAAACCAACCTAAAGTGGCAAAGAAAGTCAGAAAAAAATAAGAATTAACATTTTTTTGTTCATAAGACATAAGACAAACCAAGTATCTTTCAGAAAAACATTCAGGTGCCCCACCTCAAGATTCAGTAAAATACTGAGTTCAGAGGAAGGTAGCTAATGCATTCCACTCCCTGGTATTTTTAACCAAGGAAATTCAGACACCATGAAACAAGGGTCCAGAAAAATGCAATGCTGTTCAGAGTCTCCCACTCTGTGTGCCATGCATCTCATTTCACAGAGAAATGAGATTTCAAATGATGATTTCAAACACTTACCCACGCTGCAGAACCCTTTTTAAGGTACATGCATTACTCTGCCAGTGACAATATTCTGGACAGGCTGCAAAAACAAATCTGCAGAAATCCTGCACCACTTCCTCATGGAGCAGATGGACACAAAGTGAACCCTCACATCCCAATTCCCTGGGCAGAGCCTGGATCCAACCCCCCCAGAGAGAGTTTTTTTGGCTGCTGAGGTGACCCACAGCCTCAGATTCCAACATGACCCCAGTCCTGCAGGGCTGAAACCTGGGGGTGCAGAGGTCTGGCCTCAAGACCTATTTCAAGAAAATCAAAACCTATTAAACTCCAGCTTCTAAAAACACCACAAATCCTTCAGGAGAGGACAGTGTGTGAGAATGGAGGCTGTTTTGGCAAGTGGTGGCCTGTGATAAAGCCAAAGTCCTGTTACTTGTTCAACTGGTTTGTTGCTCGTGGCATCATCCTCTCCAGAACTGCTCATTGCCAGCCACAAACAATTGTAAAATGTATTTCATGTGATGCTGTTGTGTGCATTTTAAATCTGGCACTTGCTTTTGTTTCTTGCTCAAAAGCATCATTATCTTAATCAAGCTGTCCAAGATCTGATATAGTATCTCCCCTATTTTTACTTTATTGCAGTCTTTTTTCTATTTTGGGGTGTTTTCTGGATGCCTGGCTATGAAAGTCCCTCCCTTCAGTCTCCAAAAGTCTTCCTGAAAAATACCTCTCTGTATCTGGTACCTAGTTACCACAATAATAATCACCTTGGAAACATCATAAATATACAATTAAATAGGATTCTGTTCCAAAGCCCATTAAGGCAGTGACATTTTTTCCATTGACTCCAACAAGCTGTGGGATCAGGCCCCAAAATACTTGAAATACATTTTTTTCCCCCTCATCTTCAGACTGCTAATACAGAACATATTTCAGTTTTTACATTTCTCCCTTCCCTAACAGCCCTACCCTGATTTCCTTGATCGCTGTGCTAAGACCTCTCCATCCCACCCATAATCTGCTATAATTTATTAACTCCCTTCTTCACTTCCCTTTCCTCAGCAGGAGGATGTGCTGGCTTAGTTGTTGGGGTAAAAAGAAAAGCTTTTTGAAACTCTTTATCTACTTTCTGTTACCTGTCTGCGCAGGGGGATTCGCTTGGTCAGCTTGTGGACGGCGGGCTGGCTGCTGAAATCCGGCTTCTTGGTGGTGTTCTTCATGCGGCACATGATCACTGTCAGCACCATGCAGGCTATCAGGAACACCCCTATGCAGTAAATTGCTATTTCCAGGTAGTCTGGAGAGGTTGGGTATTCCTTTTCTTTCTCAGGAGCTGGATGGGAAGGTTTTGGGAGGGAACAATCAGGCCACAGGGTTAGCAAACAGGGCAGCGCTTGGAGCAAGTAATGGTAAAATATAAAGTACAACCAATTCTTGTGGGATATTCAGAGCACTGGATGTTTAGGCCATCTTGTAATCTGAGAGTAATTCTTTTTTCCTGATTACTGCTTTGATTTTTATCTGAGAGTAATTCTTTTTTGTTTTTTCAGTTTGCACTGGGTGTGAGCTTGTGCATCTATGTATGCATACACAAACACGCACACGTGTCTGCCTAGGTAGGTACGTACATATACACTGAAATATTGCATGATCAAGGATAATTTTAGAGGGAAGAAAAAACTGTTCAAACTCGGCTCAGGTTCATTTTGTTACTCGAGTCAAAATGCAAAAGCACTGCAATTCTTGTGAACCACACAAAACCACATCCAAAGATAAAACTGTGAATTAGCTAGCCTGAATGAAAAGTGTCTAAATTTGAAAATAAACGTTTAAGTTTGAGCCTGCTTGAGTCTGCCTGTTTATTCAAAATTTGCAGTAGGATCTCAAAATACAGAGGGAAAGGAGGATGAATCAGTCCCCCATCATGTCTATAAACTCAGCTTAGGGGTTTCAAAAGGGTTTCAAGGAGCTGGCTGTCCAGCTGCTCAACCAGCTGTGCTTCATGCTGGGTGTCTAACTCCCCTGAGGTCCTTTGAGGAGCCCAGTGCTGGATTAAAAAGCATAATTGAAGTGAAGAACGAATTGGCAGCAAGACGTTAATTAACGAGCCCTCTTCTGCGAGGACTGCGGGCTTTCAAGTAACCTCATCAGTGGTTACTGGCCTATGAGATTAGATTTGGGAGGGAGTGGCTCTCCAGAGCTGTTACTCTGATTGAAACCATTTTGAAGCTATCTTCAAGACAGTTATATGTGCAAACAGTGTCCCTAATCCCTTATCTGGGATTCAAGCCCCGGATTAACAGCATTCCACAGCCATCAGCGGTCACTCCGCAAGCAATGCACGTTTCAAGCTGAAATTTTCTTGTGCCTTTCCAGGCTTAGAAAAATACTTTGTTCAAGAAAATTGGTTAAAAAAAAAAAAAAAATTGCTGTTCAAGCACTTGCAAAATGCAAACACTGCCAGCAGAAGCAAGCTCTACACAAGCACTGCTCTGCCTGCTTGGTGACACCTCACAGGCTCAGGGTTCAGTTCAGAGTGAGATGGAATAAAGCTGCCTTGTTCAATCTTTCAATAAAAGGCAAGAATTTATCTGCAGACAGTGGGAATGTTTAACTCCCACACTGTGAGCCTTAGCAATGTGCACATGCAGGTTTTGTACCTCTTACTTAGGATCAACAATTAATAAACGTTAAGCACAAGATGACCCAGCAAACCTCAGGTGGTTCACGTTTTTTTCCAAAGGAACTCCTGAGGCAGCTGCCAACAATTATAAATGAGAAAATTTGACTAATGTCAAAACCAACTCCGGTTACATCTTCTAACAGCTGATAATAATTTTCAGGCAATAAAGCACATTGATGTTTGTTTCTTCTAAGGACAGAAACATCATCAACCCCAGAACAGCAAGACATGCTTTGCAGTAAAAGCAAATGACTACTTGTTTCCTCAGAGCATGCAATGTTTAAAGATGCACGGAGCCGATTCCCAAGATATGGAAGGCACTGCTTCTGTACATGGATCCTCTGGCATTGAAATGGGAATTTGCATGATAGGTAAAAATGAATTGAAGTACACTGAACAGCTCAGGCATTTTAATGAGCCAGTACATAACTATGGCCAAATTAGTTCCAAACTTTGTAACAAACTGAATTTCATCCTCTTGACAAAGTTTACAATGATTTACAGGCTGATTTTCAGTTGTCTCATTGAAGTGCTAAGGAAATGCAGCTCCTTAGCATTTCTGATGATGTAAAAACA
Source organism: Serinus canaria (assembly GCF_022539315.1). Classification (NCBI taxonomy): domain Eukaryota; kingdom Metazoa; phylum Chordata; class Aves; order Passeriformes; family Fringillidae; genus Serinus; species Serinus canaria. The sequence continues at coordinate 30,439,025 of NC_066320.1, forward strand.
TTTCAACGAAGTGCAATAGCCACACCCCCCACAACATTTTTTGTTGTTGTTGCTGTTTGGTTTTTGGAGTTGCAAACACGTGACAGAACAACTCACTGGCTTGAGACAACTGCACTTAAAAAAACCAAAATCATTGTAAAAGTCCTTTTTTTTTTTTTTTTTTTTTTGAGACAGAAGCCGTGCTAATTCTGCAGCAATCAACAAGGGGAAGGGGGGGGAAAAAAAAGAGGAAAAACCACAGAAAGAGAGCAGTGTATACCTGGCAGAACTGTCAACCATGCAGTGTGAAAGGATATCCCAATAGAATTACCCGCCAAGCATGTATACTCCCCAGCATCCTCAAAAGTTACATTCCGTATATAGAGAACCTCAATTTCTTTGTCCGTGGTGTTAACACCGGCAGCCTAAAAAAAAACAAGAGGGAAGCAAGAGAAAAAGCTAGACACTGAGAGAATTTTTGTGGATAGGGAGATGGAGCCACAGGGCTTTGCACTTGGTAAAGGCAGAGGTGGAGAGATGCAAAGCTCCTTCCCCATCCACAATCCCTCATCCAAAAGGCGCTTACCAACAGGTCCCAGCTCACCTCAGAAAGTAATCAACACCCTTCACCAGACCTAAACTCACCACCTAAACATGCATGCAATCAAAAGACATGGAAAAATTCACCCACAAATCCTTTTTTTATTTTTCCTTCTTCTTTTATGACAAGAGAAAGTTGAAAGAAAAACAAAGGGAAAACAAAGTAGGACAGAATGTGGGATCCTTCACGTGTAGAGACCTGTTTCAGAGGAAAGAATTTACCATAAAAGCACACCCTAAAATGATAAAGAAGGGGTGAATTCTGCTCCAAAAGACAACTCAGTAGCTGTCTTAGATTTTATGATCCTTGCGTCACCCACTGCACTGCACTTTTGAGTAGTAACTACTACTGTATATTGTTTAAATCTCAAATCTGGAAATATTTGATGGTTTGCCTAGAAGCACAGTGGAAAGTATCCCAATTCTTGCTCAAAAATCAGAGATCTTGTTGAGTTGTGGCTCTCACAGGTAGAACAGAAAATACTTCAAAGGTGTGAAAACCAGGAGATGAAAAAAACCCCATATTTTTCTACATTTTAAAGATTTTGGGGGAAAAAAAAACCTCTGCACGTTTTGTAGTTTTTACTGGTCATCTTCCAGACTTGTTGCTTGACATTGTGCACCAATCCAAGTGTCAGTGATAATCCAAACTCACACAAATGGAGTAAATCTTAGGTCTGGAACTTCCCAGCTGCCCCGAGATGGGCACATCAGGGCATCGGCAAGATGCCCTGATCAACAAGATCTCAGTGATGGAGGTTTAGAGAAATTAATGTTTGCTACTTTTGATCTCTGAACCATTCAAAAATGTTACTTTGAAATTCACAATCAGGAAATAAATACCTTTTTATTGGACAATTTGGAGGTAAATTTAATTGTGGGCTGCAGTCACATGGTTGCCTGTCTTCATTGTTACTGCTGAGTAAAACCCAGTTAGTAACGGGTGAGTAAGACCTGGAAAAATCCTCCCACCTGCACAGTCACAGTGACTAAACTGACTTATGCTCCAGGGGGTTTTTATGTGAACAGGTCATATTATACACACCTATGTGTATATATAAATACACACTGCTAGGCTGTAATTACATTATTCTAGGAGTACCCTCTGTGTGAACTGTAGAGTATGCAGAGTTAGCAACAAAACTGTCCAACACACACAGACACAAAGACACCAAAGAGAGAATAAAGATCAGCAAACAGAAACCAAAGCAGTGCTTCTGGTACAGAGAATATTGTGGGAATTTTTCCATGGCTGCTGGTGCAACACCAGCTGCATCACCAAAGGAGGATTACACATATACCACCAAGGCCAGAGAGTATCCTACAAGCTGCCTGCAGTCTCCCAAAGCACCATTTTTTCCAGCTTGCTTTAAAAAACATTGTTACCTGGTACACTTGGCAGAACAGAGAGCCAGGCAGACTGGTTGGCCTCCCCTATATAATTGGAGACCTTACAAATATATTCTCCAGCGTCCGCCTCTGTCACATTGTACAGTGTCAGCACCTCAGCATTGGAACTATTTATCCCCGAGTGCTAGAACAGACCAATAACACAGGAGAACAAGGTCACTGCTGCCCAGAATGGACACCAATCTGTCTATGGTCCCACCACCAACACGTCACCAGAATATTCCACACCAGCCTCTAAACATTGAAGGGTTTGGGGTTTTGTTATTGTTGGGTTTTTTTCCTTTTGGCTGTTGCTGTTCGGTTTTCTTACATCCGCAGCATCACACGAGGAGTTAGAAAACAGCAGCGTGGGGGATAAAGGAATCCACCTGGGCAGGTCCTGCATGGGACAGGCAGGTACAGAGCTGGCTGTCCTGCCTGTCAGAGTTTTGGCAATGCCACCCAGCTTGGAAAGCTTCAGTTTCCCTGGTCAGGCTTGCTCCAAACTGGCAGGAATGACAGTACCAATACACTGCTCCAAACCAGACATCTCTGCAGGCTCAGCATCCAGACAGCCCAGTCCTCCAGCAAGCTTTTGGCAGCAGCTGCCATGTTCCTTTGAAATCAAGAGGCTGAAGAAACATGAAAGAAATGGAGTAGATTGTCCCAGGTATGTTTTGGATGCTTTCTACCCATACAAATATGTCAATGATGTTCTTTAGAAGGATTTTTAATTTTTTCTGAGCAATTCATGCCTGAAACATTCAGATATAAAGGACTTTTCATGGAAGTAAAAAGGAGCAAAACAGTGTCTATAAGCTGCACAGTTAGCATTCAGACAAGCAAATGTTTATCTAACTCATCATTTCACTTCTAACATAAACATCTCCACTTTCAAAAGAAGCTCAGAACTCGAAATCCTGGATTTACACCACGCTCTAAAGAAGGCATCACCGCTGCCGGCATCTGCGAAGCCTCACCTTTAAAACCTGGAGATAAGGCAGCCCATCTGGCCCGTATTTACTGCCGTTCTTCTCCACGTGCTTTATCCACTGGATGTGGGGCTGGGCATCGCTGTAGACCTTGCAGACAAACTCCACATCCCCCCCGACCACAGCGGAGGCGTTGGCGGGGAGCCCCGCCTGCAGGATGGGCCGGTGCGGGGAGCGCTCTGCTCCAGCAGGGAACGGCGGGGAGAGAGAGAGAGAGAGAGAGAGAAATAAAGATGCATAAATAAGCAGGGCTGCCAAGAAAACTGTAAGTGAACCCCAGCCAAAAAGCCCTGTAAGCCTGTTGGCTGACTCCTCCGAAATAACACCACAGCCAAAGCGTGTAACAAAACCTGCAGTTCAAAGGAGATGGCTTGAGCGCTACACTTGTAATTTAAAGAATAGCCATTTGTGGGGAGGGGGGGGGAAAACCCTGCTTAAACACTTTGCTCATTTTTCATGGTTTAGCTCAGCCCTAATTAGGTAAAATACCTCCTTTTGGGTTTTTTTAAGCTACTGTAATTAAGTTACCCCTGAGTTCTAAAATGTCTTGACTTGACTAGACCTCCACACATTAAGCAGAAATATTCTTGTTTAATCTTGATTAATTAATTGATTATTGATTAAGAAGAAATATTATTGACACACATGAAGAATAAATATTATTGATTAATTTTGGATAATTATTGATTTAAAACGTGTTAAAATAAACCAAAAGGAATTTCTCAAAAATAGCAGCAGAAGGCTCAGTGTGCAAGATGCACATAGGAGGCAGCTCAACTTCCTAAAATGCTCTAATCAATGCCACCACTACCACTGCTCTCTGCTTCACCCAGACACAGCAGCAGAAACACTGCTTCATTCTTATTCTCACCAAGACACAGGCAAATACAGAGTTCTCTGGAAAACTGAAGTGTATTTCATGTGAGCCAATTCAGCTTCTAATCTATGCCCATGCATAAGCATTCCTCACACATTTTCAGGCAACCTCTCATGGGGAGCAGCTGAGGGAATTGGGGTTCTTAGCCTGGAGAAAAGGAGGTTCTTCTTCCTCTCTACAGCTCCCCAGCAGGAGGTTTTAGCCAGGTGGGAGTCAGGCTCTTCTCACAGGTGACAGGTGACAAGTGACAGGATGAGAGGAAATGGCCTCAGGTTGTGCCAGGGGAGGTTTGGATTGGCTATCAGAGAAAATTCCCCCACCAAAAGGATTGCCCAGCTTTGGAACAGGCTGCCCAAGGAGGGCATCTAAAAGTCATCTGTGTAGATGTGACACCTGGGGACGTGGTTTAGTGGTGGCCTTGGCAGTGCTGGGTGAATGGTTGGACTCAATGATTTCAGAGGGCTTTTCCAACCTAAACAATGCTGTGAATCAGAAGTGAAATGCTCACTGGCCATCCCCAGCCTCAGCTCCCCGTTCTCCACTGCTCCAGGAATTCTTTCAAAGATAAGTAAAAAACAGCAGACCTAAATATTTATTTTTAGAAGCTATATCCTGTAAAAGCTCTGACATTACAAGCCAAATCAGCTGAATTTCAAACCAAGCATTCCTCCTTAAACATACTTGTCTCCAATAAATTGTTTCACAAGCAAACATTGTGAGTATAATAGCAAATAATGATGCCATTGAACAATGGGATCTTTTATACAGTCCAATATATTTGGCATGCAGCAAACATCTACTGGGAATTTATTCACTGAGGCTATGCTGGCAGCACACTACAAAGCAGCAGTCTTATTTTACTTGTGGCAAAAGTGCATTTGCATTGCAGTTACTAAATTATTCCATGGCTATGTGTGTCATTTTCGAAGATCTAGGAACAGTTTCATATTTTTTAATTTGTAAATTGCAGTAGAACATATAAATTATTATTTTACAGTTCTGGAGAGAACTTTTAGTTTCTCACCTTATACTAAATAAGCTCTAATTCCATCTCCCTCATTCCTTCATTTGGGTACAAAACCAGCAAGCAAAAATCTCTCTTTAATAGAAACCTTACACCATCTTCCAAAACTTATTACAGCTGCCTTTGGTATAAAATGAAACCTTAGAGAATGTTATTTAAAATGTTTTTTAGAAGTCAGTAGGCCTCATGTTTCATTTCTCCACATCAGGGTTTGATTTCCTTTGTGACCTTATTCTCTGCCCTTTAACAAACCAGAGAATGAGGCCTGAAACATCTTGGAAAAGTTCCTACTATGCCAGCATCCACACACGAGATGTGTTTAGTTTATCCTGATAGCCATCAATGATTTAATCTTTTATTGATGACTGTCAAGCAGTTCCTCTACCAAAAAAGAGGAGGCAAAGCAAAGGAGTTAAAGCAGAGTTCTCACACTCTTGGCCCCCAGTTTCATTTAAAAAAACTAAAGTGTGTGCATATGGATGAGTATATATGTTTGTGAAATTTCTTCTCTAAAGGCAAATGTGTTAAAAATAAACTTTTGTTGCCCTCCCACACGTGGATCAGTGCTCACCAACTCCTCCACTTCAGCAGAGGGGAGCAGTCCTGTGTCCACACAGGCAAACAGCACAGGAGAACAAAACCATCACCATGTAAATCCAGCAGGGCTCCATGGCAAACCTGGGGTCCAAAGAGCCCCCAAAGTACACTCAGGACTGGGGAAAACAGCTACAAAGAAACTTCCACTAATTACCAATGACCAAGCTTAATTTTGGACAGCACCTTTTCCTGGACATACTCATTTCAGGATGTCACCCAAACACATCCTGAAGTTATCCTACCTCTCTGCAAACCCACACACATCTAAGGACTCTGTTAAGCACAGGTACTGTCAAAGCCAAATTCATAAATCTCACATCACTATTCAGCATTTAAAATACAAGCTGTACATTTGTAAGCAGATATCATCACTCAAACAGCTAGCTGCACTAATATTAGATGGAAACAGTGTGTTCCTTTTTACTGAGCACCAGCAAAAGAGTCAAAGTTGCCTTTTAAAAAATCTAAAGGTTTATGAAAGTGATATTATCATTACCTAATAATTATAAGCAGGATCATCACTAAAACATTGTGACCATATACATCTCTAGTTATTTAAACAATATTTGCATACAAAACAAGCTGGCAACAAATCTCATAGCTCTGGAGCCTGATTTCACTATTCCTCTTGTTCATTAATATTGAAGAAACACCTTGAGAAATAACTATATGCTGCCTGAACACTGACATTTCAGTGTTACAATCTCACTGATGACACAATTTGTTGTAAAATCAAGTCAAAGACATATGCTGTAATACAGAAAATCACCCCCAACATGCTTCATGCTGGTTCCCACCATAAGAGACAGACACCAGCTTGCAGGTTAGATACAAAACCAACATCATCCCCATCTGGGGAATTAGTTATCTCCAAAATACAGAGTCAAAATGATGGCTCACATGAGATATATCAGATTCAAGGCCACAAGTATCTAAATTTTACACCACCATAAAAGTGCCCAGGGCTTGAGCACTTCTGCTCACTTATCTGTAGACAAACAGAGTTGCTATCTGAAGGGTTGACTGACAAAGAGACCTTGCCCAAAAGGCTTAGAGGAAACTGTCATTCAGCCTGTTAATGTTAAAACTTCAAAATACCTCCCTCCAAGAGATAAAACTACAAAGAATCCAGGAAAGCTGGAAAATTCCAAGTTTAAAAAAAGGAAAAAAAAAAAAAAGCTGGCACAATGGAAGGAGCTCCCCAGGAAGTTCCCAGCACTGCAGGAGCCCTAGAGATGGTGGGAGCCTGCCCTGCTACTGGAAATGACTGTTGGAGCCTACACACTTCACAAGGAATCCTGAGAACTGGCTCCTTAAGGAACTTAAGCCCCTGAAGAGAGGATTCCTACAAAAGGGAAAGTCTCTTCCCCATCTTGGCTTTATTTCCAGGTTTTTATTGCTGGCTGGGGGAAAGGAGAGAGGAGAGAAAGAGGAAAGTGATGCAGCTGTAGGAGGTGAAGAGGCTGGGCTGTGGAGGGGGGTGGCAGGGGCCAAAGCCCAACTCTCAGAGCCGAGGGAGAGCAGCAGACACGAGCCCATCCATCACTGCAGGATGCAGCAGCCATGGGAAGGGAGGCTGCTCGCCAAGCACCAGGCACAGGGGAGATGCAGGGCAGGAATTGCTGCTGTCAGAGGCCACTGGAGAGGGATTGTGGCTGAGAGAGTGGCACTGCTGCCACCAGAGAGCCTTGGCAGGGACAGCAGACAATAACCCCGGAAGGGGGGAGCTCCAGGACTTGGCCAGGCCAAGTCTCCTTAGCAACCTGGCTGTGCCAGGGGCTGAGAAGAGCTCTGGGAATTGTCTCTCCAAGCCTCCTTGTCACCCCAGCACAGATAGTTCAGGACCTTTCACGGGAGCTAAAAGCCTGAACCAAAGCCCATTGAAGTCAGGGGGAAAACTCACAGGGAACTCAATGGGCTTTGCATAAGGCATCCCATTCATTGAAAAAAAAGAAAATGAAAACTACTCTTATTTTCTGCCTTTGAATGTGCTTGTTTCCTCTCCTTGCAAATGTGTGATCCAAGTGTGGGCTAGAAAAATAAAAGCTTAATAGCAAATGCAAGACCAAGCATGAGTTCTGGGGACAATGGAGAGATCCTCAATTAAGGGGGGAAGTGAGGGAGAAAAAGATTACCTAATTTTTAGCTAGACACATTTATCAGAGCCTTCAATCACAGCTTTTAAATGTTACTGACTTCTAAGGGCTCATCTTGATGGCTGCCACTGAGCAACTACAGAGGGATCCCTCAAATGATACCTCTGAGCACCAGCTCTGGATCAACAGCCCCTGGGAGAGGTTCTGGGCATTCAGTCATCACCAAATGAGAAATGAAGCAGCTCCAGCTGTCACTGTCCTGCCATTCCCTCTCCTTGCCCTGGTCAGCACAGCACCCTCAGCTCTAGTTGCTTATTTTGCCTGACTGCAAGCCTGGGAAACATTCAGCAGCAGCCTGGACCCTGTTTGGAGAAAACACTACCCACTCCCAGCCACCTTCCCTCAGAAGCTGCAACATCTGTTGCTTTGGAAGATGCTAATTATGCTGTAAATTACGGGTCTCAAAAGCATCCTCCAGCATTTCAGGCCAGACTGAAATCACCTCTTGCACTGGCTTTGGCTTCACATTGTAAACTTGCAAGATTTGGACTGAAACATTCCTCCCCTGTGTTTCATCTTCACCAACGAGCAGCACCTTCCCACCATTTCCACTGAAGTGTCAACCATCTCTGGGGCATCTCTGGGACACCCAGAGCCCTCTCCAGCAGTGCCATCCATCTCTGGGACACCCAGAGCCCTCTCCAGCAGTGCCATCCCTCCCTGGGACACCCAGAGCCCTCTCCAGCAGTGCCACCCCTCTTTGGGTCACACAGAGCCCTCTCCAGCAGTGCCACCCCTCTCTGGGACACCCAGAGCCCTCTCCAGCAGTGCCACCCCTCCTGGACACACAGAGCCCTCTCCAGCAGTGCCACCCTCTCTGGGACACCCAGAGCCCTCTCCAGCAGTGCCACCCCTCTCTGGGACACCCAGAGCCCTCTCCAGCAGTGCCACCCCTCCCTGGGACACCCAGAGCCCTCTCCAGCAGTGCCACCCCTCTCTGGGACACACAGAGCCCTCTCCAGCAGTGCCACCCCTCTCTGGGTCACCCAGAGCCCTCTCCAGCAGTGCCACCCCTCTTTGGGACACCCAGAGCCCTCTCCAGCAGTGCCACCCCTCCCTGGGACACACAGAGCCCTCTCCAGCAGTGCCACCCCTCCCTGGGACACCCAGAGCCCTCTCCTCATGCCTTCATCCAACCACACCCATGGGATTTCCAAAACTGCTCCATCAGGAAGGGCAGTTCTGTGGTAACTTTTCAGGTGCTTTAACCACTGAAGGCAGGAAGGTGAACCCTCTCAGGTGTAGCTCCAGCTTCACACAGGTCACCCTGCAACACCTCAAAGCTGAAACATGATTTCTTCTCAGAAGTGGCCCTAGTGACCATTTCAGTCACAGTCTGAGGGAACAGCTCCCTCCATCTGTGCAAGCCACTCTGTCTCTGTGCTCCCTTTCTGACATCCCTGTGCAGACTGTGCATGTGGGTACTGCTCCTGCAGGCTCTGATGCTGGTTTTGGTGATGTGGGTACCTGCTACAGGACTGGAGCATTGACTAAAGCCAAGGGGGCAGCCACAGGGTATCAGTGCCTGATCAGCATCTATTTGGGCTAAATACCAACCATTAGAAGAAAGATAAGATTATTAAACCCTTACTGGTTAGTGAGCAGTGAGTTTCAGGTTTCTATCCTGTATCCTGTTCTAGCTGAATGCAAAGGAGCCAGTTTGCCAGGAGAAACACAAGGATCACCACCCTTCAGGAAAGATCCCACCTACACTAACTGCAAATCCATTCACAAGCACTCAGGCTGGATTAATCACTGTTCTCTGGATCAGAGAGCCTTTCTGAGGAACAGCTGCAGAATGAGGAATTGCAGCTTGGGTTTCTCCATAAATCCATTATCCAAGTTCATCCACTGGACCCCGTTTGGAACCAGACTTGCACTCCACACCCCGAGGTGGAGAGGTGCAGGAGGGGTCCAGCCAAAGAGATGCCAGCCCCCACAGGAATTTCCTCCCTCAAGGTAGCTCTCTGCACATGGGCCAAGCCAAACCTTCACTTCTCCTCCCCAGCACAAATCCATTGCTCAGGGGAACCTGTGCTCTCTGAAATCCTGGAAGCAGAACGCTCCTAACTCCACCATTGCTCTGTGGTGTGGAGGAGGAAGGCTGAGTGCTGGCTGCTCTTTCAGAAGATCAGAAAGAACCAAGCAGGTGTAGGCAGAACACCTCTGCTCATTAATGTCCCACACCAGACACCCACGAGGCAGGAGCTGAGCAGGCTCCACCAGCTGCAGGTCACTTTGGGCTCCTCTCTGCACAGAGTGAGGCACTGTGTGCTGTTTACAGCCAGGTCAGAAGTGCTGCTCAGCTGTCATGTTCCATTCAAACAGACACACAGACAAACCCCTCCAGTCATCACTTCCTGGGAAATTTACACATGCCAGGGTAGAGCCCACAGCAAGTTAGGGATGATGGTCTCCTCCTAAACTCTGCAAAATCACAAGATGCTTGAAGGCTGGAAGGATTAACATCACTGTCATGAAACAGCAAGAGATAAAGACCATCCCTGGCAAGAACACTTGATAAAGAACAGGAGCCTCTCAGGCAGACCTGCAGAACAGTTTATGGATCAGACAGCACTACAGGACTGATGATATCACACCTCACAAATTTTGGCATCTTCTAACCAGTAGTTACTAGCCAACAAATGGTTCATGCTACTCCACATTCCAGTACAGCAGGAGTCTCCATGGGCAGCATTTCCTACTGGCCCAACACTACTTGAAGAAATTCTTTTGGGGGCCAAAGCTCAAAGGGGCATCATTGCAACTGGAGGTCCAGTCAGCCTCAGTGACCTGGGGCCAGCCTCCATCACCATTATCTAAGCTCCCTTTGTCTTTTAATTTAGAAGCCCTTTACACAAATTTGAGGCACTTCTTGCTGCTTTGTGCCTCACTCTGGGCCCCACCACCCAGCTCTGCTCTGGTTTTTGGGCAGTACCAGCAGTCAGCAGAGATTGAGACAGCAGGGAAGCAGACTCCTCATATCCCTGCTGTCACTGAATACTTTCACAAGTTAAACATTTGAACATTTTTAAAGAATTCTAATGCTAAATATTAAAGTCCTGTCACATATTTGAAAGCAGAGCCCATAGCAAAGCCTCTGCCACCCCATCCAACCTCCTTGAGACACTCAAGCCCTTCTACTCACCAAGGCCAGCCAAGTTAAAGGCAGTGCCTTTTAAAAATCTTCACAGAAGTTAAACAGGTGTGTTCAAACTCTTTGTCCTTGGCTTCACCACCTTCACCTCTAATTTTAAGTAATGGCACTGTTTCCCAAGCAGGCAAAGCTCCCACTGATGTTACCCATCTGTCTCCTTGGATAGAGCTCTACAGCAGAGCTTCAGTTCTCTGTCCTAACTGCATTTTAGCTGAAAATCCATCTCTGCACACCTTTACACCTCTTTCTCACAGGGCAGCAAGATGGGGAAGAGACAGCAAGCAAGACTGACCTATTTGGCTTGATACAAAGCCCAGTTGTTGTCAATGAAAACAGTAGCAAAAAAACTAAAAAATCAGAATCAGAACTAGTTAAAAGCTGTCCTTTCAAATGACACATGTATCTGAGGGTTAAAAGAGACCGGGACATCCAGCAAGCCTGAGGCTTCGGCAGGAAACATGAATGCTCTTGCTTTAAAACATGAAATTATCAACAGGGTTTTAAGACCAGTTTGCCCTTAAAAGCAAAGCCCTATTGTCAGGCTGACAGCGTGGGCTTCACCAGCCCCAAGGAGCAGAAAAAGTCATAGCAGCAAGAGTTATCCAACACTAATGCTGGAGCTCCCTTGCAGGGTCCCTCACACAGTGCATGCATAAGCAAATGCTTCATACATGTCTGAACAAAGGGTGGAGGAGAGGCCTTATTTTAGTGTGAAAAAATTATGGCAAACAGAACAATGAGAGGCTACAGTTTTCATTGATATTCTTTTCAGGGTATCCTAAAAGAAAAAGGCTACAAGAGAATATGAAAAACAGCTTGTGACTTCTCACAGACAAGTGGTAAAATTTTATTGTTCTGGCTGTTCCCAGAGACTGCATTAATTTTTACACCCAGAGATATCATCCTTTGTACTGTGCACAGCTCCCAGCACTCAGCTGCTGTATAATAACCAGAGACAATGCTGGGTCCAGCATCACTGGAATGGGCTCTCCAGCAGGCTCTGCCAAAGGTTTACTGCATGCCTGGCAAACAGCATCCCTCCCACAGGGATGATGTCCTCTCCCAGCTGCAGTGGCTTTAGCTCACCAGTGCACCCAGTGATGCCATAAAGCACACAGGGGGAGTTATTATTTCTGCTGGTATTGTGACCCAGCTACAGAGTTCTCATCTGCCAAATTTCCTTGCCTGAAAACAGCTCTGCCTTTAAAGTAAAATGGAAAAGATTATGTAAAGCTTTAAAAGCACTCCTTACGTTTCTACACTTCTCCCCCCTTTTCTTGCACAGCACATTTGCTCTATTGAGCAATGCAGGTGTGAAATTATTGGAAGCACTGTGGAATTCACCCTTCCCCAGCTCCCTGCCTGACACAGCCAACCAGGAGCTGACTGACCATACTGACTGGGCAGGTCTCAGGGCAGAACAGGAGCTCCAGCAGCCAGAATTTCAGTGCTGGACAGTCCTGGCTCAGCCTCACGACACGTCTGTGTCAGCCCTCACTGAGCCCTTTGGGCTTCCCTTCCCTGGTGGTGAAGTTTGGAGGCATCCCTCCATCAGCACCACATTCCCCTCTGCAACACACATCCACTGTTCTGAAAGCTGGGCCAGATGCTGAAGACTGCACATGGGAAGACCCTGATTATACATATTTGTCATTTTATTTCCAGTAATTTGGGTAAATCCAAGTAAATTTCACAAGACGCAGCAGCGTTCACAGGCTGGCCACACTTGGACACAAACTTGGTGCTCCAGAACTACAAAGCTGATTTATTGACTTTCCACAGCTCTTGTCTGGTCCTGGCTGGGGTAGGTAATTTTCCTCTTAGCACTGGTACAGTGCCCTGTCTGGGTTAAGGATGAGAATCATGTTGAGATGGTTTGGTGGTTGCTGAGCAGCTCTCACACTCAGTCAAGGACCTGTCAGCTCCTCCTGCTGCCCTGCCAGGGGGGATAACTGGGGGGCACAAGGAGCTGGGGTGGGACACAGCCAGGACAGCTGACCAAAGAGATATTCCAGACCAAATACTCAGTGCATAAATTGTGGGAAAGCTGGCCAGGAGCCACTCAGGAACTGGCTGAGCACTGGTCTGTCAGTGGTGAGCAATTGTTTTTCATTTGCATCACTTGATTTTCTTGAGCTTTATTTATCTCTCTTTTCCTTATTTTCTTTTTCATTATTGTCATTATATTTAAATTATTAAACTGTTCTTATCTCAGCCCACTAGTCCTCAGTTCTGCCCTTCTGATTCTCTCCCCCATCCCATGGCAGGAGTTGTGTGGGGCTTGGTTGCCTGTTGGGGATAATCCACACCATTCCTGCACCATCATTTTCCTGCCTTTCAGCAAAAATGGACAGCTTCCTAGGAAGCAGGGACAGGAGCACCACCACCAACCTCTGGCTGAGCAGCAGGTGCCAGAGCTGCTTTCTGAGAAAATGTCACTGAAGAGCACTTGGGGCAGTAAAACCCATCTGCTGGAATATTCACTCAAATGTAGACACAGGTATGCTCATAAATACCCTAGGTGCACAAATATCAAAGGAAAGCAACTGCTGCAATGAAATTATGTTGCTTGGTAATGCACATAATCCATCTGAATAGCAGAAACAGTGCTGCAGGTATGAACACTAAGGAATGCATGGAGATTCACTTATAAATGCAGAATACAAAACAACTGATGCTTTGATCACCTTATTTGTGATGGTGGTTAAAAACCCCCTAAAATTATATGTCATTTTAGACTTTTATAAGCATCTTGTAAAAAAGATAAATTATTCCAACTAATACACTGTCATGCTGGGTTCTTTCCTTTGCTTAAGTTTGACAGCATCAGTGTTTTACTTAAATGAAAAGTCAAAAATTTCAGCATACTCATGCTACCTTTCAAAGAGCAATCTGAAAAAAATAAACTCAGTATCTTAAATGTACAGAGCAGCTCAATATTCAACCTGTTTACCAAACTCTGATTTTTAATGTGCCTTTTTATGTCTAAATGGAACAACAGCTGTGGAAGCTGCACCGCAGGAACAGCAGCAATCCAAAGATGACATAATGGCTTAAAACCCTCAAAAGCTGTAAATCACAGCCACCTCTGGATGTCAGGTCACACAGAGTGGTCTGCAGAGCAAAGAGAGGAGAGGAGACCAACACTAAGTGAGACCTTTTTCTTCATTAGACACAGAATTTTACATTTTACTGATTTGTCCATGCTTTCCTACTGCCTGATTCCTCTCACCTTGGTAACAACCTTTATCTTTTATTTCTCCTGGATTGTAAACCTTGTGTTTGTCTTTAATATGTCATCAGCCAACTTGTATCACAGTTCATTTACAGCTTTTCTATATTTATAATCATTTTTTTAGCTTGGGTTTTTTTCTATTTTTTTAAGACATAGTTTTACCAATGTACTGCCAATTACACTTCCATTTTTTCACTGATAAAGCTGTGAGAAAAGCCTGGATCAGGTCAGAAAGCCCCTCCTATGAGGCACAGGTATGGCTTTTGACACGTGCCAACTGCACATTAACAAGGCAACGGTCCCGTGTTTGCATCTTCAGACAACTCCTGCAAATTCCTACTTGCACTTCCACAAGTAGGATACAACACAAATTAGAAGGCATGATTAAAAATTATAATAACAGAGCTGAAACAATATCCTGTTCATCACTCATCAAAAGAAAGAGAAATAACTGCCTTGGGGCTGTAATAAGACAGAAAGTGGGACAGGGAGACCAGTCCTCCCCAGCAGACTCTGCAGGAAGCATTCCAAACATGACAAATTCACTGTTCACCCAGCAGATGAAGTAATGACACCAGTATTTGTCCATAAAATGTAATTTAGCCAGACTACTCCAATGAAATCAGAAGCTTTAATGCTATAAAACTACAGGGTTGGAATATTTGTACCTTATTAAGGAAGTGGAGGGGGGAGCCCATAAGCTTTCATTTTGCCTGAGCTGAACCATCACAGTGTGGGCTTTGTTTTCAGGAGCAAACCACACAGCCCCCAGCGCTAAACAATTTGCGTAATTCCTCCCGAGATGCACACACCTTGCCAAAAGCCTGGTGCCAGGTGTAAAGTCCACACTCTGGGCTTATCAGCACATTAAAATAAAAGCATCTTCCCTCTCAGCTTAACCAGATACCTGAGGGCAGGCATCAGCCTGGATTCCTTCGTGCTTTCTGCCCCTGCCTCGTCTTGTCCCGCTCGGGGTGAAGACATCAAGCCAAAGCTTGTCCTTGTAAAGAGCCAGTCAACAACTACAAGAACATCTGCCAGAAATGCAAGTTTAGGCTTGGTTGTAATACCTGCCCTTACCTCCTGCCAGACATTAATGATGCAACACCCAAGGCATGTTATTGAGTTGGTGTCAGTTCCTTTTTTCGTATGTAACCCGAATCCTAAAAACAATTCTTTGGAAGTTAAGGGGAGAACCGTACTTGAGTCAAACTAATTCTGAGCTTTATTTCAACAAGCCTCAGCAAAAGCAAACAACAATCCATATGTTTCTATGAATTTGGGAATGACAAAATGGAAACATGTCTTTAAAAAAAAAAAAAAAGTATGTGCTCGTGCCATGTTCGCAGCTAGAGACTGGGAGAGCACATGAAAGTCCAAAAATAAAACTTGACTAGAAGCAAAAGCAGAAGTTTTTCCTTCTGTCTAAACGAAGGGAAACATAAACAGTCAAGAACCAACAGCAAAATGTCGATTCCATTTTAGCAAGATTTTTAATGGCGTGCCGTAAAAAAACAAGAACAAAATTTATCCTATAGCAAATAGGATATCTTATAATATCCTAAAATATATCCTCTAAAACCACCAAGAATTCAGAATAAAACTGTTTTTCTGCACAGCCATCAGTAAAATCACTCATGTATGAGATTTCTGAGGCACAAGCTATAAACTGAGAGTCATTTAAAATGCTTTCTGGGTGAGAAGTTACTCTCACACTGGTTTTATATGAAAATATGAGTTACTGTTAAGGGACAGCTGCGTGGTGCTCTGCCACCCCTGGAGCTCACTCCTCAGCAAAGAGAGCCAAAGGCATGGCTATTAGGCAAATTAGGAACTGTTTAAAGTACTGCTAACCTGGCTGAAAAAGGGCTTCTTTTGGAAAAAAACAACTATTTGCAACATATTCATTTTTATAGCAAATAGCAGGGTCAGCATATATTCTTTGTGGAGGTGTTGTGCTATAGCAGCTGCTTATAAATCCCACTAAATGAGGCAATGTGGCAAACTTCACCTGAAACCAAACCATCTTTTGTCTCCCAGGATGACAGCATTAAATAGGGCAGAAATGGCTACCTGGAGCAGGACTGCTCAAAGAGTAACCTTCTTTTCCTTCTGCCGTTAAAACCCAAATTCAATTAGCTCCTCCATGCTCAAACAGAACTGCTGCTGCTGAAATTGTACTCCAGCAATAATTGCCATCCAAGAGTGATCTAATTATACACAAGTCTCAGTGGCTGCATTCCCACGTTGCTTCCTCCAACCCGGATTCACTACAATACAACTCGTGAGTGAAAACCACATCGTTTTCAGTCCTCCTCCCTCCAGACTGCACGACTTTAAATACGTGTACTGAGAGTGGAGCTAGTCTATTAGCAAGCTTGCCATAAAAACCCAAGTTTCTACCTACTGTTAAATACAAAGGAGGAGAAAAGGCACTTCAGCTGCATGTAAAAAACCAGCTAATGGGCTAAGCTATACAAGGGAAAGAAAGTTCTTTTAATTAAGGTACTGGATTAGGATTCAAAGACCAGCTTTGCTTCTTGGCTCTGTCACCGGCTTCCTGTGTGACCCAGGGCAAGAAATTTCATCACTCCACAGAGCTTGGGTTTTCATCTCTAAAATGGACAGTGACATTTCCCTCTCCTGGGCTTGCTGTATTTCTGTTGTAAGCAATTCCTGTGTGCTGGCATGTTGCCCTGGACAATAAGTATCCAATATTAATTGAAGCCTCTGCGTGCTACTCTAATAAAAAGCTAAAATCGACTAGTCTCCCTTTCACAGCATCCTGGTGGAGTTTTGTATCACCACCATTTGCCACTACTGCAAACACATCTGAGTCCCTGAGCAAAGCCCTGCTTCAATCCCCACTTGGAAATGGAGAAGGAAGGAAAAAGCCATTGATTGGGGTATCCCAAACATTCAAAGAATAACTTTGTCCAGCACACAACATCCTGGCCAACTTGAATGGGCCATTCCCTGCTTACACAGTCACTGTGCACAAGTATCCTGTGCAGTAGAGAGGCTGCCAATGACTTGCTGCTTTCTTTTTCTTCTTTATTTTCTACTCTCACTGTAAAAAAAAAATCAGTGCAAGGGTTCTGCCAGGTCTGTAAATTTGAACAAGACCATCTGAGCTGACTCTTAAGAGTTCTTGCAAGTAATTACAAGGTAAAAATGAGAATACTTCACACCTACATTCTGACTGAAAACTTCTCAGCCCTGCTGGCTCCAGGCTTTTAATTGTCAAAAGAGTTCAAGGTTTGGAAAGTTATTGGCATATTCCTAACTAGCATTGTGTCACCATTTGGCATGATTTTTGCTGGGATACCTCCCAACTCTGTGACATAATCAGAGGGTTCTCTACATTACACCATATAGTCAGATGCTCATGTTAGTGTAATATGTTACCATGTTTAATACCATTTGCTATTACTTACACTTAATCAGCTCTGGAACCAGTTAAACCATATAGGAAAAGTAATTTCAGAGGCTTTCAACTGACAGTTTTCTACACAGAACTTGACCTAAAATTACGACCTGAAGTTTGTAAGATGCAGTCTACGTAGGCAATTGCCTCTAAACAAACATTCATAACTCTCCACAACCCTGTGGGAACTGTACATTCATATGAAAACAGAAAAAGGGAACTGAAAATTCAAATGAAAACAGAAAAAAGGGCATGAAGTTAATTCTGTAGAACTGTCTCAACTAGAAAAACTGTCAGAGTTTCCCCTTCTGGCCAGCCTTAATTTACTGCTTCAGCAATTTTATGCTCCAAATTACTGCAAACCTCCAGCCACAGAGGAATGGCTGAGCGCTCCAACATCAATCCCCCTGTAGGTTAAAATCCCAATCTCTTGAGAGATTCACACTAAACTCAACCCAAGCTGCACATTCCCATGCACAGGATTTCAAACAGACTCACAATTATACCCTTGAACTCATCAAATGAAATTTTTAAAAAAGAGTGGTGAAATTACTAAGTATGCAGGACTCCAAAACGCAGGTTGTGACTTGCAAAAATATTTGCAAAATATTTTTTGCAAATTTTTTGAATTATTTGCAAAAATAATTCTGGTTTCATTTCTTACAGGACACAAGCAGGGTCCTCTGGGTGCCATCAGATGGGTACCCCAAACCTCTCATCACTTTTGAAAACCTCATTATTTACTTTCCTGCCTCTCTATAGGAAAGGACTAGACATTTAAATAAATGACATAATCCTTACTACCATTCCATTCATTCATGCAGGTCACTATAATTTACTGCCAGGAAAAATAAACTTCTGCAAAATATTCCTCAATGCAAGACATTCAAAAGGCTCAAAGCAGGAGAGGAGGTGAGAGGGCTTCTAACAAATATTTGCTCAAGTGACTGCATCATCCATGAACACATTTGCTAGGAAAAAAAAAATGGGTGAAGAAATTTATGGTCAACACAAAACACGCCAGGCTGGGACAGGAAAACGAAGAGGGGGTAGAGAAGGGGAATTTTTAACCAGTTTCATTTCAGCAAGGAAAGGTTTTTAGAGCCTGGCAAGCCCCTGCAGGCAGCCTGAGCCCTGGGTGAGGTGGCCAGCAGAGGACCACACCATGCAGAACACAGCTCACTACACCACTGACACCCATCCCCAGCAGCCGTTGCTGCTGCACCCTCCATAAATTCTGTTTAAACAAGTGTTCAAACAAAAATGGCTTTGCCAGCTCACCTCAACCATCCCCAGAGCTCAGCCTGTGACAAAATATTGCCAAGGCCATGAAAATCCTCACTGCTCTCAGTGCTGACTGCCCACACTCAAGTCCAGGTGAGCTGGGTGGTTCAGGGGCTCTGGTCTGATGGCATCCTCAGCCCAAAGTGATCTTTCTCCTCCCCTGCTCCACAAGGGCTAGCTCTCCTTGGCATTTTCACAGGGAATGTTTTCCTTTTGTGCCACCCAAGAAGTTGGCACTTTGTTTTCTCTTGGATTTGGGTGTTTATGCAGATTTAGGTGGTCTCAGATGAAACAAGACACTACTTTTAAAGGCCATCCAAAACAAGGGATATATTTTTACTCATGTAAAACCAATCAAGAACTAGGGAAATTACCATTTTGTCACCATTTAAGTCACTCTTATAGTAAGATATAACACTTACAGTAAGATATTCCACAAAGAATCTGTGGAGTTGGGCTGACTGTCACCAGCCAAAATAGCATACAATAATCAAATTAATTTTTGCTTTCAGTAGTGATTGACCAAAATTCCTATTCACAGAGGTTGTAATGCTCAGATCACCTCACAAAAGGTGGAAAGAGCAAGCCCATTCAAGACATCCTTCAGAAACCATGGCTCAGATCCCTAAAGGTCCTACAAGAAAAGCCACACTGGTTATTTTGGACAGCAATGCCTTCAGAGTCAATAAAATTGCTCACACTCATCCAGGCTAATCAGCAAGACTAGAGGTGAACAGAAATTATTCCTGAGATTTCAAGCTCTAATTTAGCAAACCACTTAAATAAATATCTGTAAGCCTTATTAAAGTCAACAGGATTTAGGTACTAATAAGGTAATATTATTAAGCCAGTGTTTAATAGTCCTGCGTAATCACAGCTTTGCTACTACTTAAAAATTCACACAGCTGTTTAGAATTTGTCCTCAGGTAAAACACTTCTGAATTTTTATCATCTGTGTTCTGGGGACTGCTCAGAGCCCACCCAAAAGGCTCCAGTCAGATTTCTGTCAGACTGCTGTGAATGCAAACTGCCTTTCCTGAAGCTCCAGATCTGCTCTAGCTGCAAAGTCAGTATCTAGCTTTCCATTAAAAAAAAATCATTTCAGCTATAATACTATAATAACAGGACTCTTAAGGATTGCTTGACAGTTTTCATAACTGCAGCTATTAAAGTCTGTGTCAGTACAATTGTACAAGTAATAATTAAATTGTAATAGTAATGATTAAAGTTGCATCAGCATGTATTATTTGGTCGTCATGGCAAACTTGTGGGTGGATATTGCACATGGCTATTACACTTTTTGCCAAGGCAGGGGTAGATTAATCCTACAGGCACGAGTGAGACAGATGAATCTATAAAGTTATGAAGCAATTGGCTGTGCAGTGAAATCTTATCTTTGGAGTACTGTGAAATCATCTCCAAAGTAAACGCAGAAGGTATCAGCTCAGATCCAAATGCTTTCACAGAGAAAGTCATTAGTGAAAAACAGTGTCCTGCCCATGGGATCTTCACTTACCAACCACGTCCAGGTGGTAGGTGTGGTTGATGGAGCCGTACTGGTTCTCCACTATGCACGTGTAGTTCCCCTTGTCCGACGGCACCACGCTCTCCATGATGAGGCTCCAGTGCTGGTTACGGACCTGGGGGATGCAACCAGACAGGTTGGGATCTTCTCAAGCAGAGTTTTATCCTCTCCCCTTCCCAAAAGAACTGTCCCTGAATGATTATCCTTGTGTAATTCACAGCTGGAAGCCTTCCTGGGCTTGTCAGACAGTTCTGGACGCTGAAATGATTTATGCTTGATTCAGGACAGCACGGCTGCAGAGTGAAAGCTTTCACACCCTCTGCTATAAATCTACCTGGCCCCTGCTCCAAGCACAGTCCTCCCAGCACATCTCAGTCCTCCGAGGCTGAGCAGGAGGGCACCAATTAGCAGCAGTTGTCTTGCTGGGCTTTACCTTTCAATCCACTCCAAAGTGAATGCACACCCTCAGGCTATTCCCCTTCTGTCTCCAAACAGCCACCTGGGAATAACTACCCATCAGCAAGACAGGATGGATATGATCCCCTAAACATCCAGCTCTTCATCCCTCCTAAAAGCTCAGTGACACAGCTCACATTTTAAAGAAACTGAGGGGTGATGTTTGGGATTCCTCCCAAACACCTCCTGCTGCTCTGGGGTACCCCAAGAAAAAATGAATCCTAGAATCATGCCTGAAAAAAATCCTCATGGAAAGAGAGCATATGGATATACATTTATCTCACAGAATCCCCCTCAGACAGAATTTATTAAAGGTACTGATTCTGCTCCCATTTGAACTCCAAAGGAGCACTGGCTTTGGTCTCACAGAAAATAGGATCCAGCCCAGGACTGGAAGGATACAGAGCCATCCTGTACACACATTTATTTCCTGCATCAGAAGTTGGCTCCCAAAATGACCTTTTGCTGGCTATGGACTAATTCCTTGTTTTAGCATTACATTTTTGACAAAGTGCTCAAAAAGATTAACATTCTCTGTAGCTGCAATGTACAATTCTTCAACTGCAAAGTACATATTTCAGCAAATGGAATAAAACACAATCTGCTACAGTCATTTTAATCAGCCAAATGGAAAGCAGCAATTCAGTGCTGTACAACAGAGAAATTTATGGACCATTCAGTGACACTTCCAGTAACCATACATTCTTAAAACACTATTACAACTCTAGCTATGAAATCTTGCATTGTGCCTGACTATTTTGTAGGTCCTTATGCAGCAGAAAAAGCTGCACAGGGCCACATCCCAGTGCCAAGAGCACTTGCTGGAGGTAAAAATGCCTTCAGTTCAAAGCTTGGAAGAGAAGTTGTCTCCATAGGCAGCTCCTGGCTTTCCTAGTTTCCCCAGCTAGTAATTATCTCAATAGCTGGATTTGTCTCTTATTGCTCAGTTGTGGACTAATAATATTAGCTAATGACTGGCCATGTGCGCTTTGAAAAGCAAAGAAAGTGTGGGCAAGACTCCAGCAGGAGAAGGTGCTAAGCTGATGTCAGAGAAATGTGTGACACAGCCTCAAAATCTCCAGCCCAAACTTCAGGCTTCTCTCCTCAGCCTCTCGTGTTGATGGTCAAACAATTATAGTGCTCTCATCAAAATGATACCTTGATTTTTCCTGACACTGTGAAGAGCTAAGGGTAAGTTTATAGAACTAGAAAGACTTTATCTTGTTGTTCTGCTAAGCAACTCTGAAAGTCAAAGTTTGGGTCAGGAAGAGCTGCTGTCATAAACTGCTGGTAAATAACAAATAGAACAACTAAATATTTTGAGTATTAAATGCTTTGTGATTTATTTTGAAGGACACTTGGTCAAAGTGACCTGAACTTTCTGCCATTGCAAGTTAAAACACTTCTCGGAATCAGAGCAAGAGTTTTTAACCAGTCTGACTGTAAAACAGGAAGAACAGATCACAGTTCCACAAAAGTTAAAACAAATAAAAATTGCAAACAAGCTGCAGGTAATTAATTTGACAGGAAAACACAAGAAATTGTTTATGTTCAATAAGAAAACATAACTTACAGCCACAAGTGGATATACTGGATGGGAATATTAAAAAGTATTTGTGCAATTTCCCTTCTTGTAACTCCATGGACAGAGATAATATCTTTATAACAAAACAACAGCTTAAGCCACTTTGGGTTAAGCTAAACAACTGCTGCAGAGGTCCAAAGCAGATATGACACATTGTCAGACCACTGGATTTATGGCAGGGATCTGGATCCAACCAGATTGTTGGCTTAGTGCTTTGTGCAAGCAAGTGCAGCATTGCAAAGTCCAGGAAAATCCCCCTTTGCTGGGGATGAGCAGCCTCTTCTCTCACTGAAGATTTCCAAATTCAACATTTCATTCTCAGATGTGCAACAGTCCAGGCACATCCCTGCACCCACACAGCTTGAAACACAGGCTTTGATAATGTGGCCTTTTTATGTGACATGCCACATCCCTTAGTCCAGGTGTTTTCCTGACTAGTTATGGGCACTTTAGCACTTTATTGGGGGGGAAATCTTCTCCATCAAGGTTTCAACCATTTGCCCAAACAACCTCTCCAAAAGATTCCATTTTTAAACTGAATTATCAGTATCAAATGCATACAAACTGCACTCTTAACTCATAGCTTGGAGGTGGGAAATAAACTGGAATCAAAATGCCAAGGAATATTGGTCAGAGAACTGGGAAAGGGCAAGGAATTTTTCATACAAACTTTCTGCTTTTGGAGTATCCCATAAAGAACAGTGGAGAGTTCTGTTCAGTCTTAAAATGTGTGTCTGCACTAGAGAGATAATGCCATGAAAAGTTGTTGTCCCTTACCTAAAAATGGATTAATTTTAAACTCATTTCAAAGGAAAGAAGGACTAGAAATGAAAATACAGCTCTCCACAAAAGCAGCACAGTTCAGACTGTGAGAGGTGCTGCTCAGACAGAGAGAACAAGTACAGAACACCCCTGGCAAAGGCCATAGGTCTGTGCAGTTGTTCCTGAAATGACAAATTTTCTTACTCTGTATTTACCTGGCTGAATTTCAATGTGTTTAAGACAACTGCAGTGATGAAGCTTATCCAAATGCATAGGTGCAAACACACATGAGTTAATGCTTTAACAGTACCAGCTGATAGAAGTGCATTTGCTTTCTGGGTGGTGTACAGGAAAGAAAAGGCTCCTGTGGTCTCAGAGAGGATTTAGATTATCAACTCAAAGAAAACACAAAATGCCTCTAAAGGCACAAACATGAGTTAGCATCAGCTCAAAAAATCAGAGTAAAAAGGATTTAGATATTCAATAACTGGTCCTGTTCTCTTTATTTTAAGTAAGTTGGGTATATCTTGAAAGATCATAAAAGGATCAATTTTGAAATTCACCACCCAGAATTAGTCACAGGGCAGGAATTCCGCCCTGGAAGCTATCTTGGCCAGAACATACACCCTCCTGCTAGCCTGCCTGAGTGCAAATTGACTCAAGACATTCCCCAGTCCCAGGGACAAAGTGCTACAGGCCACTATCTGATTTTGATAAAAACAATACACCAAGGGATTTCTCAGCTCTTAGCAGGAAAGAGGTGGCTGAAGGATTACTGGGAAGCTTCACGTTTTCTTTCCCTTCCCTTTGTCCCTTAAGGCTTCAAGGGATGATTGCCTCTTCTGTCAGATATGGCCAGGTTTGGATCCAGCTATTCCATTCCAAATATTGGGAATATCTCCAGCAAAAAATGCCTTGCAGAAAGCAACAGCCAGACAAGTTAATGTGCAAGATTTACCACGAGCTGCTGTGATACCTGGTTAAACACAGACCAACACTGACAGACTCAGTCCTTCCTGAGGACTCCTTCATTAGAAGTTCATTGGCATAGTGATGTCAAGAAATACAATTCTCTCTATTCTACTATCATTTTGCATGAGCCCACAGTGACTTCATCCTGCCCCTCAAACAGGATGAGGACACAGCTCAGAAAAAAAAAAAGATCTGGAGTCCTCACTCTTTAACACCCAATCACTGGGAACAAGCTTCCATCTTCAAAGATGATGATTCAAAATGACAGAATACAGAATATACATGGATTTGGTTGATTTGACAATGGTAAGTAAATCCTACAAGATAATTTAAAACTTTATCTCTTTATGAGCAACAAGAAAGTCTGAAATCCTCAGCTGTGTGCCCTTGTTTTTTTTTCCTTTGGACTAAAGAGATAGAAAAAGTTATGATTTAGAATTAGAGGTACAGACTTCATGTATCCAGCTGGCTTTAGGAGCAGGCATCTCTGCTTCCTTCCCAGAGTACATACATACCTAGGAAACTGTATAGATTTAATACACATGACCAAAAGTTTAATTTGTGCCCCTTAATGGGCACAACTCTAAATGATCTCACTCAGCTCCCTAACACTAGCAGTGCCAGCGCAGAGCACTGTGAAATCTTCTCCATCAAGTTTTCAACCATTTCTCCAAACAATCTCTCCAAAAGATTCCATTTTTAAACTGAATTATCAGTATCAAATGCATACAAATTGCACTCTTAACTCATAGCTTGGAGGTGGGAAATAAACTGGAATCAAAATGCCAAGCTGATTTACCCCACCAAAGATCCCCCTCCCAAAGCAGACACCAGGTATCTCCATCCTGCCTCTCTGGACACACATTTTCCTTCATGGTCTTCAAGAGTGATATCTTCATTTCCCCTTCATCAGATGCAAAATGTTCAAAATAACAGCCTGGTTACTACCAGAACAGTTACTATTATTTTCCAAGACAGGATTGGTTTGGTTGGGGATTTTTTTTTCCTTAATTGGTGCCTTTTTTTTTGTTTTTAAAAAAGCACTGAGAAGGGCAAAAATCACTGAATGGGAGCCAATTCATTAACACTCCACAGCGTTATGAAAGGCAGAAGGTGTTGCCAGGTGTACACTCATAAGCAACAGAAATTTATGGTGTAAGCAAACATAGATGGAAAAGTCTACTTAGATAATTAGTGCTCATGCAGGGAGACTTTCTGGGCTCTGCTGTCTGCTAACACAAATGTTGGAAAAATTGACACTTTCTACAGTAAATCTAGCTAGAGAGGAAAGGAGACTGAGGCTTGTCCTCCTCTGCACTGGAAAACAGATTTTTTTGCACCAGGCAGGACCTGAATCAACAGCTCAGAAAGCAATGGCTCAATCAAGGCAGCCCCCAAAATCACTGCACCCATGGGGACAACGCAGTGGTGCAGGACTGGGGGGCAGCCTCAGGACTCAGAACTCAGCTCTGTCTAGCAAAGACAGTTAACCTGTGTCTAACAACCATTGCAAACTGCTGGGAGCAGCTCAGCACAAGCTCCAGGATGGGGATTCCAACCCTGACACAAGGGAACTGCCTCAGAAACTTCTCCTCCCGGGGGCGGAGCTGCCGAGGTGTCGGGGACATGAGGAAACTGCTGAGAGAGGAGCCAGACAGGAGGTGAAGGGGGGAGTCAGAAATGGCCATGCTTGAACAGCAATTCGCCACCAAAGTCACGCATTCCCAGTTCCTTGGAGGAGAGGGATCAGATGACCGAATCCTGACTTCTGACCTGACCTAGGCAGATACCACAAGGTTAAAGGTCTGTGCACTAACACACAGAGCAAGCTGGCCTCCCTAAAACTCTCTCTTAATCAGTAACCACCAACTCAGAATAAGACATCTAATCTGAAGCTATTTAAAATTCAAACAAACCCTTCCAAGTAATTGCTGTTACTTTCCCCTCAAATTCTTCTTCCCATTTCAGTTTCACAGGCCATAAACTCTATAGAAAATAATAACTTTTGACTTCCAAGGCTTCCTTTATTTAACTGCCTTACACTCACCAGAGCGGATGGCCATGTTTTTAACAATGTAGCCAAAAATGAATAGAGCAAAACAGTCTTAATGTGCTTTGCTAAGTCTTTAGTTTTCCAAATACGTCTCTATAAATAATCCTTAGCTGCACTGCTAGGCTAGACGCTTAAATTTCAGAAAAAAAATAAATAATTAGTGCTCAGTAACCGCCAAAGAAACCACCCACCCTTCCCCAGAAGAAAACAACCACCTCTTTTTGCTTCCACGTTTGATCCAAGGCCATTAAAATATTTTCTGTTGACTTCAGCAAGTTTTTGGTAAGTTTTTGGGTTTTTTGGAGAGGGAAGAGGGCTGGTTTTGGGTTGTTTGGTTGGGGTTTCTTTTTTAACAGCTTTTGTCAAGAAGAGAAATCACCAAATGCCATGGTGAGCCCTCACCTTGTAGCCACCAATGCGATGCTCCTGCTTGAACTCCTTCCCGTTCTTCAGCCAGCGCATGGTCGGCGTTGGGTTGCCCATGGCTGGGCAGCGGAACTTGACGGTGTTGGCAGCCGGCACGGCGTGGAGCCTCTTCTCCATCTTGTCCGTGTGTGTCCAGTAAGGAGCCCCTGTTCCAAAGGGACACATCCAGAAACATCAGCACTTGGAAACTGAGCTCCCCCTCCAGCCCCTTCCACCGGCGTAGAGAGCCGCAGGAACCCGCTTCAAGCACAGTTTGGATGGAGCACACGAGTGGGCATCAGCTGCTGCAAGAGTCAGCCAGGGTTCTGCAAACAGCTCTGTCTGCTGCTCTGGGTGTTTCATGTGTGACAAAATTCCAATAATTAACCACAGACAACTTTTGTTTTGCGTGCTTCAAGTAAGACAGAGGGACCGGGTTTCATCAGAAACTTTGGACCTCGAGCTGAGTTACTGCGATGGTTCAAACTCAGAATTTTTGGCCCTCAGCTGAGTTACTGCGATGGTTCAAACTCAGAATTTTTGGCCCTCAGCTGAGTTACTGCGATGGTTCAAACCCAGAATTTTTGGCTCTTAGCTGTGAAGCCAGACAGACCAAGACAGAAGATGCTTGGAAGCATCAGCTCCTTCCACTTCTGTGAGAAGGGGGATAAAACCACCCACCAGTGTGACAGCAGTAAAGCCTGCAGTGTGTGATGCCAAGGTGAACTGTGCTGCTACTGCCATAGAAACCACAGAAATTTACAAATGGAACATATTTGTGAAATCTTAACCTCCTCTCTTGGAGGAAACCAAACAAGTAAATGTGGATCAGCAAAAAACATTTATCATTTTGGAGGGGTTTCCCACACTAATGAGCCTCCTGAAGTCCAAAGGGTCAGTGACATCCAAAAACATGGCATAAAATGAGAGTGCCTCTTTCTCAACACACATTTTCTGAGGTGATCATTTTCCCAGACCCTGACATGGCTCTCCTGGCTCTCGCTCACTCCTTGCCATGTCCTGGCCCAGCCTGTGCCTACATGAACATCATGAGAAGCACATTTGTCATGTACCAGCAGAGGAAACACAGCAGAACAAAATTTACAACTGCCCATATGCTTTTACCCTCACAGAAGTAAACTTGGACACACAGACCCAAAGACAAAGTTATCCCATGCTCTGGATCCTTGCAGCATTTCATCTACATTTCTCAACAACTTCATGGCATTGCTTCAGTCATCTCACCATAACAGTTGGGTTTTTTTAAGTTAAAGATTCAAGATCTATTTAATAGTAGGAAACATTAATTTCTTTTACAATGGAGTTTTCCTGAAGCAAATCAGATTAGCGTGGAATTTTTAGGACTAGAGGGGTCCAGAAAAATAACTCCATTTCTCTCAGCCCTGTTTCATTTCCTTCATTAGCAGGCCAACACTCCACTATAAATAAATTCTTCCGTTCCTCAAATATTTATAGCAGTTCTTACAATCAGTGCAAACTCAGAATTCCTGCTCCCCCCACCCCTCTAAATAAAAATACAGCTGGACAGAAAATACAGGAATAAATCCTTTAACAAAGTCTCTCTCAGTATAAAGAAAACATTCTAAAAGCAAGTCCTATAATGATGCCATGAACGATAAGTGTTTGGGTTTTTTTTTTTTGCCCGAAGTGGCAATTAGTGTTAAAATTAATGAAGTAGAAAAGCAAAGCAAATTTATGCATGTAATCAAAATAGAAAATCAAGTAACTATTGAAAATTTAACTGCAACACTGAGAAATTGTTACACAGACTAAAGTGAATTAGAGATGCAAGGAAAATCACTGTTAACATTATTTGCTAAAAGCAGGATCACATTAAAACAACAGAAGACTTTAAACAAAGCCAACCAGAGGAATTAACTGCTACACACAAAGGCCAAATTACATTACAATGCACCAGGCAAAGGCAGAATTACATGCTGGTACTGAGGGATTAAAAAGCTGTTTTCCCTGGACTGCTCAGAAGTCTTGCACAAGGCAACAACTGCCGGGCCCAACTCACAGCTCCCACAAAGTCAAAGCAAACTGGGGCTGGTCAAAGACAATCAACCATCCAAACCAGTCATATCAGCACCCCAGGCAGAGCAGAGGGTTTGCTTTAGCCCCAGGTGGGCACTGCCAACCCAGCAGCTCTGCAGCCAGCAGGGTCACTTCTCACCACATCCATCACACCAACCTGTCTCACAGTACAGAGCACCAAGAGCTCACAGGCAGCCACTGGCCAGCACAGCCCCTGAACCACGAGCTCCACAGCTCACCCATGGCAAAGCTGCCCTGCAGCCCAGGGGCTGGAAGGGCCAAGCTCTGGGAAGCTCCCAGCAGGCTGCAGAGTGGGACCAGGGCACTGGAGTCAGTCAGGATGCAGCAGCAGCAGCTCCCCAAACAAAGCTCTTCACACAGCCAAGTTTGTACTGTTATGGTCCAGCCCATCCTCTGGTCTTCTTGAAAATAACTATCCTTTCCATCAACAACCTGCTCCTGGAAGTGCTCCAATACAACAAACGAACAGAGGGAAATCTCTGACAGAGATGGGTGCAGAAATGAGGCCAGGCAGATGCAGGCAGGATTGAAGAGAAGCAGCTCCATTTTCTCCCACAGGAGGGGAAAGGAAACACCCCAGAATGGGAGAAAGGTCTGTTGGAAAGCTTCTCCTCACACAACCCTCAGCATAACCTGCAATGCTCCTAAATTACAGGTCAGCTTGCAGAAAAAATGTGCAGACATCACATATGGAAAGCACCATCTGAAAATGCTTCAAGACATCCTACATTTGGCAGCTCCTCAGCATGTTCAAGGAAAAGAGGAAAAGGCAGGAACGTCCACAAACCATCACACTTGCCCTCAAATTGTGCTTTCATCCAGTGATTGATCTGATTAACACACAGCATTCTTCTTTATAGATTAAATCATCATAACCTAAAACACCTTTTAGTGCTTCTATTTGTCCTGAGAGGAAAAACACTGAGCTTCACTGAAACTGATAATGAACACAGGTAATGAGCAGACACCACCAGGTGAGACTGCTCTCATGGGCCACGTCCATCACATCCCATCACTGCCACCAGGACAGGTGAATTAGGTGGTGGCACCACTGCTAAAAGTTCACAGGGCAGACTCCAGCATGGATCAGCAAGGAGCAGCAGGGGAATGGGTGGGAATTCCTGATTGCTCAGAGTTCTCATTAGTGAAGAAAATATCCTGCTGACCCACACTGCACAGACATTACATCTATTCAGCCAAATCTCCTGCATGTGAAATTGAAATTAGGAAGCCCAGGGGACCACTTCACTTCAGGACTCCTCAGTTTTTATTTGGACTTATCTAATACAAAGAAACACAAAGGTAGTCAACTCCAAGCCTGCCTGACAAGCACCTCAAGCAGGCAACAGAGCGCCATAAACCACATCAAACCCCTTCAAGGTTTTCAGTACTATTGTATTTGACCTTTAATTAAAAAACACTTCTAGGCAACATCCAATTTTTGCTGCTCCCCTGAGTGGGTTTCCACTCTACAGGATTTGATGAATTTGAACCTTGTTTCATCCTTTCTGAAACTCTTCAAGGCATGAAAGGAACAGCATGTGGATTACATTTAGATACTTTTTGTTCTTGGTGCCAATTTACCATTGCTTGGCCCAGAAGAAATTGTTTAAAGGGTGATAAGAAAAAAAAAAAGTCATAAAGCCTCCAGTTGCCTGACCAGAATTCAAGGCAGAGCAGCAGCATCTTCAGGGCTACCTAGAGGTCTACACAATAAATTAGTTTCTGGGCTTGATTGCACCACCATGACAGCTGCTGCCTTGCCAGCATCAGATCAGGATTATAGAAATCCTTCAAATTAGGGCTACCTCTCAAAATCACAACAAGGACACGGCAGTAAGTGCCTGCAATGTCTTTTCCACTGAATGATGATCAGCACTTAAGCTTGTAAAGAAAGTCCTTGGAGATGACCCTCCAAGAACCAAGCTAAGGCCCATTTTTAGGGTAACAAGGGGGAAAACTGGAGTTGCCAACAAAGCCATTTTGTAGAGAAAGGGGACCGTTTTGCAGTGGCACCAATCCTGCACCTTCCCCACCAGCACTAATCCCTTCAACAAAAGCTGGAAGTAATAAAAAGCTATTCAGGATGCAGTCTGGAACAAATCTACCACAGTGGTTTTTTCAGACAGTTAAAGTATCTGTCAAGCTGAAGGGACAGCAAACACAGAGTGAAATCTGCTCTGTGTGCCTCTTACTGAAAAATACACATGTAGCCAGTGGTCAAATGGCACGTGGGTACACACCAGTGCCCTCCTTTCCCAAGGACGAGCTGCTCCTCACACCTACAGAGTCACCTACAGCCTCCACTGCCTTCAAGAGCAGTTGTATTTTCTGGGCAGCCTTGAAAATTACACTAGATTTCCTCAACAGCCTCTCCACCTGCATTAGGAAACCCTGGCCTCTGAAATGTGTATTTGCAACAGAGGCAAAGAAAATAAAACAGCTTAAAAGAATACTTAGCAGTGTAAATTATACAGCTCTAAAAGGTTTGTTTTAGTTTTAAGTATGCAGGAATGAGAATGCCAAGGTTCAGCTTCCTGTTGAAGGCACTACAGCCATTTCCTGCCTCATCTCATCATAATTAACATGCCAAGACAGCTGGACTTTATCAGAATTGTTTCATCAAAAAGCAACAACCTTTGAAGACTATGGCCTTTTGTTTCCATCAGTAAAGGCATAACCAGGCCAATTTCCATTGCTTATCCTTAATGGTCACAGCTATAATTTGTATGTAAAGTATCAGTTAAATCATTTGAGATCTGCAAAGCTCAAACCATGACTGAGGAAACACTTAAAAGACTTCTGTAGAAGAGCAGCAGCCAGGGACTATTGTGAGGTCCTGGACTTTGCCAGGCTCAACACCCCACAGGCAGGGAAGTAAAGGGCATTTGGCCATTGTGTACACTGCCTTCCCCACAGCACACCCAGGGAAGACAGCTCCTGGCTCACTCCTCCATCTGCCTTCTAACACAGTACCTTCAATTACATGTGGCCTCTTGGATGTGATAGAAAATTTGGAAGAGGAAAAGAAGGCTTACAAGGCACACCATACCAAGTCCCACCCCTGACTTTCACATATAATTTGCCAAATCACAACGCTCCTTCAGCAGCCCTGTATTAACCAAGGGAGTTACTGTGATGCAACTTTTCATTGAACACAGAGTGCTTGGAGGGACACGGTGACCCTTCAGGCATCCTCCTGCTTCCAGCTCAGACCCTGGGAGGCTGTGCTGCTTCCTCAGCAGACAGTGGGCACCTTTTAAAGAGCAATCCAACAAGGAGTTGCCTGTGGAATGCTCTGCTCAGGCCCAAATCTGTCTTTTGCAGTTTCCTCCCTTCCATCTCCACGGCTGCGCTTTCCCCGCCGTCCGCGATGTTTGAACGTTCACGCCTGAGAGGAATCTTTCACTCAGAGCAGGGAAAGTGTGCTGGCCCCTGCTGCAGCACACACCCCTGTCCCAGCAGATGGACACTATCAAGGGCCTTTCACCAGCTCCCCAATCAAGATTGATTAACAGCAGCTTAAAATGATAGCTCGTTTTACAAGAACGTCATTAGCGCAACCGCTGGGCACTGCTCCCTGGGGCTGGAAGGGCAGGAATCCTTCTGAGGCCATCACAGAGCACAGCTGCCTTGAGAGCAGGTCCTTCACTTCTCCCAAAAGCCATTTATGCTCACCATGGATCACCAAAGCCACCACTGCAGATCAGAAGCACAATTGGCACCGAAAATATCACAAGCCCTTTTCTGACCAACAGCAGTAAAGCTTTAAAGAGCAGCAAACATCAGAAATGTTTCCTAACAGGAATTTCTAACGATGGCTCCATTCAGGGCAGAGCTAACACTGCCTGGATTGGTGGGTTTTGCCAGGACAACCTCTTTTAAAAGCAGTGTCCCTTTTCCAAGCTCTCCAATTCTCTTTGCCATCGCATTCCTCTGTCAGGGCAGCCTCCAGCTGCCTGATCTCAGCCCCTTCCAGAGGCACCTGTGCATCAGCCCGGGGTTAATCACACTAACAGATGGCAGAGGCCAAACAGGCAGCTAGGAACTTATATCACTTTAAATAGCATCTAAAGTTTCACAGCTTCAGGCCGGGGGCAGCCGCACACAAAAGGCACAAAATGGGGCAGCCAAAATCAGGCCGGTGCTTTCTCACCTGAACAAGTGCTCTGAGCTGCAGGGCAGCTGCCAGCTCCTGACCAGGCAGAGCAGCACCCTGCCCTCTGTGGGTGCTGCTCACTGACATCTCTCCCAAAGGATTTCTGTGCTCTCTCTCTCTGTTAGGGACTTTACCAGGCACCAGTGACAGCAAACCACCAGTCACCGAGGGGGTTTTGCAGCACTGCACAGTGGCATCAGGAGCCAATATCAATTTTACATACTTTTTTTTTCCCCTCTTAGAGAGTGCTCTATTTAGAGCTTATTAATAGCTTTATGAATTCTCTAAAGGGACAAAGTTTAGCGCATTCAGATAGGTCTAAGACTCTTTCAGCCCATTTTCATCACACATCAGTAACATAAAATGTGGGTTTAGCACTGAATCGCCTTCTTTGCAACAAACCTTAAGGTCCTTTGCAGACAAAAGAACCTCATTGTCTCCAAATTCATTCTCCTTGACGAGATTTCTGGTGAGATTAGGGATTGAAGGATTTTCCTCATCACAACTTAATTTTTTTTTAATTTTTCATACCACCTTTCAACAAAATGAGCTGGATCTTTGTTTCTTCTGTTGAATTTCTGCTCAGGTTCAGGAAAAGTTAGTTCATCTGTCAAGAGTCTAAACCAGACACAGACCAAACTTTGATTCAGAAAGAAAGGAAACTGCAGAAATGCCAGGAAGAAGGGAAAAAAGAAAGTACAGACCAGAAAAGCACGTTCAAAAGAATATTAGTTTATTTTTCTTTTTCTTTTCCAAGTTACGAGCTACATGAAACAGAAAACAGAGGAGGACAAAGATTTGACAGTACATGCAGTTAACAATCAAGAAGCTCTGAGGACAGGAGTGCAAGAGATGGGACATAATTTTCCACGTGGATCTTGCTAGTGACTTCTGGCAGTTTGCTGTTACTTACTCATCTGGTTGCTGTCATTCACAAAGTCCTCGGACCCATCATTGTCATCTTCATCATCCCCAGAGGAAAGAGCATCTGCACATTAAAAACAACCAAGTCTTTAAACCAGCTATTTTTTTTTTTAAACAGAAAAACAAATTGATAAGCTACATCTTAAGACTG
Source organism: Serinus canaria (assembly GCF_022539315.1). Taxonomy (NCBI): domain Eukaryota; kingdom Metazoa; phylum Chordata; class Aves; order Passeriformes; family Fringillidae; genus Serinus; species Serinus canaria. Next base: position 30,472,813 of record NC_066320.1, read on the forward strand.
TATTTTAAGAAGAACAAGTGTTTAGGTTAGTGGTGCAGAAGCTAGAGAAAAAGAAAATCCAGCCACAAAATGTGCAATTTCCATGTAAAATTGTAACAAAACTTGCTAATAGTCTTGAAGTGCTACAGTTTCCCAAGGGAGTTTGCTAATTGCAAAAATCTCTTTTTCTTTAATATTTTAACTTCTTTTACAGAAATGCAGTTGAATAGAACTGAGCATCTCCAGTACAATTTATCTCTAAACTTGAAGGATATAAGAACACATTTTCCTCTTCTGATGCAGGGGGCAAAAATCTGTATTCATTCTATTGGCTTTATCATCATCACAGCAACTCTAATTTAATCCTGTCAGAGTGGCATAAATCAGAGAGCTCTACAGCAACTGTTAAACTCTGCAGAGCTCATGGAGCAAAAAGGAGTAGATACAAACAGCCCATTTCAGGGTCAGGACAAGGAGAAAAATCCCAAAAAATTTGGGGATACAATTTAAATTTTGGAGATAACATTTACAGCTACAGAACTCAACTCACTGTGCCCTAGTGGACTGTTTCATGTTAGGTCATTACTTGTCTTAACATCACATCTTACAGCTTCTGCATGCAAAACCCTGTGTTTGACTCACTCACCTGTAACATTTACAATGAAGTACAGAGTATCACTGTCTAGGGTCCTAACAGCAGTGCAAGCATAGAGGCCCGAATCTCTGGCTGTGGCATCCTTAATTTGTAAGTACTCCCCAATAATCACTGTCCTATTGTCAGGCCCCAAAGGGAGCCCATCCTTAGTCCAACTGATCATGACGGCGTCTCTCAATTGACAGCGCAACTCAAGCGTCTCTCCTGGAAGTGCTGAGTAAACATCTGGCTGAGAGATTTGGTATTTGGTTGGCGGCTCTGCGAAGGTGGAAGGAAAGGAGGAAAAAATAGAAGAAAGAGAAGGGAAAGGAGAGAATTTCCAACACAGGTCAGTGAAGGCCCTTTTCATCCACGGAAATCAAGTTACGTTAAATTTTAAAAAAAGTTTCGTCCAGATTAGCCCAGTGTTCTGTGTTATTAAACTGAAGTTATTTTCAAGAAGTTATTTTCAAGAAGTTATTTTCAAGAAGTTCACCACGAGTAAAGCTCAGGCACTTTTGATCAGTGTCTTGGCATGTCCCTTGTCCCCAGCACCACACCAACACATGACACTTCTCATCAGTCACAGAGAGCACGGGACAACGAGGTTTGCAGAACCTGGAGGCTTCAAAGATCTTGTAGGAGCAGGAGGGGTTCAAAAGGCAAATTCCATTTTCTGTCTTAGCATTTGGGTCCACAATTCAAATGAATAATTATCTTTCCCCACCTGATTTTTTTTGGGGTTGCTTTTTAATTCTTAAAACCTGGGAAGGGCTGTTTTGAAAGAAAAGGATGCCCAAAACCCCCTTCACTCACTAAGCTAATACCCATGGGCTCCTATACACACTGTATACGATGCCTTTTATGTTTCTCCCTGTGCCCGTCACAAAGTCTCCACATTTGCCTTCTGCACTACCAGCACTTCTCTCCATGGCAGTAACTTTTCCCTTTAAATTCTTTTTTGCTTCATTACTTATTTCACAACCTCTCCCAAGTGAATCCAGCAGGAACCCAGGAGCACAAGCAAAGCTTTCAAAGTGGAAGTATGCGCAGAAGTTCCGAAGGCAATGGCTCATCCCTCAGCTCCCTTTGGTAACGAGAAGAATGTCAAACCACAGTCTTTTTCCAAAAAAACATCCTTGGAAAACTACATCTGCCTATAGTTACTAGAGCTTCACCACCCCCTTGCAGGGCCAGCTCTCAGCAGGGGGAAGAACCAGCAGCCCCGGGCACTCCAGACTGTCTCCACAGTGCAGTGGGAAGGCTCCGCACACCTACGATGAGCTCAGGCTGTCCCACAGACAGGCACTGCTTCTGGAACTGGTTTGTCCCTACCACCACACTATCCCTCTCCCAAAGGCCTCACCAAAGGTGGCAGGAATGGTAAATAAAGGAAAGAAGCACAGAGGCATCTTCTGTTTGTTCATGGGGAGGGTTAGAGCACACAGACAGCTGCTCCCCGCACACCCCGGACACGTCCTGCCCTGCACAGGCACCAACTGTGTGCCTAGCAATAAATAAAACACCTCTCTGTCTGCTTGGGACTCTGAGGGAGTACTGAAACGTGGCTCTTTGATGTCCACACTTCTCTCTAAGAATGCCAAACCCCTGAAACCAGTGTTCCTCCTCCTTGGGTTGTCATCTTTTGTATCACACTTTCAACAGGGAAGCCTGAAACAAGCACCACATCCAAGGAGGCATGGAGATGGGAGTCTGGAAATCCTGAAGTTGTGTCAGTAGTTGAGGTTTGTGCAACCCTAAAAGGAACAGAGAGTTGGACCCCATGGGTCCCTTCCAACTCAAAATATGATTCCATGAGCACCAGAAGGGTCCAGCATGGTGGGGCACTCATGCATTTAGGTATCAGGTTCTACTGATGGACTTGGAGACTTAATTTCTCTCCCACTCATTCTGCAATCCTGTCATTACAGGAATGTGCCTTATCAAAGCTTCTCCTGCCTTTTTCATTAGGGCAAACATGTTTTCTCAAAGAACAGATTTGACACACACATCACACCAAGGTGGCACATGAAATCCATCCCAACACGACCAGTTAGAGAGACTGTAAACTTCTTGGATTTAGATTTTATAACAAGGTCTCTAAACTTCCTAGCATGCAAAGTTCCATCTCAAGAGTCTAGGACAGGCTCCAGTCCGGATTTATACCTCTTATAAACTAATTCAATCTTGCTGATACAGTCACGAACCCACAGGTCTGCAATGCAGGTGTTTCACTGAGTGCTACATTATGCTCTTAGAAATTGAATTTCCAGAAGGAGCATGGACTCCTTTCTACATATATTTCATCCCAGTAATGAGTGTGTTTGAGTCTACTTGAGAATTTTTTTAAATTAGATTTTATTGTCAAATAAAAAAGGTACCTGATGCCAGGCACCTAACTTACTTTGAAGTTAGTAAGACTTCTTTGTAATGCTCTACCTGCAAAAAAAATTCTTTTACAGAGTTTACACTGTGCCAGCAATGTACTGGAGTCTAAAAATGTCTGTTTAAACTTCTTTAAAAGCCACCTTGGATTATGATACCTCAAACCTCCTTTAGTGCATTAGAGCCTTCTGCTGAACAGTGCCAGGAAACTCACAGGATGAGCCCACACACAATTATAAGGAAATTAAAAGGAAAATAATTTTTTAACATCACATCCCTGATTTCATCTCTTTTAAACTACTAACTCCAAACTTGCACTGAGTCTTTAAACACAAATCCAAATCCAAACTTGAGAACAGTAATTTATTTCAAAGTTACAATTAAAAAAAAATCCCTTTGCAAAGAAAATCACTGGTACACTAAAGAAAAACAAGTTTCAAACAGGTATTAGCATTTGGTATACATTATCCTCCTCCACTTCTTTCTCTTTAGAGTATCAAGGAAGATGCAGCAAAGTGTTGCCATGATATAATGAAGTCATATTTGGAAAATGGGAGTTTTTTCAGGTAAGCCTTTGTGTTGCCAAACTAGAATGTAGCAGCACTTAAGACTGTCACTTTTTATAATGTTTGCCTATAAACTTTTTTCCAGTGTGGGTTTGAAATGGTGCCCAAAAGCAAACAGAGAACAGGTGGGATTCTGAGGCATGAATCCACCCAACAAGCTCACTGCAAAAATCAACCAGTTCAAACTGTTCAGAAATTCCCAGCAGCACATAAACAACCTATGCTGCAAAGTTAATTCTCCCTGGGACACTACACAGGGATTTTTGCACTGCTCTGAAATTTAGGGACAAATTTTGAGCTCATGTCATGCTGTACCCAGTGGCTCCCCTGTGGCTGGCAGCAGGATTCTGTCCCTGTTCCACAGGCAAGGCTTGATGACCTGCTATCACATCCAGCTCCTCCAGCCCTCTTGGAAGCTCTGCCTTGGAACCAGGCCCTCAGTCATCACCAGAGGCCTGTGAACCAGCCTTTTGCTGGGTTTGTCAGGTTAGATATAAAGAATTTTCTACAATGAGGGTGGCACTGGAACAAATTGCCCAGAGAGGCTGTGGATGCTCCATCCCTGGAAACTGAAAATTTAAGGCCAGGCTGGACAGGGCTCTGAGCAGACTGCTCTGGCTGAACATGTCCCAGCTCACTGCAGAGAGGTCCAAACCACCTAAGGAGGCACAGGATTCCTTTTTAACAAATCCTGCAAATCCTGTAACTGTGGCATCAGTTCCTCCTGCAGAGGTGCACTACCTGACATGTATCACACCTGTCTGCCACCCCTCAGAACACCAAATACCAACAAAGGCACATGCAGAATGACTCTGGGGGTTCTTAAACACTGCAGGACAGGGGGACACTGCTTCTGCTACTTTCTGCTCTCAGCCACATCCTTATTTGTAACAGTGGTGCACACAATGTATTTAAACTTTATAGGTGGAGCTGTTGAACAATACTGCCCTGGAAAACCAAGCTGCTGTTAAATAAACAGCTGTGAACTTTTTCTCTGCCTGCTCATACAGCCTCACAGCACGGTTTATGCCATCCAGCCATCAAGGGGAGTAAAGACTGTTTGTATAAAAGCCATGACCACAATAGAGGACTGGGGACACTCTGACTGCTCTATTTCAGATTATTAAGATATGCAATTGTATTCCAAATCACGTTTCTGTTCCAAAATGTGTCACTGAGAGGTTTATACTTCCTTAGGTTTTAAATTATTTATTATCATTATTATTAGTCTCCATTTAATAAAATGTTAACAAAGAGCTGCTTATCTTAAGTCTCAAGTCATTTAGTTACTTAGTTACAGAGCCAAATAATGAAACGATCAGCTAATAGCTAACCCCAGCAAAGATTCTCACACAACTCTCCAGAACACAAAAGCCTCAGACCCCATCAAGCCACTTTCACTTCAAAAGGCTTTAGTAAATAACTAAACACTCACCACAGTGGGCCCAGAAGGGTCAACAGACCTGACCTGTCAAGAATCCAAGAGGTTCATTGCAAAACTGAACGTCCCCACAGGGAACATCAGGCTGCCAACTACCACCACCACTGCTGCTTCTCCTGCCCCTCCTCATGGTTCTCCTGCCATTGAGGGAAGTCCAGCAAGACCACAGTGGATGAACAACGTGGAATGTGGATGTCAAATAGGTCTCATGACTTTGCAGGTCAAGCCCAAGGCTTTAGGCTCTCTGCAGGAGGCAGCCCAGGTACCACCAGTCAGGTGTGCAGCATTCCTTCCCACCTCCCAGGGACAAGGTGATGTGACTCTCCCTTAATTTAGGCTGGCAGACCAATATCAAGGGGATCTCCATGCCCTCTTCTGACAATAGGTGATAAAATCAGCCTGCAAAAGACTCAGAGAGTCATTCCTGGCCATGGTGACCATCTCCCATTAGCCAACAGCAAAACAAAGGCTCCTTAGACAAAAGGACACAAAACAGTGTTTGCAATTCATCCATCAGCTGCTCCAAAGCCACTGGATTCCTGCTGTCCCATTTGTACTGTTACTAGCAGCCAGCTGCCAGCTCTGCCCAGCTCTGCCTCTGCCAGGCACCATCAGGAAGTCTCTGTTCTGATAAAACACTTTCCTTTCCAAATTGCTACAGTTCCTCCCATGATTTTAAAACACTAACAGTTTATTATTTTTTAAATCCCTTGTCCGTGAACAAGACTCCAAAGAGCACGAATCATTTCCCCCCATATAGCGTATAAAAACATTGGCTGCTCAAATCTGAAGAAAAAGATCTGGGCCTTGTAGAAAAGCTTCAAACACAAAACTTAAAAGAGCTATCCATGATAGTTACAACATAAATACATAGCAGGTTCTTCATCTTTACTTGTTCCTTTAACAGAAACTCCTGGGCTGCTCTATGTGACAGACTTTCACAAAACAAAGGGCCAGATTCTCCAAAATAACTTTTTCCTGGCATGTTCATTAGTATTGTTATCCTTATAGAATAAGGACATAATCATCTGATGGGTAAAGAGATGAAACCAGACCAAAATAAATTACGTAAGGAACAGGAATAATCCTCTTGCCCTGGAAATGAACATTTGCAAAATAAAGTTGCCACGTCATACGTGGCTGGTGCTCCAGCAAGTGTCGAGCTTCCAGCCACTCTGACCTGGACCATGTCAGCTCCTACTGAGTGCTACAAGTACTAAAACCATCTAAAAAAAAGTGAGTCTCCTCCAATTGCAATAACTTGCCAATGTCATCATGGGTAAGGGAAAATATTACACTGCACTATATCTTGTTTTCCTAAGCTTTGAAGGCTTAGAAAAATAAAAAATTCTGGTAGGCAACAAAGCGTTTTGCCACTCATGCACTCCTTGGACAAGAAAAAAAATTCCCTGCTAAAACCAAAACTTATCCCCATGTGATTATATCTGTCTTGGGTCATCCTCCTTGGCAGCAGGTAACAGTCCCCAAGCAGCATTTGGCCGTGGCTACAGCCACCCAGACCTCCTCACACCCAGCAGAGGAGGGCAGTGGGACCAAACCTCACGAGGATGTTGGTTGACACAGGGTGAGGGACATGAAAATTTTCATCAGGGCTTTGACCAAGCCAAGCAGTTGGGTGAATGTGTCTCACTCACCCCGTGGTTAAGGAAAGATTCATTCCCAAAGAGAAAGAAATTATACTTGTCTAGGCTTTGTGCAGAGATTAAAAATTCCTACAACTGGTAGCCTGCTTGCTCCTACCTGTCTTTATAGACATGGTTGTTGAGTTACGGCTGCACAACCGCGCAACCTGCGTCAAAAACGCCAAGTATCACATGGTCCTGGGCTTGGCCCTGTGCTCTGTGCTGCTGGAAGCCAGGCCAGGGAAGACTCAGAGCATGCCAAGTTCAGAGTAAACAGCAGAGAGACCAGCGAGGCCACCTCCTGCTGCTGGGAACTGCCCTGCCACTTCTTCCTGTTTGTCCCCATTCCCCAGGCCTGCTCCTTGCAGGATGAAGAGTTCTCCACACAGCAGCACCACAGGACTGGTCTGCAGACAGGGCAAGAAACAGGAAAGCACCAGGAAGGCTTCTGCACAAAGACTTGGCAACCATGGAGGGAAAGAGTACCCCCAACTTTGAGAAGCCACACCAAACCCCCTAAAATTACTGTGCTGCCTTCTCTAATTTCATCAGTTGGATGAGAAACTAAAGGCCATCTTCAGGATGTGAATGCTTTGTTCCAGGCACTAAACCTTGACCATTTCTGTTCCAGTCATAAACTCCACCATCTGCCTAAAGTAATAGAGTGGGAGTCTCTCTGCTAAGTGAACTGAGGAGTACAACAAACCTAAGACACATGTAACACAATCTCAAAAATAATTAACTGCTCTTCAAACTCATTACAGAAGAGTCTTCTCATGTAATCTATTATACAATACAAAGGGGAAATGAATCACGTTTTGCCAGAACCTCAAATGAAAAGCTGAAAAAAAAAATTAATCTTCTCTTTCTAAAAAAGCAGAATTTGAAACTAGGAACATTTTCTTATTGTTTCTTCTTTCAGCAAGAGCAGAACTTCAAATCTCCCTGACTGAACTCTGCACGTAACCAAGTGGCAGAGCAATTAAACCAGCTCCTGTTGTTCAACCCAGCCTTAAAGTCTGCTTGGGAAAGGCTCCATAATAAAATATACAGCCTTGGGAAAGCACACGAGCACGTATATTTGGTTGCAAAAGGTTTTTCTTGGGCTTAGTATTTTCTTCCATCTATTCCAATCCGTAGCTCTTTTTCAGGTTCTTTATTTGCATTTCAAGAGCAACATAAAATCTGAACAAATCATAGCGTAGATCCAAACATAAAAACAGAACCTTTTTCTTCCAGGTTTGCCAAAGTCCATGCTCAAGACTATTACTGCTCAATGTGCAGAAGAAATAAATTACAACTGGGAGGATAAAAATTGCACAATTCAATGTTGCAGTGTTAGTTCTGGATGCAGAGAACATCTATTCAGATTCCCTACAAGCAAGTCAGCAGTTGTTTCTTTTGTACACGGTCCCATTTTTACTTGACTATACAAATCCTCTTAATTTTAGCAGCTCGTCTGGAAGTCTCATCTTGCCTGTTCCCCTGAAATTCATCTCCCCCCACTTCCTAAAGCGGGATTTGAAAATAGGCACTGGAAACAATATCCCCAAAACATCCTCTCAGCATTTTTGAGAGCCCCATCCACAACACACACGAGTATAAACCACGGGATATTCTCCAAACACTTCAAAGCCTCAAGGCATACCAGGCTCCCTTTCAACCCAGAGCAATGTTTAGGCAAGAGGCATCATAGCTTGTTTAATTCCAGCTCCACACAGTCTCCAGTGAGGACAAAGAAAGAGCAGCACAAGCCCAGAAGTGAAAAGCCAGGCTGGCTACCTGCCCTTCCAGGTGGCACACAAGCTCTCACACAATGCTTCACCTGAAATTCCAGACACCTCCATCACTCCTGATGGTACCAGTGGCTCCTGGGCACTTTGCCATGCTAATGGAAGAGTGCTCAAACCTTCTGAACTGCCAGAAGAGCTCTTACTGAGCTGTGGTTCACTGCAGATTTGTTAGAGAGTCTCCATGTTAATCCTGCACGGCTGAAATACCTGGGCTACCCTGCTGAGTAAACAATATCAGGGAAATCTGGGTACTGTATGTATAAACACTGTAGTATCTCAACAACACTAATTTTCATAAATAAACAATGTTTAACAGAACCATGCTCAAGAAGTACTCAAAATCTGAACTGGGTGTTTAAAATTATTTTCAAGAACTGTCAGGTGGCATTCAGGATTAGAAGTCGTATTACTTTCCTTGAAACAAATTAAATATTGCAACACTGAGCCACTGAGCAGGGCGCTTTCCAAACTTGCAAAGCCAGTCTCCCAGAGCAGGTTCTGCTCCTGCCCAGCAGCAGCTCCTGCCAGCAGCTCACCTCTCCACACAGCCCATCCTAAAGGAAGCATAGCATGACTTTTTCTACTCCACAACTTTTTATTACAGTTTAAAAACCAAGTCGTTGCATGGTGTTCTGATCAATTTCTGTCCGTCCAACCACAATGGAACCTCCTCCAGCCTTGTTCTGGTGGGTGCAGCCCACCAAGGCATCCCCAGCCACAGCATCCCACTCAGAACCAGACACAGGTCCCCTGGGAGAAAGCCTGAGGTGTCACAAAACTCTTTTCCTACCTTTTCCTTCCATGTAACAAAACTCTATTCAAAAAAGAACAGCTAAGAGGGGGGAAAAAAAAATCAAATACAACCAAACTATGATTTTCTTGTCCTCAATCAGCCTCTCATGCTCATTTTTCTCCCTTCCCGTCCTCCAACACATTTCCCTTTCCAGTAAACCCTCACAAATGCAAGCCATTTCTTTGGTACAAAGGAATTTTCCCCTCTTCCCAGTTCTTGTGGCTTTGCTTGACAGGGTCAATGTCCCAAACTGATGAGCCAGTTCTTTTGTGGGGGAGGAAAAGCAATAATTACACACAACCTGCAACGTGTGAGGAGGGGAATGAAAGTAGGTCAGGTCTCAACTCCTCAGCTTCACTGGGGTTCACCAAATGCTTTCACTTACAGTCACTTTAAAAATACAATTAAAATAATAATAGCACAGCAAGTGAACAAAGCAGCACTGTAGAATTCAGCTTTCTGTCCCCTTCTTTGATATGGATAATTGCATTTGTGTGGTGACAAGAGGCACAAAAACCTGAACCAGCAGAAAATGTAGCCCACAAGACACATCCCAGTATCAGGTGCTCTGATATTCAGAAGCCAAGAAAAACAAAAACATTAAAAAAGGGTTTTTTGGAAAAAAAAAAACCCACCAAAGAAACCACCAGTGATTATTAAGAGATGGGAAAGGATAATCTGGAGAAATACATAATCGGTTTATAAATTATAAGGTGGTTTTGAAAGTTAAAAAAAAAATCCACAATAAAAAAAAAAATCCACTCCTCTTACAGAATCTCTTGTTTTGCAACTGTCCTGGTTGGGAAGCACAGTCCCCAAGGAGCAAATGCCAAGGCAGTTCTGCTGACGCTCCCAGCCCCGACTGAAACCCGAAGGGCCAAACTTCCAGAACAGCTCTGGCACTCCCAGCGCACGTTTCGTAATTATAACAGGAGCTGCTGGCTGCTGAACTCCTGCAAATCTGGTCCTTATTTAAGATCTGACTCTTACAAAGTCGCTCCAAAGTTGCTCAGTTGCTCCAACTTCTCTTTCAATCAGCTGAAAAGTCAGTTTAGTCCCTGGTACTGCAAGACGGCGTCTGTGATTTGGGGAGCATGCTGTGCCAAATCTCCCCAAAAAAACCCACTGCAAACACACCCTGCAACGTGCTGAACCTCAACTCAAAGGTCTCTGCCCCAAATCAGTCCCCAAATTGCTCAGAGGATGATTTTACACTGGAAGGCTCCATGCCAAACCAAATACTGCCCTGTTTCCCACCACTAACACATACAGTGTCCTCTGCAGAAGGTGCTCCCACTTGTCCAGCTGGGATTCATGGTCCCTTTTCAGCCTGAATTTTGCACTTCTTTAACTACACTGAAATAAATTTTCTCTTCTAGTCAAACCAGGTGTGCTATTACACACAGACAAGACATAACTTGCTAAAGTGGGTGATGGTTCTTTTAAAAACACAAGATTTAAACTGTTCAGGAGCACTGCTTCGAAGAAAGTCTCTTCCACTCTAAAGATTCAATTTTGAAGAGTCTCAAAATGTTTAACAGTTGAAAATCTGACACTTCCAATAAGGAATTTTTCTCTAGAAATGATAGAAAAAGACATAGTTCAGTATTTTGCTAGCATTCCCATCCGATCCAAAACGAAATACTCACTTTAAGAAAACACTAATCTCTGAATGTTTTTGTTTAAAGCCATTTAAAGATCATTTCTTGTGAAGCTGGGAAGCTGGATATAGAAATAAGCTCATTAAGGGCTACGCTATGGTTATTATTAAAACACCACAATAGTCCATCTTCTCATGCATACACAACCTTGCATAACTGGAGATGTCAGCATTTTCATTGTAAATTCTGCTTTCAGAGGTTTCAAATTTGCCTGTAAAAAAGTTGCCATGGGCTGAAATTTGTTGCTATTTCCCTGCCAAGGAAGAACTATTTTAATATTAGGAAACTATGCATTCATTGGAGTCGGCCATGGTTTGGGGTTTTATCTATACAAGTGGTTTAGAAAAAAAAAATAAAAAGATAAAAAAACCTCACAACTCAGCATCTTTGAAAATCTTCTGGCTCAAAAAAAAACCCCAAAGAAACAAACCCTCACTAAAGGAATCAAATTCCCAAAAGTTAATAACTATTATACTCCTTCAAAAAGCTTCAGCTGGATGGCAGATAAGCCTAAAACATGCAATTATTTCTGCTACTTTGCAAAATAGTAGCCACACTGAGAGACTACCAACTCCCAGTGTCTCATCAACACTGACTGTAAATAACAACCCTACCCATGTCCAATTAGTTTGAAGCTCAAGACCATGCCCCTGCTAAAGGGCTGCAGATTTTAAACACAGAATGGACACATTAAGACTGATTTAATCTGGCTGCTTGTACAATTCCCCAGAATCTCAGCTAGCAAATCCTGTACTGGGCCAAATAACTTACTGAACCAGATCCCTGAAAGGGCAGCCAGCCCTCACCCGAAGCTGTGGGGATGTCACATTCCTCCATAATGGGCTTTAATAATTGCCCTTCCATGAAATAAAATTAAAAGGAAAAGAAATTAAAAAGATAAAGCCTACTCTGATTTAACTAATAGGTTTGAATTCTTAATTTAACTCACAGATATCAAAGCCTCTGTTCTCATTTAAAAAAGAAAAAGCCAAAATAAAACAGCCAGAAGAGAACCCTGGGTGAACCATTTGCTTTATTTTTTTCCTACCAAACTAAAAGCAGCATTCTGGTGCTTCTACTTTGGTAGGAAACACCAAACTACACCACCTCTGTCCCAGGAAAATGATGGATGTGCCGGGTCCCCCCAGCCCTGTGACCTCTCAGCAGGGTGGCACTGGCTGGAGACAACCCATGGGGACACCCCAGGATGGGGAGTGGGACAGGGGACATCCCACCACCACAGCCTCCCTCCTCCACACACTGGAGCACCTCACAAAATCCCACATCCTGACCCAGGCAGGTCACAGCAGCTAAAGAAGGATCTCCGAGTGGACAGTGCTGACCACTGTGACCACAGGTGACATCAATCTTTAAGCACTGCCAACATTTGGACAAAAATGAAGGTACATTGCTCATATGATTCAACATTTTTGCAGAAAGGAAGGAGCTGTGCTGAACATACTTATTTTTGGATGTTGTTTAGTGTCAGCAAATGGCTATGACTGAGTAAATCCCAAAGGAAAACTCTTTATTCACTTCCACCATAAGCACACGTCACCCCTTAAAGGGGATCTCTCCCCTTCCCTGCTGCCCTGGGAACCTCCCAAATTTAGGACCATTCTCATCTACTGTGTTTTCCACAGGACACAGAAATAGGCTGTCCCTTGTGGAAAGCTTAAATTAATCCTTTGAAATTTGACCTAAATTAAAAGAATTGAAACGCGTTGTCACCACACCGGGCAGGGGCTCCGAGTGGGTGCTCCAAGGACAGTGTCAAGGCATTGCATGAGGGTAAGAGACCAAATTAGCTCCCCAGCAGGATGATAACACACAGCCTGGCCAAGGGGAGGTCAAGGGAGAGCTCACTATTTATCAAATATATGTCTAAACTAATTATTCAGTTCACAAAGTAAGCCTTCAACCCATGTGTGCGGTCAGAGCCCTTGTGAAACGCTGGCTATCATCAAAGGCCTGGGCACACACAGGCTGAGAGAATGGTGCCTTTGTACACGCTGGGGGAGACTTGTTTCTAAATATTTAAAAGCAGAAAAAGTCTCTCTGCTCCCCTAGGACAAAAAACATGTATGTAAACACTTGATGTGAGATATAATCTGAGAGCTGACAGTCCCCACAGAAGTCCTACAGGTCCTGTTTCTGCTCACACAGCTCAACAGCCCCAGGTTTTGCCATCACTGCTTGGGAATAAAGCACCACAGCTGAGATCCACCACGCTCAGGATCCCACAACATCAGCACCAACATTACCACTCACAATGGATCAAGATGCCATTTTCAGTGTAAACACTTCCACACGGAGCAGAGTAATACCCAGTGGTCACAGAGGGATATTTATTTACTCAAGACTGACTGAGAAGAGCCAAAAAGCACAGCACCCCCTTAATGCATGACATCTTGCACATATCCATCAGCTGATCACCCTGCTAGATAAATACTGCTCGAACTAAAGCACATACTTTAGTATTTTTTATACACAGCCAGACACCCTGAAGAAAATGATTTCAAATGCCCCTAAAGTTACACATAGCTGAGAGAAGGTATTTTTCTCTGTTACACCCAAAGGAAGAAATCTCAATTCCTGTTAAGGTTGTGTACAGCTTTTCCAATAGTCTGAGTCACTAAGACGATAAACAATAACAATCCAAGCACCTTGTATTAAAAATAAATAAATAAATGCAGACAATTCAGGGCATGTCCGTGAAGGAAGACTCAGGAGCAGATCAGCAAATGTCACCAAAGGTCATGGCCCTGCCGAGCTCCTCAGCTGGCATGAAATGTCATAGCTCTAATGACTGCAGTCAGCTCCCCCACTGAAAATTTACATTATTGAGCACCTGACCCCCAAATTAGCTGTGTCCAAAACATTTTGGCATTTGCTAAATCAAAAAAGAAGCCTGCTCAGTCTTTGAAGAGATCTTTTGAAGGGTTTTTTTGGTTTGGGCTTGGAGAGCTTGTGGGTGGCAGTGAGAGAACCCAGAGAAGGTGATTGTGTAAAAACTTGGTTGTGTTTTGGTTTGTTGTTTCTTATCAAAGGGTTTAATGAAATACATAAAGGAGGTTTTATTTCCCAAATCTCAGATATAAATCCCACACAATTCCCTGTATTCTGCAGCATAAAAGCTCTTATTATGCTATTAACTTAGAAGCACTTTCTGATTTTTTTTTCTTGTTTCTGGTAATGATTTGGGTTCTCACGTCTAAAAAATTGTTTCACATCAGTAACATTCCTGCCCAGAAAAGAAGTTTTAAATCTTTTTTCAACAATTTACTCTTTGATAAAACCCAGATTCCACCCCCAACACATTCAGCGTGTAAGAGACACATATTCTCAAACTGTGCATTCCAAAATAATAAGAGCTATTCTTTCCCTGAAAAGTTGCAAAATTATCAGTCATCATTCAAAAAGTATTACTCTTCTTCCTGTAAAACACTTCACCAGTCTTCAATTACATTATTTCTGACTTAACCCAAAAAATTAGGGGACCTCACTACAAAGCTAATCTAAAACCAGAATTATTCATGATTTTGTCATTCTCCTGAAAAGCCAAAAAGGCACCAGATGTTCAATTAACAAATCATACAGTAAGTGGCAACAAGAGTTGGGCTTTTTTTATTTTTTTTAAGTCTCAGGTTACCTTAAAAAAAAAAAAAAAAAAAAAAAAAAAACCAAGCATTTTTGCTATCAACAGTCTCTGTGGCTGACAGATGACAATATTGCTATTCTTTGAGAATTATTTTCAGGAATGTTTGCTAGGGAAGAGGGCTCATCATCTTTAAATAGTTCATCCCCTGCCATCAATAAAAATGTACTTGGAGTGGAGTCTAAAATGCATTAGCTGGTGACGTCTATTTTTAGAGGCAGTGGATAGAAACAAATAAGTTTTGCATGAAGAATTATTAAATAAAAACGAAGCTGTGTCCATGGACATGAGGAGCAGAATGTGTAAAGGCCAAACTCTCTGCAGCAAGCTTGCCAGGTCAGAAATGCTCTGTGGACCATTAGATCAGCTTGACAGCTGAGTTATTGGAACTGTGAACACTCCTCCAAAGACAGATACAACCTTATGAAAGAAGCCTCACTTCCTCCCCCAGATACTCAGAGAGCAGAAATGATCCAGCACAACACAGTAAAATCATTCTTCAACACAATCAGCCCACAACAATAAAAAAGCAGCCCCTCCTGAGCTCTCCAGAGAAGAAAACCACTTTGCAAAGCTTGAGGAACAGACAAACCTAGAAGAACATACCAACAAGTGCAGGCTTAAAACAGATTTTATCAAAACACTTCTTTCAATGTGAAGGTCTAGATTGGCCTTTGCTCTCACAGCAATAAACTCCAGCCCTTCTACTGAGATCTCAGCATTCACACCTTCAGAACTTGTGATCCAGACACTGGAAGTTTGTCCTGAGTACAAACACCAACAAAGCTGCAATACCATTTTTGCAGAGTGCCTGGCAAAACTGAACATTCACAAATGAAAACTACTGAGATTCATTTTTCTCTGGAATCCTCAGGTTAAGACAATCCCAAAGAGCAGCAGCCACTTCGTTCCTTGAGACGGCAACACACAACAGCACAAAAGTGCCACGGACTGGTTTCCTTAAAGACCCGTTCCTGAAAACTTTCATCTGTACACTTGGATTATACAACGTGATGACAGTCCCAAGTGAAATCACTGACACCACTGGCTTGCACAAGAATAAACAAACTCACGCTTGTACAAACACAGCCCGGGCGAGAGCAGGGAAAGTCAGAAACCGTAACTCTCCAGGGCTGCTCTGTTACTTGCCTTGGATTTACCAGAGCACATGGAAAGATCTTGACTTCTATTTCAGATGTCTAAGCATTTAAAATTAACTTCTTTTAAGGAATTAAGTATTTGAGAGTGATTTACCTTCGGGTTCCACCGTGGTGTCTTCAACAACTAAATTAAATGAAGGTCGAGCCAGGGAAAGTCCAGCCATGGTGAACACCACCAGGCAGATAAGGCAACCCGAATCCCAGCTGACCATCTTTTTAGAGTAAATTCCTGGTCCATTTCCATATCTCCATGTGGACTTTAATCCCATCTGAGCACCTCTAGAGAAGCATGGAGAGAAAGCTGTGCCTTCGGCCAGGGTACTGCCTCTTCCCTTGGAACGACGGCTGCTGCTGCAGGGAGGAGAGAGATTTAACACTGTCAGCAAAAACATCTCCAAACACAAACCAAAAACCTTCATAAAGCCTCAAACAGAGCTGAGGTTTGAGGGAGGGGAGCAGGAGGATGGGAAAAATAGTTTTCCAGCTTCAAGAATATGTGAAAAGTGAGTGACTTTTCATCTTCTGTTAGCAGTTTCCATCATCACCTGAGGCGTAACCAAGTCCTCCTTGTTTTCACAAAATCACTTCTCAGCACATATTGAGAGCTATTTTACTGACAGAAAAACATACAGGTTTTCAAAAATGAGAGGCACACACATGTGCAGGCACATAACCTGTAATGCTACAAAATTACCACAATTATACAAATTATATTCTTGTTATTGTTTGAAGGTTTATGTAAGTTTCCCTTGTTTTTCATTCCTTCACCTAGGCAGTTCTGTAGCCAGACGAATTTGCAGTAATTTTCCATAAGAAAAACAGTTGAAATAACATACTGCTTAGACTTGGAAAAATCTGTAAGACTATTTCAACTCAGGACTTCCAGCTCCCCCATGGATGTACCTTCTTCTGACTCAGTTTAGTGTCCTTTGGAAGCCCCTGAGTCCTGGTCGGGTGAAAGGCTCAAGTCTTTGCAGTGATATTGGTTTGCTACACTGCATTAATTAAAATCTGGTATAAAATATGGTACAGATTGCTGTTTCACAGGAGACCTGCCCAGCACCACTTTCCATCCATACATGCCAAGCTATGTGCACAAAACTTTCTTTGCTTAGTCTCTCAATGATGCTTATTGAGATAGACTTTTCCCCCCCCCCATCTCTGAAAAATATATCTTATTCACAATAAAACGAATTTAAATGGATGGAGTTAAGTGGCATCTAACCATGGTCTGACAGAGAAGTGGCAGCAAAGGAACTGGCACTCCCTTCAGGGGACCCTGTTGCTTCCATACAGATGCCAGGTGAGGGTCAGAAGAGCATCCTCCTCACAGGGTGATTTAACAGCTCAAGCAGAAAATTAGACCTGATTTTCCGCTTCAGAAATAAAAGTAAAACCTCAGTAAATGGATAAAACAAGTAACTGCAGCAATTGTTCTGATCTGGTCAATGATTCATCTTAGATGTGATGAAACTCAGCTGAAATTAGGAGAGTGCTTGTCTGGAAGGGGAAAAAATAACACAAAACCTTTTTCCCTCCTGCCCTCAACACTTGAAAATTAAAAAACAAAAACAAAAAAGTCAGGGAGTGTGGAGATAAAGTAAACCTTCTCCAAACTCCTTGTCATTGGGATTAGGTGTGGTACCTCAGCAAGCTGAAACAGGGACACAGATTCTCCCTTTATAAAGCCAACCATTTAAA
Source organism: Serinus canaria (assembly GCF_022539315.1). Lineage (NCBI taxonomy): Eukaryota > Metazoa > Chordata > Aves > Passeriformes > Fringillidae > Serinus > Serinus canaria. The sequence goes on from NC_066320.1 coordinate 30,490,227, forward strand.
AAGTTGATTCTGATTTTTATTAGCCCTGTGCTAGCTGCCAGGAAGCTCACAAATGCTGTTGAGGTATCTTTTATCTTGGGTACTATACACAGTAACTTCTGGAGTCAGTAGAAACAGGTTTTGGATGGCATAAAGAAGTCACTTGAGGAAAACAATACAAGATGAATCCCTGCCACTTCAGGGCAAGCTTTTTCCAGCTCCATTGGTATCACCTCAAAGCCCTGTCACTCCTGTAAAGATTTCAGCCTGGCTCCAGCACCCCAGACCACAAGCTAGCAACTACCATTAAATTTCCAGTGAAAACACCACCAGACCACTGCACAAACATTTGCCAAGAGCTTGCCCAGCCCTTCTCTAAATAAGCACAGAGCAGGTGTAGAGCTGAAGAGAGCTCTGTCTTTGGGACCAGTTTGTGTGTGGAGCAGGAGTGGAGCAAACCCCCCTGGATGCCACCACCCAGCTCCACTGCCCACCTCGCTGTCTGGCAGCCACAGCCCCGCAGCTCAGTTTATCCAGCTGTAAAGTGAGTAGAAACCCCTAATTAACAGCCTGGGTGTAATGCTGATTTAATTTCCATAAATCATCCTGTAAACTCCGATTAAAGTCTATGTTGATAAATGCAAAATCCCATCATGGTTTTGCAGAAAGAAAACATACCAGAACGACAGCCTGTATTTCAGACTCCAAGAGCATTAATTCCACTGACATTCCTGCAGTTTCAGATTTTCAGACTACACTAAACCCCACCGAAAGCACATTTGAGGTTCCTATCCTTATCCTAAATCCTGAAGTGCAGCACAAGGCTACTTGGCCACGCATCTCCTCACCTGAAGATTTTTGTTGCCTCCTGCACCTCAACATCTGCCGGCAGAAAGAAGGGATTCTTCACCCACAGGGCAGCAGCAAACCCAAAATCCTGGCTTGTGAAGGTGCATCAACACACAAAGCAGAGCTCTGCACCCATCCATGGAGCCAAAGCACTCAACCACCAGGACAGCAAACAGGCTTCAAGGCTTGCCCTCTCCCAAATGAAGTGGAGTCCAGCGAAGATGAAACGAAACCAAATTCTTTTCATAGTTTAATTGCCACAGTTGCTGGGGGACGAGTCCCTGGAAAGACCTCCTGTGCTCGATAATTATGTACCTCTATCTCAATGTTTGGAACACAGCCCCAGCATGCTTTTTGGCCTCCACAATTCTGGCTTCCTGACTACAATACCATAATCCCTCCTGGAGTCTCAGACTCAGTGAAAGCCACACGTAGTGTTTATTTTTCCCCTTGAAAGGGAATTCTGTCTCTCTTCTCAGCCTACACTTTGGGGAGGAGTTGTCAGCCCCCAATGATTGATGGCTCTCCTTGCCACTCGCTCATCAAGTCAATTTTCACCTCGTCACATACCTGCCCAAATTTTCTTTGCCAAACTGACAAGCATGGGAAAGCAGACTGGTTTGGGAGCCCAACCAAATTCCTCCAAGCTGTACTTCAGTTTAAACACACTCGCACACACAAACAAGTAGTACTTGTTCAGCAGTGGCATTAATTAAATTCAATGCTCAGTGTTCTTTTTAATCTACTTGCATTGTTGTTTATAAGATGTTTATCACTCCCCAGGGACAGGACGATTTGTAGAGTATGTTAACCAAATCAATACATTGCTCACTGTATAACTTTTCAGCATCTTTCTCAATTAGGCGGGGAATAGCAAAATCTGAGTGAAATATGGATCTTCCCTCCACAAAGAAACCTCAAGCGCTCTAAAAGCTCAGTAGGTTCGTCAGAAAAATCCAGGTAGATGAAGCTTTGAAGCTAACAGCTTTATATACACAATTCCACTGACAGAGGAACTGTGTATGGACAGAAAATGTAGAAATATACATCCGTCAATAAAAATACATACACACATATATATCTAACAAGACTCTTCAGCAGAGTTCAACCTCCAAGCAAATCTGAGCATCACAGCTATTAAACATTAATTCTGAAGGACTAATGGGAACCGGCTGGCAGCTTCAGTACTTTTTCATTGTTTGAACTTCTTTCATTTGCTTTCCAGGACTATCCTGTTTTTCTCAAGTCTTTTGCCACCAAGAGATCGGGGAGGGGGAGAAAAAAATCTGCATTTTAATTGACATTCCAGTGAGCGGGAGAAGTCCAGAGGCTGCTGATTGCTGTCTATTCAGCCCAAACAGGCTTTTCAGATGAAAATGAGAAAAGGCTAGTGGAAGATTTACAGGGATTTGGTACAAAGGAGACAATAAAGTTTTAAATGTTGATAGCGTTTCACACCAAACGCATAATGGGTCCCAGTTAGAAGGGGCCGTTTTGCATTTAAATATATATTTCGTTGACGATTTCTCTCCCCCCTTATCTCAGACGGGGCGGTTGTGCCCCTCGGCCCCGCTCCCGCAGCACGGGGCTCCGAGCCGGGGCCGGTACCGAGGCGGGGCTGCTCCTCCGGGACCGAGCCCCCCGTCCTCAGCCCGTGCTGCCCGTCCTGCTGTCACCGCTGGAACCGTCCCCAAAGACACCCGCGGGGATGCGGGGAAGGCAGGGGAACAGCGCTGCTGCTCGGACTTCCCGCACCGCAGCGGCGACTGAGTGACCACAACCCGACCCGCAGCTCCACCGGGGAGCAGAACGCAGCCCCGCACCGGCACATCCCGCCCCGAGCCCCGCACCGGGGGATCCCCGAGCCCCGCGGAGCGCTGGAGCGCGCACACAGCGCCGTGAGCGCGCCGGGACCCCCAGCCCGGCCCCAGGGCCGCCCCTTCCCCGGCCCGCCCGCTGCCTTTACCTGCGGCGAGAGCGCCGGGCGGGCTCCGCTCCGCGGCGGCTCCCGGGCTGGGGCGCGGTGCCGAGCGGCGGCTCCCGGGACGGGGCGAAACTCCCGTCGCTGCGGCCGCGGTCACTGCGCGGGCGGCCCCGGCTGGCGAGCCCGCAGCGGCGCAGCGCCGCGCATCCCCCGCGGGACGCGCCCGGGGCAGGCAGGAGGGCGGCGAGGCGAGGCAGGAGCCGGCCCGGCGCCCCGTCCCGTGCCGTGCCCTGGCTCGGCCGCAGCGGCTACCGACTCAGAGGGGCGAGCCCGCCGTGCCCGGCGCCAGCTGCCTCCTCCCCCGCGCGGGCATCGCCGAGCAGCGCGCCGCGGGTCCCGCTCCGCTCCATCCAGCCGCCCGCCCCGAGCCGCCGCAGCTTTGTCACGCCGACAGCCCCCTCGGGTGGGAGGTGGGTTTTCTCTCCCCCCTTTCCCCCTCTCGGCGCACTCCTCCGGCTCCTTCCTCCTCCCCCGGTCACTCCCCCCGCTGCAACCCGAGCCGTTTCCTGGACGGCGCTGCCGGGCTCTGCCAATCGCCGCCGAGCCCCTTCCCCCGCCCGGCCCTCGGAGGTGCGGAGCAGGGAGCCCCCACCCCGCCCGAGGGTCGCGGATGCCCCCGCGGCGCGGACCTGGAACACTCGGCGGCACCGGAGAGGAGCAGGAGGGGAGCGGGGACCCCCCGCTCTGGCCGCTGCCTGCCCGGGGGAGCGGGACAGCTCATCCCGGTGCTACCGCAGGGCTGAAGGGGAGGAACTCCGCGCAGCTCCCGGACGGTTGCTCCGCTGAAAGTTTTCCAGCGGGTTGGAAAGGAAAGGAGAGGAAAGGTGGGGAGCGCGCAAAGCGCCACCGCTGAGGGTGAGCCTGGGCTGTGGCACCGGCACCCCGGCACTGGGCAGCATCTGCATCCTCACGCGAAAATGGTAACAGCTCAGCAGCGGTCCCCGAAACCTCTCCTGAAGTGTTTCTGGCTCAGAAGCCATGGCTGGCCTGTGGCCAGTTCCATCTAGAGAGGGTGGTCGGATAACACCCTCTCCAAAAATCACTCTCATGAGCTTCTCCGTCCAAAGCTTGATTGCAGCTGCCCCGTGAATTGGTCTGACAGTGCACTTTTAATACCTGTGTGGTGCCCACATGGGGAAAATTGTCAAAAAGTTATGCAAACATCATTTATTTGGACACACAGATTTAAAACTGCATAATATGGGTATTTAGAATTCAATACAGCTTAGCCTGATCCTTGCTTAATAAAACATTTGCTTTAGATACCATCAACTAAAAGGTTTTGAATATGGAGTCTGTGTAATGCTTGCTTGTGTAGAGTAAGCTTGACAACAAAATCAATAAGTGGTGGTTGCCTCAAATTTAATCAGTGTTGATCAATTTAATGCTACTTTATTTAAGCTCTACTGTACATTTTATATGTTGTGTGTGGCATTGTTCAAGGGGATTTTCAAGGACTGAGGCCACACGTTGTAGTGTAAGACTATTTACACACACCTAGACACCAAAAACTTGAAAAGAAGTTTTCTGTAGAGTATGTACTTACCTCCCAGCATGTATTTCCCCACCACTACTGCAGTCTTTATGAGGGATGGCAGACAAATTTGTAATTGATTGGAAACATAGGTTTAGTTTTTTGTTTTTGTGGAGTGGTTTTTTTTTTGTTGTTGTTGTTCCTAAAGCAACAGACATCTGAATGTTCTAATTGAGAAGCTGAGATGTCACAGTCAAGATCCAATTTTCCCAGCACCAAGCATGTCCATGGCCCATTGAAAACATTGTTAACACATTCTCACATAAATTATTGTCTGGCACAGGAAGCTGCAATACCTTTCCCTATTCATCAATATCTTTGCATACTCTGAAAGAAAAGGAAGCATTCCACTAAAAATGACAAATCAGAACACCTATTTCCAAGGTCTGGAAGCACTTGTCAGAATTTATTCTTTTGGAGGATGAAAAGATAGCAGTCTATCAATAGCAGCCTTTTCTCTTAAATGAGCCACATTCTCCTAAAGTAGCCCACAACAGCCCAGCTCCTCAATCTGAGAAAAGCAGAAGCATGTTTGGAATTAAAGGGGTGGGGGGGGAGATCAATTCTGTCATCATATTTAGGCTTCAAGAGATCTCTGTGGGCCCAGGGAGCCTTTCATAGCAGTTAGGCTGCTGAATGAGAGCATAATCTCTTTACAGTTTTTTCCTCCTCCTCTCAAAGTGGCTGGGATCCTTTCTGTGAGCCCTCCTGCACGTGAATGGTGTGGCTAATAAGCCTATTAATGAGGTTCCACAGCAGAGTGTGAATAGGTAAATAAGCCCCAATCTGTTGAGGTTCAGGAGCAAGGGCAGTAAAGCCATCATGAACTAAAGGTGACAGTTTGAACTGAAATAGGAACAACAGCTCCAGGTTTCAAGCGAAAGAATAGACAGACAAGGCACACATTCAGGCTCCTTCTACCCCCTACCGAGTCCTATTTTCTCTCCCATTCTTCCTCCTTTATAAAATGTCTTGAGTAGTCACCCATTTTTTCAAAAGCTCTTGAGACGTCCTTTTTCATCCTGGCAATGATACATCAATAGGGAGGAAGGAAAATGAGGACACCAATGCTCCTTTGCCCCGCAAGTTTCAAAAGCAGGAACAGCGCTGTGTGCCCTCGCATATGGAAGAGGGGGAGGAGAAAGAAAGTTAAATTGAATCTTTCAGCCCTGCCAGCTCTTTGTCGCTGCTGTCAGCCGAGCTCCGGTCCTCCCTCTGCACGCAGGCAGGGATACAGTTAATGTTCAACAGGGGCAGGGTCCGAGCCCTGCTCCAGCTGCAGCGAGGGCACAGCTGGGCTCGGCCAAATCCCCAGCGAGGGGCACGCAGAGGGGAGGGATGGATTCACTGCTGCCCAACAGCTCTTTTACCTGGCGGGGTAAGGTAGATGTGCCTGACTTGAGGCTGCTCCTGGGCTGGACCCAGCAGAGCCCAGCTCATCCATAAAAGCCCAGCTGGAAGGGATGAAGACAGAAGGTTCAGCAGGTGACAAACAGCTCGAGAGATGGGGTGAGATGGGCAACCAGCCCCTCCGAGTACTGTCGGAAAAGTCACCTCGGAAAAAAGCACAGCACAAAGCTGCTGAGAGCTCTCAGTTCTGCTCCTCGCAGACTGTCTGACATTTCTTTTAAGTGCTGGAGATATCAGGGCAGCCAGAGCTCCACGGGACCCGGCTCCTCCGTGGAATTCCAGCCCCGGCTCCTGGCGCGGTGCAGACAGATGGCAGGGGAGGCCATGGGTACCCCGGGGAAGGAAGTTCTGCAGCACTCGAATATTCTCCAGGTGCAGGACCTGCTAACATGCCACAGTTCCATCTGATGAAAACAGGAATAAAATACAGGAAGTTAAATTAGGAATAAAATGAAAGAAAATGAAAGCCCACGTATTCAAGTCTTAGAGGTCAAAGGGGAGAAACTCTCTAGATCCAAATTCAACCACACATATCACCAAGGGTTTTCTCCATGAAAGACAATGGGAATCAACAATTCTTCCCTGTTATTCCAACTGTCCTATCCAAAAAAATTTCTCCTGCCCATGCTAGATATTATTAAATGCTTGTCTAAGGTTTCTTTTTATTTTTTAAATTTTTCTTTTCTTTGAAGTTCTTCCAAAGCTAAGTGTCTAAACCCAAACTTTGGCAGCTAAAATGTTTACCTGGTTTCCAAAGTGCTTATGGCTCTCTTTCCAGGCATCTTCAAACTTTTTTTTAGGGTACCAAAGAGCTAATCATAGGAACCCACTTCTGAAAATATTATTTTTTCAAAGACAGGCAAAATTGCTTTATAGATTTTTCAGTGTCTTAGGGAAAAGGAATTTCATAAAAGACCCATCCTGTTCTAAAATAAAAGCTACTATTAAAAGAGAGGCTTCCATAGTAGTTCTCACCAGGTATTACTTCAAGAGGCTGCTAAACTGAAAAATTGAGATAACAATTAATTATTTTAGTGCAAATAAATCCAGTAATTATCCATGAAAGTGTGAAGTAGATGGGCTACCAAGTTCTCTTGCAGTAAAATGTGTGTGGGAAGTGGGGGCTGCAGTTCCTGGCCCATCAAAGGACAGTTTTACTGGGTGTTTATCAAATATGGAAACCTCCTTTTGGTTAAGCTAGAGAAAGGGGCAAATTAATTGCTTTTGTCTACCAATTTTTGATCTTCCTCTGCATTATGAACAATTGAATATTCTAGGAAATACTTCTTCAGGCAGTAAGACTAAGTAGTTGAGAAAAAAATTCTTATTTTGACTGCTGCTGTGTCAATGTCTTGTAATGGCACTTGAATATCTACACTCCCCTTGGATTGTTATGCCTTGTAGCCATGTAACCTTTCTGCTGCTCCTCTCATTTTGTGTGTCTTAAGGAAAATATTCCAAACAAATATTTGTTGTTTTCATTACAGTGTTGCAAGATATATTTAAACAGGAAATGTGCTGTGTTTTGAGCAGGGTTTTACAGTGGGATCCTGAACATTCTATGATTTCTGCCCTTCACCACTGGCTTTCCTGGGAAAGGCACTTAATTTGTCTGTGTCCAAACTCTCCAGCTATGAAATGAGAATAATAGATGCTTCCTGTCTCCCACCCTTTATCCAGTTCATCTATTTAGATGGTAAGCTCCTCATCTCTGACCATGTTTTTATGCATGGCTTAGAACAATAGGGCACTGATCTCAGCTGGAACCTCCAGGCGCTTCCATAATGCAAATATTGAATACTAAATAATCAAAATAAAAGAAAATCCTCAATTTATTATGTATTCCCTCATAAAGAATTTGTCACACACTGTCCTGGTAGAGCACCCCTAGCTCCTGGGGAACAGTGTCATTTCTAAACAGTGGAAAGCAGCATCCATTGGGGAAGATCTTTTAGCAGTGAGCTCCTTTAAAGCAGACTGCAGAGAAACCCTGTGAATAAACTTCTGAGTGCTGAGCAGGGCACAGCAAGACAGAGCCAGACTTGTAAAAACGAGAAAACAAAGGCTGCAAAGAAAATTTCTCCCTCTGTTACAGAACTTGGGTATATTTTGCTTGTTGGCTTGAACACTTCTCATTTCTGTTCCCAGCTGATCAATACCCACTGGTTTGTTTTACTGGAGCCCTGTGTCTCACTGGACCAGCTGGTGGTTGTGGCAGCTTCCCCTGCAGTGTTACATCAGATCAGATTCCTCTCTGGTGACACCACAGGGTTCAGCAGAGGTGCTCCAACTTCCAGGCACAGCCTCGGAGCAGGAGGTGTGAAATCAGGGCTCGTGTTACAGTTTAAACCCTGGAAGGAGCAGGAAACTGGAAGGCAGGAACCCACAGTATGGGCACTCTGTTCTTTCTGGGCAGGGTGCTGTGACCCAGCTGTCACATGGCACCAAACCCCAACAGATCCCTCCTGCTTCCCAAATCCTGTGCTGCAGTGCCAAGCTCTGCATTCCCAGTTCACTCTCCCACAGCCCAGGTGCAGACACAAGCAGGCACAGTCCCTCTGTAGCAGTTAAAAATATAAAATAAAAGTAATTCTTCTACTTCCCACCTTGGGTAGTAAAGCACTAAATGCCTACAACTATTTCCCTGCCTCATTCTTCTTAACCCTCAAACATCTTTCAAGTCAGCATTCTCCAGGCAGTTAATATTCTTTCTCCTCTCCCCATCCTTTGCACATAATTTCCTTTCCCTATCTCCTACCATAGTTTTCAGAGGAATTTGCTTTTTCCTCTATGTGTCTCTCTCAGTGAAAGCCATGCCTTTCATCAGCTCCAGTCCCCACTGGAAGATGGCCTCCTCCTCCACTTTGCCAGGTGATTGTGGTACCCACAATTTCACTGGATTGCCTTGGAGAGCAGCCAGTGATCTGCCCAAGAAAGTCTCCACATAAACAGAGATGCATGGAGGTTTAACAGCCCTCATTTGTTAACTGTGTAACCACTTTCACAAGCTGCAGTCCCCAAAAATGGGATGGCAAGGTGATGGTCAAGCAGATAAAGTCCAAAGACAATTTGATACAGGCATGGGGAGTTTCTTAAGGCAAAGTCACAGAAAGGTTTCCCACACACAGACCCAAAGTGTCCTTTTCCCTGCTCCCACAGACCCAGAAACACCCTTTTCTCCTTCATTCATTTCTGTTTTAAATAAAGGGTTGCAGGGAAGCTTGCTTTGCATGAAATCCAGACTTGTATTATTGAATACTCATATGCATATGGATGAATATTCATATATGTATAAACACACAGCCATATTTCAGGGCATGAAGAGAAGGCCTGCTTTTGATTTAGATAGCCAAGCTGAGGTCAGATTCCATTTCTTAAAGGACAGCAAAGGTCGTGTTGGTGATTGCTGGATGAGAAAAACCCAAAACCCCTCATGCTGCTCTCCTGATGCCAACTGAGCAGAGATCCTGCTGGAGATTCCCAGGGCTGCTGAACTCAATGGGTCAGGAAATGTTTTGCACTGTGGGTACAAGTAAAGAGGCCAGCAACTTGATTACAGGGGAGACTTAGTTAAATATTCACTGGGATTCATTATGTGAAAACCACTAGAAAGGAACAAGTTTCTACAGGAAGGGTAGGGCTGTTTTATTCTTGTTTCTGCTGTGAAATGCTCCTGGTGGCTGCTGAGCCCAGCTGCTGTCCTCTAGTGGGAGGAATACAGCAGGTCCGTGAGGATGTGCAGCGATGCTTTTGCTGGTTTTTAATCCTGGTGCTCCTTTAATTTCCCAAAGAGAGCCTTGTAGACCCAGCCCCGTCCCACGGGTGTTCTCCACGGGGGGTTTCATGACAAATAGCCTCTCCCTACCTTTCCCAGCTGGATAGATCCCAAAATTTTGCAGGTCCTTTAAAAAGGGCCATGATGCTGATTGGTAAGAAATGATAAATCTCAAAAATCTCTTAAGAAAGGGAGATTTTATACAGGGCTCCAAATTTTTGCAGGAATATTCAGCCTCCTTATCTGCAAATTAGAGTAGCAACACATCTGAAAGCAACAAATTCAATTTTGGCCAAGAAAAGGGTAGTAAGGAGTGAGGAACTAGAGAAACACTGATCTCAGATTTATAGAAAGCACTAGCTCTAAAAAAAGTTTTTCATGGTATGCAAAGGGTGAAATCCTGTCTTGGCCAGCAATGTAGCTCTGCCTTAAAAACATACAAGGCAATTTCTCTCCTGTAAATTTTATTCCCTGAAGCCTTACATTCAGCAATCTACTTTCTGAGGGGAAAAAAAAAGAAAAGAAAAAAAAAAAAGGCATCAGCAGTCCCGCCCTGCTCCACATGTAGCAACAAGCTCCTGGTTAATTCTAGAAAACAGATAAACTGAAACATTTTAAACAGAAACTGCTGTGATCGCCAGAGTACAACCAAGGGGGGTAGGGGGGGAGGAACAAGCAATGAAAAATTGAGCTAAAAGCAAAGGAGCTGCATTTGTATTTGTGTTCAACAGGAAAAACATCATTTGCAGATAAGAAATAATGCGGGTTTAACCCTGTCCCTGCAAACAAACAGGCAGGAGCAACTACAAGCAATGGGTCTCTTTCCATGCCACAGGGGTGCCCAGGGGTCAAGAGGAGGGACAAAAGGGAAAAGAAGCTGAAGGAGAAAAGGAGGGTGCTCATGTGGTGCTCTCACTAAAATTGTCATGGAGCCAGGACATGATGGGGAAATGAAAGGTTTCTTTGGGGAATACAAAGTTTCTTTTCTTTCTTCATTGCTGCCTTGAATTACCAGGTTTCTGATTGTTTAAGGGGTAAGGAGCAGACCAGGAGTGTTTTCCAGAGGCATGTGAAAAATGGGGTTAACCATTTAACAGCAGCTTGCAAAGATCCCAGAGGAAAATCGTGCTGTGATCCCGTGTGCTTAGGGACAGCCAGCTGCTTTGTACTCCAGGAAAATCTGTCTGGTCATTGGATATGTTGAATGCTGGGTTTAGTACTGAGACTTCCTTTTCTTGGATGCTGAGAAGATCACCAAACTGGCCCAGCAGAAAAAACTTCCTAATGCCATTGCATCCAAAACTCTGACCAATTTGCCACCCGTTTGGAGCCCTTCTGTTAATAGAGCGAATGGTGGGAGAAGGGAATTAACTACACTAGAGGGAAAAACTCTTCCAAGTCCTCATATCCATGTTAGAATCATGGAATGGTTTGAGTTGGAAGAACCTTTAAAGGTCAGCTAGTCCAGCTTCCCCTGACATGGGCACCATCCACTGTCCCAGGTTGCTCCAAACCCTGTCCAGCCTGGCCTTGGACACTTCAGGGATGGGGCAGCCACAGATTTTGTGGGTGCCCTGTGAGTGCTGGGTCATGTCCAGTTTTCCTCCCCCTTTCCAGCCTGCAGCACAGAGCTCCAGCTGCAGGAAGGGATAAGCCCACTGGCCTGATGCTGGAGGAGAGGCAGAAGCCTCCAGGCACTGCAGACCCCACTCCTGGGGGGCTGTGCTGCCTCTCCCCATGGGATCTGTGGGCTGGGAGCTGAATCTCATCACCAGAGCAGTGAGGAGAAGCAGTGCACAGCTGTTTGCATGATACATATCTTGGGAATAAATAAACCTCATCTCCAGTGCTGCTGCTTTCTAAACATCTATAGAGACGTGCATTCACTCCAAACATTCAGAAAATAAACAGAAAGGGAGCTGCTCAGTAAACCCTCCTCCAGCCAAAAGCCAGCCCTGCAAAAGTGTCATCTCTCAACAGAATCCAAAATCTCTTCACACACTGAAATTTGTCTTTTTAAGAAACGCTTTGTCTCCATTTTCTGATGCAGAGACACCTCAGAGGCTCTAGGCTTAGGTTTCCTAAGCCTGATGAATGTTTTTTCACAAATACTGGGAGGCAGAAGGAGGTAAAGAATAGTTAAATGCAGCACAATTGAAAATTAGCTCAAAATGCCTCAAGCTGCAATTCAGATGGATTACAAGATAACCTCAGTAGTTTCAAGAAATTAACAAGAACAGCCCTAAATCAACATAAATACTTGCTCAACCATTTTCATCTCAGGATTAATGTCAGATTTTTTTTTTGTTGTTGCAGTTCTTGTCTCTTGTGACATTAAAACCATTTTCCAGGTTTTATTTTTTGGCAAAGTATTTGTGGTTACTTGGAAAGGGGGGTGAGAATGTTGATGAGGCAGGGGCAGTGGGGTCTCTACCTCCTCTGGAGAGTGGGAATGGAGCTGGGAAGGTGAAGTCTGGTGCTGGTGGGTGCACCTGGGGGATTTGCTGGAGTTTGGAGGGGAGACAGGCAGATGCCTCCTGCCAACCCCTCTTTGGTTTTGCCTGCTGAGTTTTGTCACAAGGCAGCTGTGACCATTTTCACTGCTCTTGAAGGTTTAAGTCCTGGTGGGCCATGCCCACACGACATTCCCACTCACACTCAGCAGCACTGACGGCCTCAGAAGCCCTTTATTCTGGGGTAACTTCTGGAGATCTCTTTATACTCAGAGAAAAGAAAAATCCCCAGAGAGCCACCTGTGGCCTCTGAGATAAATTTCTGCTTTATGGTCGCCCGCAAGCTGGCCTGGAGACACACCCTTGCTTGCTGGAGTACAGATAAGCTTCCAAGGACTTCAAAGGGATTGCTGAAGCAGACTGCAGTGGATTTCTGCAGAAATGTAATGCACAGCATGTGTCTGAGGGGATGGAGAAGAGCTGGGGTGGTTTAGATTAGATAGCACTATTTGGCTTTCGAGGGACTTGAGGAAGTGAAAGACACGTAATTGTCTTTTAGAGTGGAATATTTGACTTCAGCTCACCCAACATTGCAGAAGAGCTTGTAGATAAGCAGGAGAAATTATTTCCTTGTGAGTACTGGGTACCACTTCCATATGCAAATATCCCTTAGAGCAGTTTTCCATCCAGGGTGTCATTGTGCTGGGGTAAGGCTCAGTTATAAACCTGTCCAGTCCTAGAAATTTATAATTGAATTTATTATTGTTACAGAGCACCCCAGGGCCACATCTTCTTTTATTCTTTCTAGAATTACAGAGTCCTAAAATATTTGGGTTGGAAGGGACATTAAAGATAATTTCATTCCAACCCCCAGCCATGGGAAGGGACAGCTTCCACCAGACCAGGTTGCTCCAACCCCAACCAACCTGGCCTTGAACACTTCCAGGGATGGGGCAGCTTCTCTGGGCTACCTGGGCCAGTGTTTCACACACTCATTGAAAAAAAAAAATCCTTATATCAACCTTCTTTTAGTTTGAAACCACCCCCTCTTATTTGATCACAACCAGCCCTGCTAAAAAGCTCATTCCCAACCATTCTGGGCCATTGCACATTGCCTCATCTACTGCAAGGTTTCTGATGGTATTTATTCATTGTTTGGTTCCAGCTCTGCTCTGTGAATACACATAGGCAGGATTTTACATATCTGTCAGGAGATTGAGGTCTGCTCTCAATGTTTTTTCTTTCTATTTAGAGTCAATAATATCTTTCAAGAGTTAAACAGTAGGATGAGTTTCTTCTCAAGGTACGCCCAAATAACCGATAGCCAACTTTACTCAGCTCCTCCTTAGGTGAATATTCCCTATTTGATATCCAGATTTATTTTCCTTGAAGAAATGTGCCAGACCATGCCAACAACATGAAAAATCGCTGTGAATTTGTCAGCAAGAACATTTGCTCTGGAGTGAGTATGAGCTGGAAGAGCAGAGCCAGAGTCAAGGCTGAAACTGAAGATTAACTGTTTGTTCCATTAAATAATTTACTGGCCAAACACAAAGCAGTGTAAAGTGTGTGTGTCTCAGTCCAATAAAGAAACACCTGCCCAGGAAAATTTACCTGCATGCAGTCCTCAATTGCAGGCTTTGAAATTCCTTGTATAAATCTCACCTCCTTGCCTATCCTGAGGGTTTTATTCCCACTCTCCTGGTGAGCTACAATCTTCAAATGCTACCCTGTGCATCTCTGCTGAGGAAAGCCACAAAGGCAGAGGAACTTAAGAACTTTCACAGCTGCCAGCTCACAACCCACCAGGGCTTTTCAGGTCTCTGCCTCACCATTAGTAAAGAGAACCTCTGTAAGGAAGATTTTTCTGCCTATTTTCAGTAAACACAGGGAGATAAACATATGCAGTTTTTGCCAAAACACTCTCCAGCAAAGTACTGGTTTTGCTTCAAAAAGTAAAATTCTTGCTGGTAAATAAATTTGTTTCTCCAAAGTGAGCAACTTTCTAAATGAAAGCATGAGTTTTTCTGTTCATTTCAATAACTACTGGGCAGTAAGGTTGAAAAAGCAATAATTTGTGAAGCTGTGTTGTACACAATGAAGAATAATTTAGCACTGGCAAAAGGATGGATCCTGGCTTTAGCATGCTGACAAATGAAAGAATAATTTTCCAGTATTTAATCCCTTGGATATTGCCTGCTTTTCACATGAGGCAAATTGGTATTTCAGTTCTCCTCTAACCCTGCTTTGCTCACAGGTTAAAAAAATAACATTTATTAGAGTGAGCTCCTAAAGCACAAGAGAGGGAGTCTGACTGATGTCATTTTGGGGACATGGTCCGAAGGTTCATCAAACCCACTGACTTAATAAATCTAAGTGTAAAATCATGGCAAATACTGGAGTCACTACGTCTGTGTCCCCCAAAACACTTTCTTGTTTACCTACTAATTCCAGAGTATTAAGAGAAGACTCATTATTCACAGACAACGTAATTATGTTTGGCATTCCCTGTAGACATTCATTCACCACCATTACAGAGACAGAGAAAAGTCAAGCAGACCTCACATACAGGCCTTTATCTTCATTTTCCTTCAAGGTCCTTGTACAGGAACAGCTGAAACCAGTACAAAGGTTCATCTAGATCATGGGCACTGGAACAATTTAATAGATTTATGCAATGCTGGAAGAGTTTGTAGGGTACTCTTGGGTTGTAGGGATGGTTTCTATAAGATTGTTTCAAAGGTCCTCTTCTTACTTGCCTTTTTTTCCCCTTCTCATCACAAGCCTGTTGCTGATGTTCAGCACTGCTGTGGTGACAGCCCTGGCAACTCCTGCCAGCCCAGGTATTCCCAGTGATGTAGAAATTTTCCATGCCCATACCCTCCCCAGCTCATCTGCAGAGGCTCAGGAGCCTCTTGGGCAGGTAGCAGTGGCTTGGATGTCACTGCAGTTCAGCCACAGCTCCTCCACAAGAGGCCAGGAGGAGGAGGAGAAATCCTGCTCCAGCCAGGGAGGTCTGTGCCCTGCCCACCATAGGGGCTTTTGTAAAATTCCCTTCTATGCTAAGAGAAGAGAAGAAAAATATACTTAGCAACTCCAAAAGTCACTACTACCACTGTATTTTGCATTCCTTAAATATCTAAGCACACAAGGTTTGTTTTTGCAGGAAAATGAGTAGAAAGAGGGCTGCTGTGCAGTTCATTGCTTGGCCTGGGGTATTTTCTGATGAATTATCCCTTAGCACTGGTGTTCCATCAGGCAAGCAATAACCCATTCCCCAGGACAAGAAAAGTATCAGGAGGCTCTCTAAAGGTGAGACAATTCCCTTTAAGCCAAGTCATATTTAATGTCAGGGAGAAGTTATTGGAGGAATAGATACAGAAGTAAAAGCACATCACAGAAAAATTCAGAAAATGCCATTTGTTCTCACTTTTCCCCCACTTCTTCATGCAGGAAAGATTGAGTTAAGACTTAAAGCATGAAGGTAAGCAATGCTTTAGTACAGTATTTAAAACATTTTATTTCACTCAAGTGGAGACTTGCAGCATCTCGACTGAACTCCTGCATTGCCTGGGTCAGGCACTTGCTACCAGAACCTCCAGCATTAAGACCATAACTTCTGGTTGAACCAGATTGTTTAGAAAAAAAAATAACCCCATCTTAATTTAAGTTTTCAAAGAGAGAATTCGTCATATCCCTAGGCAAATTGTTTCAGATATTAAATTCTCCAGTGGCCAAGAATGCACACCTTATTATTGGTCTGAATTCTTCAGCTTCAGCTTTCAGCCACAAAACCTCATTATAATTTTGCTTCATTAAAGAGCCCATTCCCCACACCAGAACCCTTTGGCACTAATGGTTTGTCACACAGAGAAGCATGGGGTGATGCACATTCTGTCAGGGAGAGACTGCACTCAATAGCCAGTAAACTCTGCAAATTTGCTACATTTACAGGAATTTCCTGAGTAACCTAAATCAATGCCAGTTATCCAGTCTTTTATTTAGGCCAATTAAACATTTGAAAAAAAAATAAATAAAGCATGGTCGGTTGTGCTTTCAGCATGCACCGACAGCAGGGACAGCACTGCATCAAACATCATTAAAATTAGATATTCATGGAAAAGTTTACGTGGGGTATCGATATTTTTCACCCAGAGGATGGTTGAGCCCTGGAACAGGAGCAGTGGTTGGAGCACCAAGCCTGACAGAGCTCAGGAAGTGTTTGGACAATACTCTTGGGCACAGGACGGGATAGCTGGGCTGTCCTGCACAGCACCAGGAGTTGACGGTCCTGATGGATCCCTTCCAACTCAGCCCACTCTGTGACTCCACAAAACAACAATATCAACACAAACCTGAAGCACCACAGCTGTGCTGTCCCCACAACCCCAAAGTACAAAAAGCCCTGAGCTGCAGCGTCACAAACCAGCAGGAGCACGCAGCGCCAGTGGGCCGCTCCTGTGCCTGCCTGCACCTCACAGCTCAGGGAATTTCTGTTGTGTTTGGCTCGGGAGGTTTGAAGGCAAACAATGCAGCACCTGATTGTTATTTTCCACTGGCCTTTGGGAGGCTGCAGAAGGAGCAGCGGGGTGAGGCCAAGCCGCGCCGGGAGCGCCGCCATGGCTGCAGCGTGCTGCAGCTTGACGGCTCCGGCGCGTGGGCCCCGCTCCTCCTCACAGGCTGGCTGGCAGCTCCAAGCCATGGCAGAGCACAAAGTTAACTCCCTGCCTGCCTCCCAGAGCACCACACGGGCTGGAAGGATGGCCTGCACCACAATGGTGCTGCTGCCTCGCTCCTTCCCCTAACGAGGCTCAAACAGGCCTCAGAGGGCTGTGGGGGCTGACGGTCGCTTCACCAGGTGAAGGAGGACACAGGTGAAAGAGAAAAGCCCCTGGGAACAGCAATAGCTCTGGGTTTCCACATGGTGTTTGTTCCACATGAACGTGTTTGGAGGCGATGGTTTCTGCTGTGGTCAGTGGTGGTGGCGTTGCAGCTGCCATCGGTGTTCCCAGAGGAAGCTCTGCTCCAAAGCAGGCCCTCCTCCGTGCTGAGGGCACATCTTCAAGGAATTAAACTGTGCTGGCAAACAGCAGCTGCGTGACAACACACCCAATCTGCACCTTCATGGATGGCTCAGTCAATGAGGTACTGGGGGCTCTTGGTGATAAACATCCCATTAGCTATGAGTCTTATAAGCCCAGCGATTTTGCAGAAGGCACAATCTATTTTCTCACTCAACTTTTTATTATTAAGATGTGTTTTGGCTCAGAGACATTCCCAGCTTCAAGAATTCTGCTGGTTTTGGGTATTTTTTTCATTTTACAAAGGCATGTAGTGACAAGACGAGGGAATGGCTTCAAATTGACAGAGGGCAGGTTTAGATGAGATATTAGGAAGAAATTATTTACTGTGAAGTTGGCGAGGCCCTGGTACAGGGTGCCCAGAGAAGCTGTGGCTGCCCCATCCCTGAGTTCCAGGCCAGGCTGCACAGGGCTTGGAGTAACCTGGGACAGTAGAAGGTGTCCCTGCCCCAGGCAGGGGGTGGAATGGGATGAGCTTTAAGGTCCATTCCAACCCAAACCATTCTGTGATTCTATGACCAGTAGATTTTAAAGAAATCTGGTTTTTGGTCTTCACCCAACTTTTGAGCAGAGGAATGGGCATTTCCAGCAACTCTTTCAGCAGAGAGCCAGAAAGGAATTCTTAGGGAAGCTGGAAGTGTATCTCAAACTGACAGGACATCAACATAGAGTTGAACAAGAGAGTTCCCAGACACTGAGAGTTGGGTTATTAGATAATTAGCTTAAATAGTAATATTAGATAGTAGATCAATATTAGATATTTTCATTAATATTCTTGGCTCAGGAAACAGAAGCACGTTGAGTTTTGTTGATAGCATAAGACTGGAAAGGACTGTCAAACACAGGGAGATGGGAATGTCTATTCAGGGAGAATGGGATCAGATCAGACAATAATACAAAGACTGAATTCACTGGCACAATGAATAGAGTTGTGCTGGTCAGGATTAACAGTGACAGTTATGCCAAACTTTACCAGCTGGCAATGACAAGAAAATGTAGAACCCATGGAAGTTAGAAAGTTTTGAGCTATTGAGAGGGATTCTAGAATAACTTTCTAGATAGTAGTGAGGGCAAATTCCTGCCTAACCTTAGGCTGACAGTGATACACAGAGGACTACATAAGGTTATGATGAGCTGATGATGGGGTTCAACATCCCAGGTAGGAGCAGGAACTTCAAACTGAAGCTGTTCCTGTCTGCTCTACAAATCAGTGGGTGCTTTGCTAATTAAACCCTTTTTGTGATTACTATCTCCACTTCCATTTACACTTTTTAGGGTCACACTATAATCAAGCTGAACACCATGTCTCCATATATACATTTCTTTGCAAAATATTCATTCAGAAATGTTCAAAGCAGGCCTGGCTCCAGACTGTGGCCTTTTCTTACCTGACAGCAAAGATCTTCCTCACCCTCAGCAACTGACTGAGGAAACATTTGTCTACAAACAGGTAATTTGGGGTGATGATAGCCTTTGTGTATACAAAACACTGCTGCATTAAACACATCACACACTTCAGAGGGAAAAGGCAAAGGACATCAGGTCAGCAGCTTCTGAAGTTTCTGCAGCACAGCTGGATGAAAGTAAGAGCCACACTTAGCAAGGGGGGTGATACTGAGTCAACCCAATAACACTAAGAGTAGAGCTGGGGTGTAGGTAAAGACAGGAATATATTCAATTCTCAGCAATTTGCACTCACTACATGAAGGCTCTATTTCTCCTCTGAGCAGTAAGATGTTTCCAGCAAAACCTGGGTTAGAAATAGAGATATTTGCAATGCTTTTATTACCATTATAGTTCATCCAAGATGATGTGTCTGGTTTGAAAGTCGCAAAAAAACATATTCTTGTTAAAAATGCTGCCAAGAGGCTAAATGAAAACAGCCCACTGCTGAATCCCATGTTTGCAGCATTACCAGTGGGTTTTTTCAAGGGTGTTTATATAGACAAAGTTTCATTTAACAAGGCAAAAGCCGGAGCTCTCACATACTCCATTATTTCTCTGCAGGTCCTTCTCACCAGGGTTAAGTCTTTACACTACTTCCAAGCAAAGCAGCCAAGAAAAAGAAGAAACAAACGCTACTACTACTGAGCACAGAGGCCTCCTTTGCAAGAAATGTGATTTATGGAATGAAGTTCCTGGCATGTCTGCCGCCGGCTGTCACAACGTGTGCCTAAAATCCAGGGCTGAAATACGATCCCCGCTCCTTCCAAGATGCATTGTGGCTTCTAGCAAGTTCTTCTGGAAGCACAGGCAGCTCTTTGCTCAGGAGCTGGGCTCCTCCTGTATGTTGTTTCTCTGAGAGCTCTTTGGGGGTGAAGACCCTCCTAATTTGCTATGAAGCTGGTGTTGGTGAGCCCTGCTTTGCTGAAAGTTCTGGAAACTTTTCCGTGTAGTTTGGAGAACTGATGGACTTGGAGAGACACAGGGCAAACCCAATCTCTGTGAACTGAACCATGGTGGAGACCTCTTTCCTCATGTTCACAAAATGGCAAGGAAGCAACAGCAGCTTGGGATCTCTCTGGCCTTTGCTGGCCCTGTTAAGGTTGAAAGTATTTTCATTCTCTTTCTTTGGGTTTTCCTTTTCTTCTACATGAAGGAAATGCCTTTTCACCATTAAGCCTTTCCTCAGCTGCTTTTCAAACCCAGAAAATATTTTACCTCTAGCAAATTTTACCCCTTCATCATTTTTCTGCTGTCTTCAAAGCCAGTGAGACAGCAGCATTTTTACCACCACGATCTGCCTCAACTTGCAGCAACAGAAACTCCACCACTGTGAGACCCCTTTTTGCCAGCCTTTTCACAGCCCTTGCTCACAGGTGATCCCATGGGAGACATCCCCCTCTGGGAGTGGAACTGCTGAGAGTGGAGGTCACCAGCTCCTGCTGGACTTCATTAGTGAAAACATTGTAGTTTTGGATAAAACCGTGATTTTGGAGAAATCCCAGCGCGTCAGTCGCACAGTGGAGTTGCTAACATGCATTATCTGCTGATGAACAGGTATTTTCTAGGAGCAGGAACAAACAAACCCACAAAAACTTTCTGCAAAACAAAAGAGCCAACAGAACGAGACAAACCAAGCCTGCCTGACCGTTGACTCTGTGCTTGCTTCAGCAGGTTCTGGCTCTGGCCCCACTTGAGCCACAGAGTTTTGAAATCCATGCGTTTCTTCGTTCTCATCTTTCAGCTTTGCAGTAGACTTTTTTCCCCCCACAAACGTCTCTGAGGCCGTGTGGGATGTGGTCCAGCTCCCATTAAGGTCAGTGGGAGAGCTGCCACTGCTTCCCTGTGGGTCTCAGCCCTATCCCATTGTATTACATTTCTAACTGCAATTGGATACAGATTATTTCAATTTTTTTTTCCTCTCCTAGTGCCCACAATGGGCAAAGTATTTTCCAAACAGAAAAGGTCCCACTGCATGTCCCTAAATCTCTAGAGGTACTGGAAAAATTCTCCTAATTAAATACATTTGACATGCGAGATCATAACTGTTCTCTAATAATTTTTTTAAAGACCTCTCTCATGGAACTTTTCTTAACTCTACAATAGCAGCGATTAAATCCTGATTCTGCTGAAGTTCATGGGAGTTTTTCCTATTAGCTTTCTTGGAGCCATATTGTCTTGCTTCATCTCCATCTTTAACACTACTGGGCCACTACTGAAAATGTTCTGACAGGAACCACCACAGAAATGTCTGGTTTGGGTGACTGAGTTAATCTTCAGAAAAAAGAAAAAAAATCAAGTTTTTCCCAGAGAGCAAAATAATAAATAGTAGATGTTAGTTACACTGTCTGATGTGAAGTGTTAAGGAAAACAACAACTACCAAGTGCCAACCTTGACCTTTTTATGAAGATTTGGAGACAGAAAGTTTAAAGACATCATGGACATCCCAAAGTAGGGATTTCATGAAGGAAACACAAATTTACAGAGTTTGTGAATGAAGAATTCACTCTTTTTTCTATAACAAGCTGACCAGGGGGAAGTTTGGAACTCAGTCTAGTTAGGAAGATCCAAGTGGTACCTGCTAGCAACCAAGAAAAAAACTGACAGTGATTAATATGGGGAAAGATATGGATTTGTTGTTACTGTGCACACATTGCAGTGCCACAGATGAATTTCCTCACACAGCAGTTCTGCTTTGTCACCAGTCAGCTCCTCCTCATCTGGAGTTTTTACTGACTGACAGAGCCTGCTCTGCTTGCAAGGGCTGACCCTAAGAGCAGGTTGTGATTGATGGCAGGTCCCTGCTGCCAGAGCAGCCTCTCCAAGTCACCAACGGCACGCTGGCCTCAAGTTTGCACACAGGCTCATCAGTATTTACTGAGGTCAAGCAGGCTGCATGCATGCTGTATTTACCAAAAAAATATCCATGTTTGGGTGGCATGAACCCAAAGGAGGAACTCTGAAACCGCTTCCTGCTGCTGCTGCTGGAAAAGGGCAGAGCCTGGATGCCTCCTGCTTGGACACATCTTGTGGGAAGGAGCCCTAGCAGGGTTCCAGCAGAACCAGCATGAAGGTGTGTGGGAGAGGCTGCTTTTGCACACTGATTTCTGGTCATACTCACTGCCATTTAGATCAGCCTTTAGGTTAATTAATTGCTGTAGCAAAAGGAGAAAAAAAAATGGTTTGGGCATACTTAGAGAGACATAAAGAATGCAATTAATTAAAAGAGATGCCTGGAGCTGGCACAGCAATATCTAAAGTGATGAACATCACTGGGGATAAGTCTCTTCTCCCAAGTAACAACAACAGGACAAGAAAAAATTGTCTCAAGTTGTGCCAGAGAAGTTTAAATATCAGGAAAAGTTTCTTATCTAAAAGGTGGTCAAACATTGGCACAGGCTGCCCAGGGCAGTGGTGGAGTCATTGTCCCTGGAAGATTTAAATATCTGGACGTGGCACTTGGGGACGTGGGTTAGTGGTGGCCTTGGCCAGGCTCAGTTAATATGGGGCTCACTGGAGGCTTTTTCCAGCCTTAATGATGTTTTCATTCTGGGATTGTCTGATGATGATATTGATGGCAAACAATCAGCCAAATCAGACATCTCCAGAGAATCTGAGAGGGAGAAACACACTTTGTCTTTTTCTTTAACATTTTTAAACCTGGAGAACACTACTTTGAACATCCACAGTGTTTTATCTGTAGCTCTTAGGACAAATACCATTGTTCTTGACCTAAAAAGCAAACCTGGATCCTGAACTCAGTAAAGCTTTCATTGTACATAGTTATTGAACACACGTGTAAGCCCCACTGAAACTAATAACCTCAAAGATATACTCAGTTTATTTGTTCAACAGGGATCAGGGATGTACTTGAAATATTTCCAGAGTTCAAGGAACTGAGCTAAAATCACAGATCTATCTTTTATTCTCATGATTAATACACTCATTAAGAAAATTCTTCATTCTTTCTGTGTCATCTTTTATAACAAAGGCTCCCCACAACAGCTGTAGACAAAATTCCTCTCCTGTTTAAGGGCATCTGAGCCTCAGCATGGGCAATATAAACAGGTTCAGCCACATAAAATAAATAGGGATTTTGCTGGTACTTTTCTCATATCTAAGAAAACCTACGCTAGTTTTTTTTTTTTTTTTGTCGTTGTTGTTTCTTTTAAACATCAAAAACATTTGGCTGCATAAGCAGCCAAGAGTGGTTATATACTTTGTAAATATATTAAAAGTCAGAATAGTTGCTCATGAACATACTGCATGGATTTTACTCGTTTCTCATAATGGAGCCCAGGCTGGCATTGCTTTAGACATTTTAGTGCAGAAGAAATGTCAAGCATGCACTCATCCCCTGACTGAAGTTCAAATCAAACAAACCAGGCTAGACAAGCTAATAACAAGCTTTGTTCACTCCAGAATGGCAGCTATGGAAATATGCCTCATTTTATATATTATTACATGCACAAGCTGAAGAGGCCACTGAAAAAGCAACCAGCATAGTTTTTCTTCTTTAAATAACCAGTTCCAAGCTAGTTATCTAATCAAGAATAATAATTAAAAAGAAAAATCATGTTGTATTTTCAGCATGGATATATTCATAATTCACTTTTCCCTCTCATAAATTATGTAAGGAGATTCATGTAAGGAGACTTTTTTACTGCTAGAAACTGGGAACATACATTGAAACCAGTATTACCAAAATTTGAAAGTCAATTAGAGCCACTTTTGGGGGGTTAATTTATAAAGGCAGTATGACATGCCTTGTTGTTTGCAACTCTAGTGTCAAAATAAAGAGCAAGAACAACTTATAGTTTTCTTCTCATATAAAAATTAACATTCAAACTTGAATTATTTTACAGCTATATTTAAGAGATGGTCTGGAGATGGGAGAACACAGAGAATGCTGCTGCTCAGTCTTCAGGGATGGTTTGCAATTTCCCTTTCCAGGAAGCAAAAGCCCCTTTTTAGCTGGTGTCTGACAGCTTTGCAGGGCTCCTGACTGAAGATGGGAGGAAGGCACATTCTCCACCATGTGCATCCCTCTGCTGTAGAGGAAATAAACTGGAAGCAGCCCTGGCATAACTGGAGATGCCTCCAGAACTGCTCTCTCAAAACCAGCAACCCAGTGCCTTGAAGAAGTATATGCATCAACCTCTTTCCTTCTAAATTCCTACGCCTACATTCCAAATATTTACCCTAGCAAACATTGCCCAGCCTATGGATTCCAGCTGCAATCAGCATCCTGCCTCCCTCTGCCTGGATGGTTTGGAGGCCTTTCCAAAGGCCCCTGGATGCCCAAAGCATCAGACCTGCTTTCCTCCAAAACAGCTTCTTATCACAGCAACACAAAAGGTCACAGTAACAAGTCTGCAGCCTCTCTCAGCAAAGGGAATAAATGTGCAAACAAAGCCATTAGCAGTTTCCAAAATAAACCCCTTTTCTCAGTCACCAGGAGCACAGAGTGCCACATAGGCACTGCACAGAAATGCCTGCTCACGTGGCAGCTGAGCAGCTGTGGGGAGCTGGGAGCCAAAGCAAAGCTCTCCCTTTGACCGCAGAAATGCCGCCCTAATTAATTATTTTGATTCTCTGAGCTTAAAAGCATTAAAGATAAGCACAGGGAGATCAAGAGGAGGGCTTTCACCTGCCAGGCCACTTTGTTGCCCTCTCCAGTTAATACCCACATACGACAGGTGTCACTTTAAAAAAAATGTGAAATTTAAATAGCTGTCCTGGAGGACATACAGAGAAATTACCAGGGAGCCATCTGTGCCACAAAACTTTCAGCAGAGACACAGCAGCCAGACAAAAAGAGAATCAACAGCAATAATAGCAAACATTCCGAGGTAAGAAATGGCAAAAATGTTTGGGTCAGCACTAATAAAGATTTTTCCAGGTTATTATTTTCCTTATCAGCCTGGCAGGAACAATTCACCCCTCTTACACTCCCCCAGTGATCCAGGGCAGGGGACCTTCTCTCCCCTCTGGCATCCCTGAGGAACTCACTGCCCAGGAATGTCTCGTTTATCTGTCCTCTGTCCCAAAGTTTGTTTTCCTGCTGCTATGGTTCTCGTGTTGCTGAAATAAACACGAGCTGAAGTCTCCTGCATGACTCAGGCTCCATTTGCTTTGGTGGGAACTCCTTGGCACATCTGGGAGACTCAAACCAGGTCCTCCAAACCCCAATCTTCTCAAACATGGGCTTGCCCTCTGCCTAGAAATTTCCCATGGATTTTGCAGCATGAAACCAAAACTCACCATCCTCATTGTCTCCCACTTAATCTCTTACCTTCAGATTACAAGGCTCATGGAGCAGAAAACACATCTTCTGGTTTAAAAAGCTCCTGCTATCTTCTGGTCAGAAACAAACAAACAAATCCATGTAAGGCTCAGTTTGAAAGGAGCATTCAAACAGCTGAGGAGGAATTAAATAATTGATAATGGCAGGTATTAATGGGGCAAACAAATTTAGAGAGGCTGCAATTATACCCAGGTTGTACTTGTTTGAAATGTTAACTGTTTGATGAGACTTAACACCCAGCTAATGAGCTTTTAAAAGTAATTCCCACATGCAGCCACCTTCCTTTGCTCACAGAAGGGAAGCAGAGTGTCTGGCAATTGCCAGAGCCATCAATCCAGGGCTAGCAGCTAATCCTGTTTTATTACCATCATTAGCCAAATACACGGAGCATCCACAGAGCAGCTGCCTGCTCTTCCTCTTTCTCCCTCTCTTCCACTCCCTGTTCTACAGCCTCTGCATCCTCACATACAGGATAATGCTGCCAGTCCGTACAGGTTGCTTTCTCCAGGTGCTGCTTTTCTCCCTGTTATCCATCCCCCAGGAAATGTGTTCAGGTGACACAGCTGGCCTGAGTGTCTGCCTCCTGTTCCTGCACATACACCTCCTCCACCTGGAGCTCCAGAAGGGGCTTCCTCACAGCTTATTTAGTTCTGAAAACTGAACTCCCTTTCCTAAGGCTGGATGTGGCCACTATTCCCCAAAAACTGTAGCTCGGTATCCAGCAGCTCCAACCTAGGCTCACTCAGCCATGCTCACAACTGCCCTTACACTTTGTCCTCCCACAAATTCTCTGTGATTCCATTAAACTTGCACTAAAAGGGTCTAAAATCAAAAAGTGCTTATAAAGAAAAAATCCTTACAAAGTTTAAAATACAAAAGACTAAGAGAACCAACAAGAGAGCATGTACAGCGTCTGCACTCAGGGGGAGTCCGTGGGGATTTACAACACCTGAGAGGTGAAAATGTGCAAAGATCTAGGCCAGGAAGCAAAAGTGGGGAGAGTAATCCATGAGCATTCAGTTTAGGTTATTTCAGGGGGAGGTGAGGTGAATAAATGAAAACCATCCTTAGAGCCTTGCATGAAACAGTTTGCAGGTTTTATTTATTCAACTTTAGCTGGTCCGTGGACTTCTTTTTTTTCCAAAAGGTATTTGTGCCTTCATTAAAAAGGTGGCTAAAGAATATTCTTTGGTACTGGAGCTATGCTACCTGCATGGCAAGGAGCAGGCAGGCTTCCTTCCAGCCTGCAGCAAGAAACAAAGACCCAGCTCACACCTGCATCTCCTGCCAAAGAAAGTAAACAAATGCACTGTGAGTTATGGGACCTTCATTCTCTCAGCTGCCTTGGCTTGTTTGCTTGCCCAGCTCCATTTCTTCATGGCAACGGGCCATTAAAAATAATAAAAAAAAATCTTTATCTGCTATTTACACTCAGATTTTGGTTTTACAAAGTGTGTCACGGAGAGCACAAACCAACACCTTCATGCCCAAGTGCCAACTGCTGGGTTTCTCATTGTGTGCTGTGCAGAACTATCCAGTTCCTCAGAGTATAAATCCTCATCAGACCATTTTTTGTACAGGTGTGAATTACCTTTCCTCCATTCTGCATGCTTTAAGCCAGGCATTCAGTTTTTGATACTTTCAAAGCCTGCCTAAGATGAGTCACCCTGAAAATTTCTGGGTGTATTGATCCCTGGGCAGTTGTCAACTGGGCCAGCACTGGTGCTGATGTGGCAGGAATTCCACCATCCTGGGGCTGCCTGATAATCAGGAATATCAGCAGATGAAAGGAGCAGAGTGGTCTTCCACCAGACTGCAGGGGACAGAAAAAGGGAGCAGAAAATGCCAGAAAATAATGGCATTACCACAATCAGATGCTAACTTGGCTGGCTAAAAGCACTTTTTTCCTGCATTCTTCACCCAGCTTCAAATGACAGAACCAATAATGTTATCATGTGCCAGCCTGCACAAGCCAAGCCTTGCTAATCTCTCCTCACTGATTCTCTCTGCGCTGTGCCGCTGTCCCAAAGGGCTGAATTGTCCCTTTGTCACCTCAGGTACAGTCACCAGCCCTGGTACAACCCCACTCCCCCTCTCCAGAGTCCCCATTGTCCCTGGTTGTTTACTGTGGGTGCATTTGCTGTGGGACAGCTGGTGGCTTGTGGCACTGGGCATTGTCCTGCTGCCCAGCAGGGCACCAAACAAAGCCCAGCAGTGTCTGTGTGCACCAGCAGCTCAGATGGGGAGGGAAAAGGGAAAGGAGGTGGCTGAAGCCCTGGCTTATCTTGCATTTCCTTCATGATATCATAACCTTAGGGAGGAAGGAGCTGTGTCAGTGTAAGAAATTCAGCTGCCTGCATCCTGCACTCCCCCAGCCACAAGAGATAAAGTGATGCTCAGGCAGCCAGCAGTGCTGGGCTCTGTTTGCAATGTATATTATATATATTCTCACATCACACCGTGTAATGCAGTGATCCCAGGCCAAAACCCAAACTCAAAACAACCAGAGGGTGGGGGGGGTCAAATTAAAACAGAGTGGTGGGAAGAGTTTTCAGACACTCAGAAGTGGCCTTGGTGCTGGTTGAGCCCCAGTTTCACCACGAGGGTCTGTGATAAAGGACCAAGCAGTTTGGGAATGTCCTACCAACCTTTCCTGTTTGGGGGAAAGGTTTTCTGCAGTGCTTATTCTCCTCTATGTAGAGAGGAGGAGACCAAGGGACAAGGAGAGCCAGAGTATTTGGAGTTGTCAGGAATGGGAGAAAGCAAAAGCAAATTAATAAATCCTTTACTTTTAGATGTATGAGACAATTTTACAGACAGAAAGCCACAGGCACAGCCCTGAGGAGCAGCAAAACAAAAGTTCCCATTAACAGAGCAGGAGAAAGATAGTATTAGGCAGAAAGGAAGAAACTGAGAGATGAAAAGGTTGAAGAACTGGGTCATCTCATCAGTAAGGCAAATCCATACCTTGAATTAACTCCGTTTATGCAGTCTGTAGCAGTTTGTAATTATGTTTTGTAATTGTTTTATTCCTGACAGGTGGCTTGATTGAAAAGCATGTAAGAGTGGCTGAGTCAGATCCATCCCACATCCCACAGGACCAGCACTGGATTCCTGGTCCTCCCAGCTCCTAGCAACTGCCTGGGAGCTTTCTCAGCAGCTTTTTTCACCTGAGTCATTGCATTTCACTACAAGTGATGATGAATCTAGCCTTCATTCATTTTCTTTGTTAATTTTAAAAAATAATTTCTATTTCTGCCCTTCACAATATCCTGTGGAAGCGAGTCCCACCATTAATTTTGTGTTAGGCAAAAATATTTTTTTCCTTTACTTGCCTTACGTGCTGCTTGATCTTTGCACTACTTATGTTTGTTTTTATTGTAACAGTCAATAACTGTGCTCTAATTGCATTTGCCTCATGGACCTGATCAGGTTTTCCTCTCTCCTCCAGATCAGTAGGAGTACTGTTCAGCAAACAGCTTTGGAAAGAGGATATTTCCTCAAGGAGTAGGCAGCAAGGAAGAAGGCAGAAAAAAAGAGACATTAAGAGCAACATAACGGAAAGAGCAAGACTCTGGGAATTGAAAAGGTGTGAGGCACGGCTTGGGGTTGAGTGATTGATGTGAGGTCTTAAAGCAAAGCCCAGAATGTGATGAGTTTCATTTTCATAAAAAACACTGCAGTCATTATGTGTGGCCAGGAGGCTGCACAGCACTAAATATTGCTGATGTTTAAGAGCTTCTTTTTAAGAGCTCAGGCCTTAAAATATCACGTGTGGGCAGCAGCAAGCAGTTATTTGTGGTGAGTGGTTACCAATGGACAGAGAGCCCAGCTCATTGCAACTTTATTTTCTTCCTTTGTACTGCTCTTCCCCAAAATGTGCCAAATAAAACACGTCCTCCCAAACAGACCCACTATTATTTTATGGTCTCACCATGCTGGGTTAGAAATTGCAGTGTCATGAAAACATCCTTTAAATAAATAATAAAACAGGATATTCCCAAGACAGGGCCTTGCATCTTGAAGGAGCCTGCAAAGCCTCACAAACCCCCCACCACAGCCACTGCTGGGAGAGGTAACAGCCCTCAGCAACGTTGCTTAGTGGCTCAGGCCAGCAAATGTGGAATAAATATTACATGGTGTTTAACAAGGCATTTTCCAACCTAAATGATTCTGTGGAATACAAATTCCACTCCCTTTCCAAGCTCTGCATTCATCTGCAATAAAGAGCTTTTCCCTGTGAACACCCCAGCAGCCCATGAGAACACACAATGTGCCTTCTGCACTGTGGTTTGCTTATCACCCTGGGTGTGTTTTTGTAGAAAGAAAATTTCTGCCCCACAGGTTTTACAATCTGAATTGCAACAAGGCAAGGTAATGAAAGCAAGAGGATGGAAAGAAGAAAATGAATATCAAGACATAGAAATACAAATGTTATCATACCAAATGTACACATGATGCAGGTTCCAGACTGAAAGGGAAGATGGAGAGGAGAAACAGAAGCCTACCAAGATAGAATCATGAGATTTACTGAGTTTTCCCAGGAGAGGAAAAAGACTCTGATTCCTGACTCATTTGAATACATCAGACAAAAAAACCAAAAAAACCCAAAACAAAACCCAACAAAAAACCCCAAACAAACAAAGAAATAAACAAACAAACAAAAGCAAGCTCAATGCCCAGTTATATATTAAAAAAAAAAAATCTAAATTTGTAGACTGGACACAGCATTATCATGATCTAGTCTGAGAACTGCTGCTGAGAGCACAGCCCCAGAGCAAAATGCATCTCCCCTCCCATGCCTGACTGCAAGTGAGGCTTTCCTGGCATGGGTTGGCTTCTCTGGGGAAGTCTCCTGCCCCCAGCCATGGTTGGTGTGTTTGGGCATTAGGATCACCCCCAGCCAACATTCACTTCCAGCTGGGAATCAGTTAGATCACTGGGATCACAGTCCCACAGGACAGGGGAGAGCACATCCAAAGCCTGATGAAGCATTAGCTGCTTCTGTGCAGAGACTTGATTTTTTCTTAATAAAATAAGACAGCACCTGTGAGAGTCATGTACTTCAGAGTAAGTCCAATCATTTTGCTCCATTGCACTTGGTCCTGTGAGTTAAATCCATCATTCTGTGAATGAAGTAGATCTGATATGATGGGATCCAGCAGTAAACACAAACATCAGTGATTTCTTCAAGGAGTAGCCCAGCAAAAATATACCTTCTCCTTCCATACTTATTACATACATTTAGGAAAGAAATTAAAAAAAAAAAACAACCATATATTTTTTCACTTTACTTCCCTGACTTTTTCTTCAAGATGGGCAGTGACATTTCAGGTGAGGCAGCAGACCAGAGCACCATTTCCCCATCATTATGCAGAGAACAGGAGCTGCAGTTTTAAAATTTATCCTTTTTTTAACCAGTGACAACAAGAGCAAGCAGACCGTGCCATAAAGCTCCTCCATGTCTTCTTCCAAATTCTGCAGCAGCACAAATGCCAGTAAAAATAACCATTTTCTGCTGGGCTGTGTGGAGCAATATTCCCTTGGAAGCAATGTTGAGGCTCTGGCTGCCCACAGGCAAGGCCCTGAGCCATGGATGCTGCATACAAAATTTTCCTGAAGCTTGGATTTGGAAAATAAAATAAATATATTTTAAAGAATCCTCAATAACTTAAGTCTCATTTTTGGAAACTTGGGGATTTAGGGGTTTCATGTAGTGGTAGTAACAACAATAAGAGTAATAATAATTTCATTTGGAGCAGCATATCAGAGCACTTAACTTAGGAAAGCAGCCTGTGATAAATGGGAAAGCTCCAGGGAGCACTTAGAGATCCCAAAGGAACGACCAGGAGATAAGGAGCACAGGAATCTGCTCACCCAGGATGTGTGCAGAGGACCCAAAGCCTTTTAATGCTCTGCCCACAACCAGCGGTGGGAAAAGCTGAACACATCCAGACCTTTAATTACCTAACTGTTCTCTTGGATAAGGCAGAGGTGGTGTTGGTGCAGCAGATGGGATCTGCAGATCCCAGCTCACATCTGATTACAGGCTCAAATCTGTGGGTGCAAAATTAAAGGCTGAATTCCAACCAACTTTTAAAAGTTGCCTTTCAAGTGGTGAAACGAGAGCCTCCACCCATTCCCCAGCTGCCTGTGATTTATCTGGGCTGAAAGCTTGCCCAGCATCATTGGCAGGTAAAGAGGCCCTCAAGCCTGGTATTCGGGGCTAGAGAGAGTTTAGGGTGCTTTTCCATGTAAAGTGGGTTTGGGAAAGGAATGCCTTGAATTTTGATGATATTGGCCCGGTTCTCAGCTCCAGGGCGGTAATGCAAAGCAGCACTACTGCATTCCACTTGCTGTGCAGAGGAGCAAGGATTAACCACAAGTGAGCAGTGAAGGCAAGTGATTAAACAGCAGGGCTGCCCTCCCTGTCCCTCCCCAGCGAGGATGAACAATGATGCAGCAAATAACAGGAAGGTTGCAACAGTCAGGCAGAAGCTGAAACATTTTTTTAAAAAAAGAATTATGAAGTCACTTTTTCTTCCTGGCTTAGGAGACTCAGACAAAAACTGTTTCCTTCACATTGGATGAGCTCTGCGGGGTCATGTCCATAGCAGGTATTTTCAGTGCTGAACTCCTGTTAACCAGCCTTTCCAAAACTGGGCCAGGACAACACCCACCTCTCCTAATCCTAATTCTGAGCTCCTTGCAGTGGGGAGCAGAAATCAGGATGGCTTTGGACAACACTCTGGGAAGGTTGGGCACAGCTGAAGGTTGGCAGAGGAGACAGCTTCTGGGCAGAAAGCTGTGAGGAGCTTTGCTCAGTGCTGTGCAGAGCTCAGTCTTTCCATTCACAGGGCCAGGCCTGAATGCAGTGCCCAAATCCTCTCTCACCCTGCAGAGAGCCACATGCTTGTTTTCGTGGGAGGGGATAACACCAGAGGCTCTGGAATGGCAGTGGTTCCTTAGCTCAGCAGCTCAGATATTGTCTCATGGGCAGGGCTGGAGGTGGAGGAAGGTAGAAGCTCTCTCTAACCAACTCCAAGGCCACATCCAGGTTTTAAAACATAAGTAAGACCTAGAGGGAAGCCTGCCCCAGTCCCACATAATATTTTTGTGACTGTCAGCAGCTCTGCTGCTCCTCTCCCATCCTCTGCTGGCACTCACCAGTGCTGTCAGCTTGTTTACCATGTCAGGGGAAACCAAACCAGATCAAACTATTCATTCTGCCCAAAGGAGAGGAAACATCTCTCATCCCTTTGCCAGCAGCCAGCTGTGCAGTTCCACCAGACTTCTCCCACCAGCAGCCTCCAGTGCAGCAAATCCAGCTGTGTCTCAGCCCTGTAATTCCATGGGAATAGGGCTGCTCCCTGTGTGCTCTCCCAAGGAGATTGGGAGCACCTGGCAGAGGTACCTGCAGCCATGTAGGGGACAAAGTCCTCTTCAAGGTCTGCTCCATTACTGAGGACTGTCTAAGATGCTGCTGAAAATCCCAAGGTAGCATTTGGCTCCCCAGACTTGAAATAGAACAATGAAATCTGGGTGCCATAGACCCAGCACAGGCAGGAAATGCCTAATGTTTGGGGAGCAAAGGACTGGCCCAGTCACTGCCCTCCCTGTGGAGAGATTCAGCTGCTCACTCCATAAATGCTTTCCAACCCTCTGACATCACAAATAAACCTCTCAGGTATTCATAGAACCAGAGTGGTTTGTATTGGGAGGGAAATTAAAGTTCCCACACAGGTCCAGACCCCTGCCATGGGCAGTTATTTTGGTCTCCAAGTGATGAACACCAGCAGGAGAGACTTTTCCCTTTTCTCTTTCTCCTGTTGACATCACCACTTCAGACAAAGGCCAAGGTCTTGTGGGAACTAGCTTCTTTTTAGAATTTTACCCTGGTGACTCTTCAATCCTCAGGAGCTTGAGACAGTCCCTGGAAAGCCTCACCCTCAAATCCTGCATTTTGATAATATTATTCTCTCTTATATCAATGCTCCTTCAGTTTTCCAGGTAGACTCCTGCCAGCAGGCTGGGAATGCATCATCAGAGCTGGAGAGGAGGAGGCGATGACTGAGGCTGTGGGGAGAGAACCACGTCAGGACAGGAATCAGGAGGAGGAGTGGTCCCTCTGAGTCACTGCTTCCCCTGGCAGGATGGATTTATCCCAAACCAGGCTCCAAAGACAACGCTGCAGCCTCTCCTCCTTCTGTGTCCAAGCCCTGTGCCACATCCCTGGGCCATGCCCACGTGGTCACATCACCTTTGCTAGTAGCCCAAAGGGAAGGAGGTGTCCCAGTGGCCACATTGGGGTGGCACTGAGCTGGCCCATGGCTGATGATTTCACTGGCCATTTCCTTGATAGCCATTATGATTTGGATGACAATTCTCATTTCAAATCCCTTATTTTAATTACATTTAATGACAGGCTTCTTCTTTCTCCCTGCTTTCTCCCTGGTTACTCACGGTGAACTGAAGAGCCAAATTTCAAAATTAACTCCGGTTTCCAAATTGCCTTTCACACTTGCAGTTAATACCATTAGTACTTCATGTTATTCCCATAGATACATGACCAGGCAAACACACACAGTCCCTGCCCTGCAGAAATTTTGGTAGAGACTTGAGATGTGACAAGGAACAAGCCCTGACAGCACGGGGGCTGGAGTGAATGAGGTAATGAGTCTGCAGGCACGTGCACAGCACCGTGCCTTTCTGCTGGGAGATTAAACAATTTTTGTTGTTGTTGTTGTTATTTATTTAATTATTAAGCTCAGAAGAATTTCTAGCGGTCTTCACGGGGTCTGGAACCACAGTTTTGATTCAGGTCTATTTTTTGTGTCTAAACTAAAAATGGAAAACAGATGGTGGGTTATTAGATGGCTGCAGCAGAAGCTGACAATCTGCTCTGTCCCTGCATCGGCAGGGGAGTGAGTGCTGCAAGATGTGGAATCCACCCCTAGCTGTGTGTCACAGGTGTGGATCCAGTGTCTCTGCACAGAAAGGAAGGAGCCAGACTTATGTCCTCCAGCCAGACTGGCTCTGAAGGTTACTTACAAAGGAAAAGAAGATTAAAGGGCTCAGTTCGTGTCCATCCCCAATGTTCACCAAACCTAAAACCCCTCAGCACAGCCAGAATCAAAACCTGCTCTGTCTGCAGGAAATGGAAGCTGGAGTATTTAATGTTTAAAAACTCAATATATTAAAATATTATCAAATCCTCTGTTTTGCTGTAACTGTGTTATCAACAGAGCCAAGGAGAAGGTGATAAAAGACGTAAGCTGAATGAAGAAACCAGTCTTTCAAGGAGCAACAAATAAATCAGGTTAACACCCAGGGAAGGGCAGTATTGGACAATGCTTGTGAGAGGAGGTGCTTACAGCTCAGGTGTGCTTCTGCAGTGAAGGACAAGGAGAGGCTGAGCTACAAGGCTTTTTACATGGATGTGCAGTATCTCCTTAAACAGCTTAGGGAACAAAATATAGTGCCAAAATGATTTGTGAAATCGTGCAGGCCACAAAATAATCAATACTTTTTGCTTCTGTTAAATACATGTTGCACACACAACTCACCTTGGCAGCATCCCTGCCTTGGGGTCCCTTTCAGACCAATCACTCCTCTTGAAATCTCCAAATCCCAAGTCCTCATGGTGAGAATTTCCCAAGTGCTTTGGATGTGACATAAATCCCTACCCAGCACTGCATGGGCAGTGCTGGGAAACCTTCCCCAACCAGGCAGGAGCATTTCTTGGGCCAAGCAGCAGCAACTGCACATTCTCAGGGTGATGCTGCCCATTTGGGCTTATTTAGCTGAAACCTTTGGAACAAGGGAAAGGAATTGTGATGCTGGTGAGGGTCTGGTAAGACCACAGTTCAGAATTCATCTCTGCCCCATTGAGACACTGCACAAGGCATTTAATTCTGCTTTTCAGGTCTTCTCTGTAAAGGAGGAGCAGTGGGATTCTTCCTCTCAAATGGAGATGCAGCAGCCAGGTCATCACCACATGGCAGATGCTGCACAAATGGGGACAATGATTGCTACAGAGAAGTGCTTTAAGTTGAGGTCCTTTAAAACTTTCTTACCAAATGAAGGCTGAGATACACTTAAGACTTGAGGAAATTTAATGCAATATCCTCTAGAACTGTCTGTAGAGAGGGGTAGGACAGTTTCTCACCCATTGCCCTCATCAGGGTAGAGCCTGCACCACAGATGCTGCAGAGCAGCAAAAGCTCCACATCCCTGTTCTCTGCAGAGTGGAATTAAAAGACATTTCTTGCACTTCAGGAATTGTGAACTTCAGCAGGCACTCCCTGCACTCCCAGCCTGCTGAACACCTGCCAAAAAAAGAAGCCTATCATTTCTGTAACAGCATGCATCTTTTGTTTGCCATGGTATTTTTCAGGGGGAACATTGAATCTGCTTTAGTAAAAAATTAACATCTGGAGATTCTCAGTTTTGAAGGAGCAGGTGATGTGTTTGGCAAAGGACAAATCCATGACAAAGAATTTAATAAAAGAGGGAGACAGGATCGCTCATGGGACCATTACTTTAAACTTCCAACTGCAGTGTGAAATGGTGCTTACCAATAGCAAATGGTGGAGTACTGCTCAATGTTAATATCCTCTGCATCACACCACTCTCCTCCTATTTACATATATATTAAAATGACCACGACTTCCCTGTTTGTGCTTTCTTGCTGGAAACATTCTGGGGAAACAAGATTATTAATGGAAAATTCATAAAACCAAGGAATCACATGGAAATATCGGAGGGCATTTTTAAAACGTGAATTCCTGGCTCACAAGCATTCCCATTTTCTCAGGAAATCTGCTCCCAAGAGTTGCCTTTGTGACCAGTGTTGGGTGTTCACACAAATACACCATATATCCACAGTGATCCATTGCCTGGCAGCACACAGGAGCCTGCAGGGAAGGGGAGTTTGAAAGGGTAAGATTGCTGTAATAAATAAACAGCCAGCCAATCTAGGGGCTTATCTTCCTTTACATATTCTTGCAAAAGTTATGATATATTTAATTTGCCTGTGGATAACATACATAGCTACTGAAAAATTCAGTTTTTAATTTCTGCTTTGTACTTGCTCTGGACAACTAAGTACCTTGGCCTCTGTAGCCACAGATTGTCTGGGACAACCCAAGAATCAGATCAGCCTCTTCCATCCCAAGGACAGACAACTCCTTGTGCACTACTATACAAAAAAAAAGTATTTTTACCAATCCTTTTGCAGCTTCTTTCTGCTTTCAAAGTTTAGACTGGAGCAAACCTTGTGTATTTAGGAGCCTTGAAAGCACCCAGGAGCTTAGGACATGCAATAAAGATTGTTTATAAACCAAATTAATCTTGGCAGCTCCTCCACAAACAAGGAGATTTCCTTGGTGGATCCATTTGGCTCCAGGTGCCTGCAGTCACTGCCATGTGCTGAAATGTGTCAAACCCACTCTCACTCACCCATTTCCCATGCGCTCTTCCAACAGGACACTGGTCCAGTGGCCACCCTGCAGAGAAGCTGCTCGTTGCCAGGGGCCACCACAGCACAATCACACTCTTGCTGATTGAAGGACAGGTGAAAGTGAAGAAGTCAAGGTCAAGACTTTCCTTGTCAAAGGAAAAGGTGAGAATGACATTTGCTCTCTCCCCTTTAACTGGTTTAAGGGTAGAACAAATTAACTTGGGCTACAAAATAGTTCCTAAGCCTTGGAGACCATAGGGAAGGAGAAGGAACTTGTTCTGTCATCTGAAAAACCAAATGAAGTGAAACGCTAAAACCACAAGATTTGTTTACTACAGGAAGCACTTACATTTCCAGACCTGAGAGCAGTTTCTTCACAGCCCTGATTAAAATTACTCATCAAATTACACAGATTCAACTTCATTTCATATGGTGAGCAATTATGCAGCTTGGGTGGAGTGGAAAATATCCAGCGTGTTTTTAGTTGTGTTCAGCAGAGGCATGTGGTAAAATGTCTCCATTTTCCTGTCTAAGAGCTGAGTGCCAATGTAGACTTTTACCAAGAAAAGCAAAGGTGAGTGGGGATGAATAGGAGCTGGAAAAGCTCAGACTTTAAAACAGCAACACAGGAATGAACAGCACTGAAACAAAGAGTATTTCAAGGACAAGTTTTGCTCCTTGTTGCTCCTATAAACCCATTTCAGAACCAAACCAGACAGAGAAAATAGGTTGTGTGGTGCATGATATGAAGAGTTTCTTACAGAACAAACAGCTTTTTCTTCACAAATTCTTTTGGATGTTAGAGAGCTGGGACAGGGTTTAGATGAACCCTCCTGTCCTCAGCTCCTGCC
This sequence comes from Serinus canaria, assembly GCF_022539315.1. Classification (NCBI taxonomy): domain Eukaryota; kingdom Metazoa; phylum Chordata; class Aves; order Passeriformes; family Fringillidae; genus Serinus; species Serinus canaria. The sequence goes on from NC_066320.1 coordinate 30,527,355, forward strand.
CATGCCATGATGTGACAACCCCATTCGAAAGAAAAATCATGCATTTTGATTTTGATTAAGCCATTTACGCATCCTCCCCTAGCAAAGTCACAAGATGAGGTTTCTTACAATGCCTTTAAGTGGTGCTAAAGAAAGCTTGACAGGCAGCTCATTTAGAAAGAGAAACACAGAAAACAGATCCAGTGCAAACTCAGGCATGGCTGGGACCTGACTGTTCTGGTGCTGCTTGTTTTAGTAGCACAGCTTGGACTAGGACACTGTTTTTCAAGTAACTACTGAAACGAGGCACTATTTTTCTAATCCAGAGTGGATTAACATTTCACCTAAGGCATAAAGGCTTATTGTCATAAATCCATCACAAAATTACTGCAATTATAAATGAGAAATGCACTTCAAGAAAATGAACTTATTTTAGGCAGGAGGGAGAATATTTACTAGGGCACCACAGCTGAAAAAACCTCATGCTGACAAAGCATGTTAAAGATTTCATGTAGAACTCTTATCATAGCCAGCTCGTGTTTGCACAGCCTTTCAGTCAAATGGGTTTTACTAAAGGATATTTGAACAAGAAAAGAACCCTTGAATCAGGCAGACACCACAGATGAAAGACTCACAATTTTGACAAAGCTCACACACACAAGCTTAAAACAAAAGCATGAAACTCCTCCAGCTTTATGGCCAACTTTATTCCTTTCATAGCACTGGCTTTCAAATACTTTGTGAAAAAAAATGTTGTCATAACAATAAAGAGTGAATAGGCAAATCCATGTATTCCCAGTTGTTGTCCCAAGCAAACAAGAAAAACATTTCACACTTCACGATTAATACAATGTCCCTTTGTCCCAACACATGAAAGAGCTATTTAAAACAAATAAATAAAGAGATAGCTACATTTTCATGGAAGTCTGGAATTTTTTTTTAAATATTCAATGTATTTTCACATTTTGTTTTGCAATTGAATCATTTCCACCAGCTCCAACCACACAATACCACCAGAAAATGCCAGAGGAGCTATAGAAGAGCAATATGTTGTGTGCTGCAGTTGCTTGTCATCAGCTGAGAATATATTAAGGTAATTAAAAACCCTGCTAGGAAACCCTGGGGCCTCTGCCCTCGAGTGGTGAAGACTGGTGCCAATGCATTGACAGAATAAAACCCAGAATTTGCCCCAGGATGTCAATCTGTAAATAGTTATTGATAGATGGCTTTATTGACAAACTGGTTCAGACAGGAACAGCTTCAGTCTCTTCTAGCTGGACATTCCTGGTGGATCCACCAGCACAGCACCACCCTAAGCAGCACTTTAAAAGCTAACTTATGGCTCCAGCTGGGATTTTGGAAGACCAAGGCCCACAAGGTGACTGACATCCCTGAAATCCTTCCCGCATTTCATGCTGTGACCACCTGAAATGCCACTTTCTGTGCATGGAGTGGTGGTGGTGGTGAATTCCCTGGAAAAACTCAGCTCCTCTGCCCCAGGAAGAGCTGGAAACCCATCAGGCAGAAGTTTGGAAAGCTGAAGGTCCCAGTGCCAATGAGGACAGACAGAGCTTGGCTGGTTGCACAGGTGTTAGGCTTTTCTTCTTTCCACAGACATTTAAATACAAGTTTTAGTGTTCAGTTAATAAATACACACTGTTCTTTTGTTATTACTCTGTAGCTAAACCAAACATTGGAAGGTGGATTAAAATAAAGGGATTCTGCATTTTTCTCCTACCTCTCCCTTTCTTTTGTGTCTTTGCAAAGCAAATAGCATTTTTTGGAGTCACAGTGTAGCTCACCTGGGTCACAACCAGAGCAGCCAGCTCTGTGCACAGAACACAGCTCAGTGCAGGATGTGTGCATTGCTCTGAATGCTGTCTTGTTTCCTGATTTTTAAGTATTCAGGCTTTTTTCCTAAGCTCACACAGAATTTTGAAATGAAGATGATCCACGAGTACTGAGGAAAAAAAACCTGCTTGATTTACTACTCATTGCTCTCATTATCTGCATCTGTGGTCCTTACTTCTATGCTCTATTTTCATGCTTTATGCTGCCCAAAGTAGCCAAAAATTACTATTGTGAAACTACACAAGCAGGCAAAGATCAGTAATGAAACCTTAGCCTGTACCAATTCTTCATTTCTCATCTATTAATTTCTTGCTCAATACAACCATTTTCTTCCTGGCATATTGCTCTCACTTTACTGTGTGGTTAATGGCAAGTCCTTCTCCTTGCTCCAGCACAACTAACATAACATATAACATAATAACATAACATTTAAGATTATATAAGATTGCCCAGAGAAGCTGCCTCATCCCTGGAGGTGTCCAGGGCCAGGCTGGACAGGGCTTGGAGCACCCTGGGATAGCTGAAGGTGTCCCTGCCCATGGCATGGGTGGAACAAGGTGAATTTTAAACGTCCTTTCCAACCCAAACCATCCTGTGATTCCATGATAACATAACAAACTCCATGAGGCAGCAGAGCTCCAGCTTTTGGGGCCATAAGACTTTATTAATATTCAACACAAATTTCCCCCCCACCAATTCTGAACACTTTCCCACAGCATTCATCTTTCCAGAGCTGCCTTAGGAGAATGACAGATTCATGGGGAGAAAGCAGGAGCTGAATTTTGAGTCTCGAACTCGGGGTCTGAGCCAGGGGCCTCTGCAGGAGGCCAAGATGAAATGACAGGAGGATGCAGGTGGAGGAGTTAGGAAGCTGGAATGAGCTGGCACTCTCTGCCCTGCCTGAGTCACATCTCAGGGCTCTTCTGTCCCTTCTGAAAGAGCAGGAATTCCCAGCTCTCTCCCCCTGCCCCTCAAGGAGCTGTTTCTAGCGTTACAGGCAATTCCTCCAGCCCCACTCCCATGCCCTCCTGCCCAGGCTGAAGCCTCTATGTGTTAATTAAGCCTCAGCCGGGGGGATGTGGAGCAGTGAGAGCCCCAGCACCCCAGAGCCAGCCCCCGCATGGGCAGCAGTGAAAGCCCAGCGCTCAATGAAGACACTGGGAGCTCTTAAGACATCTTTTGAAAGAGATTAAACAGACCCACATTGGATTAGAAAGATGATGCCTGACACATTTAGTTTCCGTTACCTTTTGTGTGCCCGCTCAGCGCGCAGACCTGCACCAAACACTGCATTATAATGCAGATTTCCCCGAATCTCTCTGGGATTTCACAGAATCCCTACGACCTTCCCAGCAGGAAACTCCATTCTTGCTCTCCCCTGCACATATCCTGCCTAAGCTGTGCCTAAGGGCCATCTAGAGGATGCTGAGCTACCAGAAAGCGAAGGGGTCAGGGGTTTGTGGTGAGAAAAAGAGCTTTAATCTCGGGTGCCAGAAAGTGGGAGTGAGCAAAAGCGCCTCAGCATTCCTCAGTTTTCCCTATTCCTCCATCTGCTGAAGTATGTTGTGGAGTAAATTAGGAAAATTCCCAGGCTGGGTTGTGTGATTAGGAGAAATTATTTGTTGCCAGAGGAATCACTTCATCTAAAAGTGACAAAGAATAGATAAGGCTGAGCAAAATAACTCAATAAAATACTACCATGAAGCTCCCTTCAGCGAAAACATTTTTATATACTTCTTTTCTGCAGTGCAAGGAAAAGAAGGCTCCGGTGATATTTCCAAGAGAAATATGTATTTAATAGCTCTCATGCACTTCCTTGAAGGAAACCACTCAAAAATCTGAACCCTGTCTTTTAAAAATGGGGGAAGGGGAAAGAAGTAATCACGCAAACCATTTATCTCACATGTGCTGCGGAGAAGGAACAATTTCTGCCCTCAGCCCATGACCACAGAGTTATTTTGAGGGAGGTCTGCTATTCAAGCCATGCTGTTCTCTTATTTTTACTGGCACCAGGGAGGCAGGAGGTTGTGTGTGGAAGGGAAAGGTTTTTGTGCCTCTGCTGGAAGTGCCAGGAGAGGAGACACGGCCGCCACGCAGGCTCCAGCCCCACTCCCACCAGCCAGGCTGACATCCAGCCCTGGCCCAAGCAGCTGATCAAACTCCATTTTCTTCAACCAAGACATGAAGATATTATAAATTAAAAGTCAACCAGCTGGCTAAACCCAAGCTTAACCCTCAGCATCTCCACATTTTCTCCCCCAAGCGCTCCACCCAGAGGGAGTCTAAGCCTGGTGGGAGATGCTCCACAACTTTCCTGCTGAATGAGCCAAAGCAAACAGGGAAGGGGGAGCTTTCAGAGCCCTCCCCACAAGCCTTGCGTAAGGCAAACAGAAACAGGTCTTTCTACACACCTAAAAATCTTGCTTTTCAGACTTTCTGCTATTCTTTCTTGCCCTTGATTCATTTCACGCTCCAAGAGATGCTGGCAGGCAGAAATGTTAGTTTAGCTGTCATACCCTGCAGGAAAAAATAAAAAAAAAAGAGGCAGAGTGCTTCGTTTTCTCTACTCAAGACGCAGAAAGCTTGCCACGGACAAAGCTTTAAAAATAAAGGAGTGGACAAAGCTTTATTCATGGATTCATATTTATTCACTGCCATTAACTGAATTCAATGAGAAGTGGAGAAGTTCATTTTCTAGAGCAAACCCCTCAAAGCCTTGGCAAAATCTGACAGGCCAAAACAATCACAGATTGCAGTAGCTTTGTAAGGGACACCATTGCATCTTCATTTGTTGGTCCTACTCCTTTTGTACACCTTCACACACACACATTCTGTGTCCTCCTTGGCTACTTGGCTCTAGAGACTCTCAGTCTACTGAAACCTCAAATAAAACAAACAGAATTAAGGTGTAGTCTACAAGATAAACATAAATCTCTTCGATAAGGTGGGGTTTGCATGCTGAGAAACAAAACATGCTGGGTCTCATCCTTCTTGGCTCCCTTTAATAGGATGCTAATAAAATATAAAGAGATGGCAGGTAGAGAACTGAAGGTATTTCTGGTGAGCCAAAGAGAGAGCAGAGGTCAGAAGACATCTCTTACTGTATCTCTAACCTCATGATCATGACCATTCCTGGAAGAAGATTTGGCACTGCTGTTGCTTGTACTGCCTTCCCATGCCCTCATAAGGTTCATGAAGCTTCCTTGATAAAACAGCATCATGAATTCACTTTATAATTGATTCTAATAGAGGTCCTGTGTAGAGATTTTCCTTTGATGTGTGTTTTTTTCTGGGTGACTGGTCTTTGTGAATAACTCTTGAGCAACGTTGCCCTCCAAATGTGGATTTTGGTTTTTAAGCTACAGTACATTGCAAATTAACCCAGTGGAATGCACAAGGGGCTTACAGGAGGTGTCAGAAGCAGAGCTATTGTATCTGGGCTGATTTATGACCATCTTCAAGGCTCCACCTTGGCTGCACTGAGCTCAGGGAAACCTGCTGTAGCAGGGAATCAGACAAGGATGTGAGCAGAAACCAAAAAAAAAAGAGTTGAGACCTAACCTTGTTTGATACATTTTACTCCCCACAAAATCAAATAACAAAGCGTGCATATGTGGAGGCTCCTTTTACTTGTAATTGCTTTGCAGGTTCAGCAGCACCATCTGGGACTGACAGTGAGTAGAAAGCTTTTGAGGATAACAAATTTTGCACCAAGCAGATACTGCCAAAAGATACAAGAATTGTTATTTCAACCCCTCCAAGAGCTCAGTAGGATGGACAAATTATCTGTATGAAAATAGCACCTGAACCATAGGTCACCTTTCCCATCAATATGCACAAGACCTTTCCAAGAGAAATCAAAACAAGCATCCACCTGTGACCTGCATTTAGGACCACTTGGCCAAACAGAGGGTGGAGGACTCAGTGAGGGGATCCTAATTCCCTGTGAAAGCCAACACCACATCTCCCCTCCTGTATTTAATTGAATCAGCTTTGTTTTCCACCAGAGGTTTCACACTGACTCCTCATGGAAGGCTCAGTGTTCCTGAGCCCACACTCCAGGGCATGGGGGAGCTGTGCCAGGAGACAGCAGAAGAGAGAGGGGGAAATGAAAAATGCTTTCCTGGGACAAAGGCCAAGATTTATTCCTTACCCTGGCCAAAAGGCAGGAAGAAAACTCAGTTACCCAAGTGGGCATGGGTACCCCTGGGGACATGGCACTTCTGCCTCTGGAGGGGACCAAACCAGGATGCCACAGTGTGCCACACAAATTCCAGCTTACTTGCTCAGTGATGCATGTAAGTTCTGGTCAATTCAGAGTTGGCTATTTTCTCTTAAAAAAATAAAATACAGCAACATCCATCTGAATCCTGATTTAATTTTTAAATCCAAGCAATGTAGTGGGAGAACAAAGGGCACCTTCATGGTCCAAGTACTGGGCAAACTCTCCCAGATCAATGGTTCAAGGAAGAATTTAATTCCCTTTCTCAATCGATGGCCCCACAGAAGAGAGAAGCTCAAACTGGAGGGAAGTGTTGCATTATCTGTGTATTTTCAAGGGACATTTGTTTACTGCCATGCTGTTCCTTTAAGGCACCATGGATGAAAGAAATACAAAGAAAGCTTTAGTCCAAATGGACTCTTGAGTTCACAGAATATGTCATATGTACATTACTATTTTAAGGCTTATTTTTTTCCTTAAATAAATTGCCCTGTGGGAAAAGCTGGCTGCAAGTCAACACCACAGAAACCTAATTTTAACTCCAATGAATACAACTATTTACAAGGCCCCCTTTCTGCAGAGGAAAAGCCCTGCCACTGCTGGCAGTTTTGATGTGATATGAACACATATTTCTAAGACATTCAAATGGACTGGGCTTAACAAAATACAGTGTTTTTACTCATGCATCTTTAATGTTCAAACTGTTCTTGGCAGCTCCCAGTCAGAAGCACTGTCATTCAAAAGAAGAGAATGACAGACATTAATATGGAAACATTCAAGCTCTTAACTGAGCTGGAACAGTAATTATGCCATCCAATTTCATTTTGAAGAGTACTGACCTTGGTCTCCATGAGCAGAAAAAGATACAGAAGACAAAAATACAAAGAGGTGTTTAGGGAAAGAGAAATAGAAGTTTTCTGAGCCTTGCAGAGCATCAGAACTCTTGTTTGAAACTAAAAATATCATTTCAGGGGCTACCAGGGGATTCATGGCGTGACACAAGAGTGAATCAAGTCTTTACTACAGGAAACACCAAAGCTCTGCAAACACTGTGCTGACACATCAAGGAAACAGCCATCGAGAGGGGAATTCAGCACTGCACAACCTACACCAGGCTTCCCCTAAATATAAATAAATTATAGCAACATATGCTCCCTACACTGCTCCCAGATGCTGGAAGTGAAAAGACCAACAATGTGGAGCAAGGCTGGCAGGGAAAATCTGTCCTGAAATTCCACATTCAGGGAGTGTGGAGGGGAAACAGTTTTGTAGTGAAACAGCTCACAACACTGGGAACAGCAACGGGGAGTGCTGGAGCTGAAAATCCAAATTTTCTCAGCCACAGGTAGAAGGAAGGGCCATAATCCACTGCAGAAAATGAAACTGTGCTTTATTACAGCTATAAAAGTGTGCAAGTCTTTTTTCTGAGACAATAAACAGATGGTTGTCTTATGCTCAGAGGCAAATGGGATCAGGTTCTTTAGTGCAGGCATTGGATGCTGATGATATGATAAATTATGATGCATTTGTAGGAGGGTTTGGCCAGCCAGGGCTGTAGCCCAGTGAAGTAGAACCTTCTGCAGCATCAGAGTGTCCATCACACTCTCCTTAACAAGAGGAGGGGGGACAAGGGGCAGGAGCATCCAACATGCAAAAGCAGCAAGGAAAAAAATATCAAAAACCACCAGGAAGATTATTGAAATTAGACTTTGATCACCTTTATGATCTCCACTACACTTGCCTGCTCACACAGTCCAGTGAACTGTCTCAGCTCACCCCTGCACTCCAGCTCTGAATGACAGCTAGTGGGTTTTTCAGCTAGTGCCAAGGGGGGAAAAAGGGGCTGAGTTGGGCATTTGCAAACATTCTGCTATGTCTGTGGCCCTGGTGACTGACAGTCACTTAAAAACTGTGAGGATAAACCCTCAAGGTAAAACAAATGGAATTTTCCCTCTGTGGGTGCATATGCTACTGCATATGTGTGTGTGTACTCACAGTGATGCAGCAGAAATCTCTGTCAAGATCTGAGTTATGTTCCCAAGTTGCAGCACACATTAATTTGTCAGGATTTGGAAGCAGGCACTCGTCTTGTCTAGACTAGACTATCGTAACTCCCTGACAAATGGCATTTTTTCCAGCTGCTTCAACAGCCTTCACAAAATCCTGTCTCCTCGTGCTTTCCTCCATCTGAGAGAAACTTGAAAACACTTCTGTCTCTCCCCATTTTCTTCACTTTTAATCTTGCAGCCACTTGAAATTGCATATGTGTACAAGAAAATCACCAGGAGCCCTAATACTGGGTATCTTTGTGCCTGGGCTTAACCTGCAGCACAGAAACAGCAGCATCTCCCTGAAGGGCACCATCCATGCATTTAACATGATTAAGGATTTCCAGGATTGCAGCCTGAAGATGCAGCTTGTGCACAGGCTTTTTCTTTTAACCCACACACCCAAAAGAAACTCAGCAACTGCTGCTCAGAGAGGCTGTTGTGGCACAGCAAGGCTGGGTGAAAAGAATAATAAAATCAAAGAAGAGACAGAGTCAAAACTGAGACTTACTGACCTAAAATTTTTGGGAGCCCCAGCCATACCATGGGACAAGTTATCACTTTTTGGATCTACTCAGCTACTCCTGCTCCTTGCCAGTTCCCTGGGGAGCTGGTGGCATCCTCCAGGCAAAGCATTTCCAAGGCATCCTGGACAGGGTTTGGATGCAGGATGTGAGCAAAGTCAATTTTCATGTCTGGAAGTCTCTCTGGAAAGGTTTCAAGTCACTGCCATTTTTTTTTTTCCCAGACTGTCCTATCTAGGCGACCTCCAGGGAGTTTGAATAATTTCCTCATCATTTACTAATTCAAATGCATTCTTCACCTTGATGTGCAGCCCCAGTGAAGTCTTCTCTGAATTCCTAACTTCCTTTGAAGACATATCTCTATAATCAGCCTAAAAAGTTTCCTGACTCCTCCATGAGATGACAAACTTTTGAAATCAGCATTTCTGTCTGAGATCTCCATTGCAGCAAAGCTGGAAGGGAAAAGTCTTTGCAAACACCCCAGGAGCTTCCCATACTGTAGGAATGCAGTCACCCTTTGTTTTTTTCTTTTCTTTTTTTTTTTTTCAGTAGAAAAACCTTACCAGAAACAAACAAAACAGAGCTTCATCTTGTTGTAGGTGTGTAAAGCAAGTACAAAAGAAATCCAGGCAGAAAAGGGGGTGAAGAGGTAGAAAAAACAAAGAATTTTGAGAGTTTGACTTTTCAGGGTAGGTATCATTACTGCCTTTTGATGAAACAAAACAAGTTTATTTGTCTATAAGATTGTACTCAACAACGCTACAGCAGTTTTTCCCAAAAGTTTTTTTTCCCAAAATCCCAGTTCTTAACATGGTTTGGATTTGCTTTGTTCATCAAGTAATTCTCTATTGCTGGCAAAGAGCAGAAGCTGCAGGAGGTGGAGAGGAGCAATATTTTTAGGGAATGGGCATCCAGCACCTTGCACAAACCCCTGCTAAAGCACCATGAAAGTTGCAAGGCTGTGCAGAGCATCATAAAATGGTTTGTTTGGAAAGGACCTTAAAGATCACCCATTTTTCTGGGGATGGAAGGGCACAAACCCAGTGCCAGAGGCAGTTTGGTATCTGCTTTTCCTGAAGGAAAAGGGGAAAGGAAAGAAAAGGAAAAGGAAAAGGGGGGGAAGGAAAAGGAAAAGGGGGGAAAGGAAAAGGAAAAGGGGGGGGGAAAGGAGAAGGGGAAAAAAAAGAAGGAAAGGGGAAAAAGAAGGAAAGGGGAAAAAGGAAAGGAAAGATTTTAAGAAAGGAGCTATAACACCTGCTTGTCTGTGCCAGTTTCCTTTTTTCCCCTGTCTCCCCAGGCCTGCATTTGGACACTTCCACTCTCCTCCCTTGGATCCCTTGGCACGCATCCCGAGCGAGGCGGCGGGGCTGGAGGGGGACGGTAATTGGGGATATCCCTCTTTTGATGTGCAGGGCAATTAAATCCTGGATGAATAGAGGAGAAAAGGAGGCATTCGGTGTCCCTCGGGAGCGGGGCTGTGCGGTGCCATTCCCGGCACAGGGTGAAATGCAGAGGGGCACAAGCGCAGCCCCGGCCCTTTGTGCGGCAGCCGGAGCCGCCCGCGGATGCCGCGGCACAAGAGCCCGGCCGGGGGGAGGATGCACAACAGGTCATGAGAAAAACCTCTGGCTGCCGCTGCAGCTTGCAAATGCTCTGTCTGCAGGGATTCGGGGATGTGGCTGCACCAGGGGAAAGGTCCCGGCCGGAATTCGGGGCGGCTGCAGTTCTGTGTTGCCATCAGGTCTGATTAAATTGTTATTTCTATCCAGCAGCTCTCTGACTCCTTTGCGCTCATTATTCAATTACAATTCCGACAGGTTTGGGCTCACTTTTAAAGCAGCAGTTAAGAACATACCCTGAAACAATGTGTGCAATTAACTGAAAGAACGGGTTCGCTCTAAAATTCCCTTTTTTTTTTTTTTTATCCAGTCTTATTAACATGTCCAAGAAGAAAACAAACTACCTGCGATTCTTCCCACCTTCAAAAGCTGTAATACAAAGGATTAAAGGAGTGTTAGCAAATCCTGGTGCTTTCTTAAATACCACAGAGGTTTACAGAATTAAGGAAGATGTAGGGCCAACTTCCACATTAAAGGAAAGGAATGGGGGGAAAATAGGGGGGAATGGAGCAAGGAATATGGGGAGGGAAATGCACAGGATTGTTAGCCAGTTTCCACAAGGTGGTCTTAGAAATTACTTCTCAAGCCCATGTGTGATGTGGCATCAGAGGGCAGATGAGGTCTTACATAGGAAGTTATAATATGAAAATCTGGATTATGTTGCCTACAAAGAGGCCAAATTCAGACTTAGGGTAAGCACAGTCTTTGGGAGGAAAAATAGGACAGTGAGGAGACCTGATTTTGGACTTTCTGATTTGAGCCTGATTTAAATAAAAAGAAGAAGCAGCAAAACAAAAGATATTTTTTGTGTCTGACTGATTCAGGAGTGCAAATTCCATTAATTTCCAGCCACTGCATGCTTTCCCAAATCCTGCTCTGAACCTGAGGATGAGTGTGAATGTGTCTCAGTGTAAGATCAGATTTCCAGTCAGACCCACATAGCTCCAGCTGCCCAGGTACACAAAGTTAAGTGAATTTGCCACGAGACACACAATGTTGTAGCTCTCCTTTCTAAAACATTTCTCTAACAAAGTCAGCTCTCACTGCACAACTCATGAAGTGTCCTGTTAAATTCATTTTTTTTTAAGCTGCCTCCATCTGCATTGTTTGCTTTAAAAAAGCATCCAAATCTGTTAACAAGTCACACAGAAAACCAGGCTGTGACAATCCCCTCCCTGCAAAGCATCCTTCTGGGGCAGGAACAGAGGAAAAAAGCTACAAAAACACCTCTGGGAATCAGGTAACTGCCAAGAACTCATGAGCTGGTGACTGTGGGACAGGGCAGCTGTGAAGGATGAGGAAAATGGAGCTGTGGGGTGGCAGAGGACACAAGTCCAGCCCACCCTGCTCTCCTGGAGCAGAGCTGCCCTTTGAGCATCCATCCAAACCCAGGGCAGCTCCAAGGCAGAGTCACAGGTGCCAAACCCCTGAGGTGGCTTTAAGTCAACACCAAGCAAAGCTGCTTATATAGAAAGAGCCAATTCACTCAGCAGGGAAAAGGAAAAAAAAAAAGAGTATTTGCTCAATTCTATAAGGATTGCAGCATTTGGGCTTTTAAAGGTGCATTAACACTCTTACAGGAACAAGTGTTTACTTTTGCTGTCCACCTCATTTTCTCCATTACTGAAGATCCCCAGAGTCTTATCTAGATCCCAGTGGGTTTACACATTAACTCTCAGCATTCCATCCTAAAGCAGAGTTTTAAGAATCCTTTCCACTCCTTATAGACTAAAGCCAGGGCCATGAAGAAATGTGTGAAAAAACTTTGCTTCACAAAGACAGCATATTCCTGCTTCCTGACCAATCAACTTGAATAAAATTCCCTGTTGCATTTTGCTACAACAAATTCTTTATGAGCTGTTGGGAAAAGGACCACTTTCTTTGAAGCATTGCTTTTCCAATACAACCCAGGGTTTTTAAGTCAAAAGCAGTCAACTTTCCAAAGCAGTTGTAATGCAAAATTTATGTTAGGACTGTCATTCAGGAGCAGCACAACCTAAATTAAAATCAATGCAATCAAGACTACTTGATTCATATGCTATTGCACACCTGAAATGTGGCATTCAATAATTTCATGTATGTACCATGACATTCAAATAAAGCACATTGGCCATGAGAACAGTGTCCAGAAAAATTCACTGCACATCCAGTATTTGGTGACATTCCCATTTCATATTTCCTTCCTTCCCTTAAATCATTTACAAGTTGTTAATAGCCAACAAACAGGAAATACAGATTACAAAACCAACTTGCTATTCTGCATAACATTTTATCCATCAACCTTTTTAAAAACAGCAGAAAAATAATTCCTTATGACCTCACTTTCTACATCCAAAGTGACTGGCTTGTTGGCCTATGCCCTACAACCTACCTAAATTTTTCCTCTCAAGTATTGCCAAGGAAGCATTCATACTTTTCCAAAAGTGCACATCTCAGGCCTCTGACTGCAAGGCTTCGTGCTCTGGTTAAAAAAAATTGGAAACTCAGCCTAAAAGAAATCAAACATGTCACAGACATCTAGAGGTGATATTCCATTACCAAAATTACTTGGAAATGCTGCAGTTTGATGCTGTGGTTTCCTTCATTCAATTTAAAATTACCTCAAGAATGTTAATCATCTCACAGCAGTAAATCCAGAGGGTGTTCCAGAAAACCTGGAGCTCTTTGTCCACTGCTGATTGGGATCTCCAGGGGATTAGGGGGTCTGTCCATGGAAAGGAAAATGAAGAATCATTCAAACCAGTCTTTGAAGATCACAATGCCTCAGAATTGTCATTAACACCTCCAGTGTTAATGACAGTGTGAATTCACAGTGTGGAATCACAGTGTGGATTCACTTGGGCATCATTTAGGCTGCTTTACCTGGATACAGGTGTGGTAATTATTGACTCAAAGCACCACCTGAGGGCTGCATCTGGACCTGCTCCCCTGAGGGGCTGCACAAGCCTCAGGTGAAGCAGAGTCCCTGCCCTTGAGGGAGGTGAAGCATCTCCCATGGCTGAGTTGGGCACAATGGTCATGGAGTGGCCAAACTCCTCAGGTGCTGCTCGTGGTCACACTGGCTGGAGCAGGACATCCCTCTGGATTGATGGAGCAGGACATCCCATGGGGATTGATGGAGCAGGACATCCCTCTGGATTGATGGAGCAGGGCATCCCATGGGGATTGATGGAGCAGGACATACCTCTGGGATGATGGAGCAGGACATCCCATGGGGATTGATGGAGCAGGACATCCCTCTGGAATGATGGAGCAGGACATCCCATGGGGATTGATGGAGCAGGACATCCCTCTGGAATGATGGAGCAGGATCTCCTCCTTGACTCGTAACTTGTGGGAAACGAAAACAGCTCTGTCAGGTGAAATGGACTGTGTTTACATCTACACAACACTGGTGTTTTACATACAAAATGTCAAGAAAAAAACAAGAAGTGAGAAAAACACATTTTGCACACTCTACCAATAGCAGGTGGCCACCTGACATTTCTGGAAATACCTTTAATTGCACCTAATGCATTAAAAAGGCCTCGAGCTTGTTGTGCTTCGTGGCTGGGCCTCCCCTACAGAGGCACAAACCTCCCCAGTTTCCAGCTATTCAGCAGAAAAGAGCCACAGCACAGCTAAACTGGCTTGTGCTCATTCCTGCCGACCTCACAGGGAGAATAAATACATTGAACATCAAGAGGAGTCCAGGTATTACTCTAAGCAAGCTCTATATAATCACTAAAAATAGATGCTATGGAAAATCCCTGTGCTCCAAGGCACTGCAGCTTTGGGCCAACTTCCAGAGGCTGTCACAGCTGACAATGTGCACATTTGTTCAGCAGCAGCAGCACAGGCCACACTGAGCTGATTGGGGACATTATAATGTATGTTTTACTAATGAATTTAGTGCTGGCCCTGCCAAATCAGCGAGTTTATTTGGGCACATTCCTGCAGATTGTACATCCACTTGGAGCAGAAAGGGAATTCTTCACTTCTGCAGCGCTGTGGAATAAAGGGGATGTGTTCTCCCCGTCGAGGAGCACTTTTGGCACACTGAACAAGGCTCTTGAAGGCTTTGAGGAGGGCCCACTACAGCATGGTTAGAGTCTCTTGCATTTTGGAATGGACTCTTTGGGGGAGAAAATATTTTTTTCTGTTGTATTTCCTAGATAATCTTGGGGGTGGGGGGGAATAATAGAAAAAAATCTTTTTTGCTCACAAGAAAATGTGTTTGGAGCCCATTGTTGTGTTGTGTCCATTAAGGAAGCAGGAAAGATGATTCTTCTCATCTTCTTCCCTGCCCATCACTGCCCTCCTCTTCCAGCTGTGGATAAAAGGTGATTGTGTCACCAAGGCTGCCTTGGCAGCTCTGTACTGGGGCTCTCCCATCTTCATCCCTTTCCAAACACCTCTCCCTCTCCTGGATGTCTGCAGCCTGGCATTAAGCAAACCAGGGAAGTTCCCATTGCTTATCTCACCTGTGCTAGAGACAGGAAAATCCAGAATCTGCTGGCTGGGTGAGCAGGGATGAGCAGAGCAGGGATCTGCATTTACAGCTCTGCTGCATTCCCTCTCAGGGCTCTCAGAGCCCAGCCAAGAGAGAAAACACAATATTATTAGGCTGGGAGAGGAGTCAGCATTTCCAAGTGAAAACTTGTCCTGTAGGCACAGTGCAAGCAGGGGAGAAAATCTCATTTCATACAATTTGTCACTCTCCTTTGATTAAGTCTTAAGTTTTCCACGTTTTTCACCCTCTGTGCTTCTCCATCCCTGTCTCCCCTTCCACAATCCCCAGACTGTGCTTCAAACAACAATACCCCATCTGAAAGGCTATTATGCAGATCCATGAATACATAATTCAAAATCCAGCTACCACAACAGTCGCCCTTAACTTCTTTAACCCCACTGTGGGCCGGGTGGCGACGTTCAGCTGCGACAGCCCGACGGGGAAATGCGACACACGCAGGTTTTCCCACAGCCTTTCACCCTTCCCCTGGCTAATCCCATTGAGAGCACAATCCAGCCCCAGCACAATGCAGGGATCCCCACTGAGGGCTGGGGACTGGCCACAGCTCAGCCACCCCGTGCCAGGGGGATGCCCTGCCATGGTTTGGGGTTTGGGGGGGGCAGGAAGAGCCCCTGAGCAGGGATCCAAGTCTGGCTGAGGATGGCGGAACCTCTGAGTGAGTTTGGATGGGAGAAAGGTTCGTTTGTGACTGCAGAAATGTCTGCTGTGAAATGAAAGACCAGAAAAACCTACTGAGTAAATCTCCTAGTGCTCACAGTGGTTTGTTTCTGCCTGTTGTCTTCCTCCTGCCTTTTTAGAGAACACTGCAAAACAAGGGTTTATAATCAGCATCCACACACCTCCAAACCAGAAGCAGTTCTTGCAGGGGTAGCTGAGTGTATTTTGTGTTTTGTCTCCCAGGTAGACTGGCCCAGGGTGCCAATTGGAATCTGGCTCTGCACAAATCTGCCCCCCTGTTAACTCACCCAACAACCCAAACACATCCTCAGTATCTGTGGAACAGCCCCTCTCAGTCAGCCCCTAAATGACAATTTCAGATTCATGCCAGCCCAGTTTAGTGTGCTCAGTACTTTGCAGGGGTTTCCCAGGCAGCTCCATTCTCTGGAGAGCAAACAGTCACCCCCAAGGTAATGCTGGCATTTAAATTAAACCACACAGTAGCTGGGAGCCTTTTTTGCCTATTTCCAGACAACTGCAGTCAAAGCCAGCACAGCTACTCTGTGCCCTGTAAAGATCCCACACAAGAGAATGGCATAACCAACTCTTCAGCCAGTGGATTAACAGATTGTGAAAAGCCTGTCTCTAAAATTCACCAGCAGCATTTCTAACGATCCATGGACTGATTTTTATTAAGTTTCCCACAAAGGTGAATTAGTGTCTTTCACTATGGCAACAGCAATAAAAGGATGTAGAATGAATCCAAAAGGTCCTGGCTGCTGGGGAAATTGGTTGACATTCTGCAAACCTATTCAAGCAGGAAAGGGTTTCACTACGTGCTCTTCCCCCAGGTTGGTGGCTCCCATCACGTGTTCCCCTTCAGCCCAGGGATGGGACAGGAAGAGTCCATCTTGGAATCTCAGTCATAGAACTGCAGGTTCTAATAATTGAGGTGGGGAGGGAGGACTTTCAGAGGTCAGCAGGTCCAGATCCCTGTCATCCAAACATTTCCACTCAACCCTGTTTTTCATTCATAGAACTTCTCTCGCAATTTGTCCTCGAGCTTCACCTTATCGTCATTTTCTTGATAAAGCAACTCCTTGCTGGGCTCTACCCCACTCTGCAGCACTCACAGTGGTTCTTTGCACTACAATCCCTTCATGGAATCACAGAATCACTAAGGCTGGAAAAGCTCTCTAAGATCATCAAGTCCACCCATCAACCCAGCACTGCCAAGGCCACCCCAAACCCCTGTCCCCAGGTGCCACATCCATATGGCTTTTAAATCCCTCCTCGGATGGGGACTCCACCACCACCCTGGGCAGCTGTGCCAGGGCTGAGCAGCCCTTTCTGGGAAGAGTTTTTTCCTAATATCCAATTGAAACCTCCCCTGGCCCAGCCTGAGGCCGTTCACTCTGCTCCTGTCCCTGTTCCCTGGAGCAGAGCCCGACCCCCCCCCAGCTGTCCCCTCCTGGCAGGAGCTGTGCAGAGCCACAAGGTCCCCCCTGAGCCTCCTTTGCTCCAGGCTGAGCTCCTTCCCAGCTCCCTCTGAGCCTCCAGACCCTTCCCCAGCTCCATTCCCTTCCCTGGACAAGCTCCAGCCCCTCCATGTCCTTGCCTGAGGATATCAGAGTTCCTGGAGGGGCTGATTAAATATCATCCCATTTTTTCAGGAGGAGGAATGGCTCATCCAAGGGATTAAGTGGCTCAGCACATTCCTGGTGTCAGGCTTGGCCTGAACACAGCAAAATGGGGCATCACACCAGCTCTGAAGAGCCCTCACTGCCAAAGGGGAACCCAGGCTGCTCCATCAAAGCAAACACCAGCAGCAAGGAAGGACCAAAGCAGGGAGAAGGAACCACAAGGAGTGCTTGAGGTAACAGCAGCCTGAGAGCCCTAATCAATAAAAATAAAGGGTAATCTTCCCCCAAGGAAATGTTCTGTACCTTTCAATCTTGTTTTGTCTGGAGTTGATCTAAGCAGAGGGGAAAGGCATTGACTCCTGTGACTTTTATTTACTGAAATGCTCTGTGCACTGACTGTCTTAGCCCCAGCTTCATCCTACCTTCCTTGAAACCCCTCCAGTTTGATAAATGATTTGTGAAGTGGGCCGGCATCACTTCTTCCTTCTACAGCACTATCAATAGAAAATGCTCTTAAAGCACAGATCCCCCCAACAGGGGGAAGAAAACATTCCAGGATAGCAGCTGCACACTGCATATGTGCAGTGTTTATGGGAAGAGTAAACACGGAAAACAGACACATTTGGTTTTAATTCACTTTGACAGACCCAAGGAGTCCTCCCCAGAGATAATACCCAGGTCAGCACATAAATTTTCGAGTAAGTGTGTGCACAATTTTCACTGCATGTTCAAAAAGCCAGGAAGATGTGTGGGGAAGGATTTCTGAGTAAAGACACAGAACTGGTTTTATTTGTGGGCTAACTCACCAGCCATGGCACAGCTCAGCTTGTGTGAAACCTGCTCCTGCAGGCAGAAGTACCTCGTGTCACCAGAGGCAAGAGCCAGAGGCTCAGACACAACACTTGGAAAAATCTCCTGCCCTGCAAAGAGCCCCACTGCAGCCAAGAGATGAAATCACGGGCTCAGATAGCATTCGACACCGCTATCGCAACCGGAGCCGCGACTGCAGCTTCTGGGAAAGCCTTCCCTTTTCTCCCACCCTGCCAGCTTCCAGGCGAGGTGGAGGCACTCTGTCACACAAGAGCAAGTTTTATATCAGCTTTATTTTACATCAGTCCTTTGGAGAAACAAAACCCTGGGAGCAGGTGCCAGAACTCCTTTTAATTGTAACCGAAATGTTGAGATGTTTTATGTCCTCTGCTGCAAGGCTGGACCTCACCGTGGTGTCCTGGCTCTCCTGGAGTCCACCTCATCCAAACATTCCTTGTGGGCTTTGCCTTAAAGTGTCTGTTTATCTGTCCTGCTGAGCCCAAGCCCTGCAAGGCAACTGCTCCTTTTGTTGATAATGGTGACAGTTTCAGTTCTTTTTAAAAAGACACTTAAGTGGCCCCCAATTCCAATCTCTTACATGGCTTTGAAATTTGAAAATCCCAAATTCACTTCTAACAGAGATGTAGCTGGAAGCACAGGAGGACAGCCCTGATGGCCACCAATTTATCTTAATTCTCCAAATTCAAGCCAACTGCTCTCAGTATTATTCCACTGAGGAGGTGATATTGATGAAACTCAGCCAAATATGAGGGCAAAATCTCTTTTTTCAATTAGATTTTTTTTCTAACATCTCCAAAACAGAGTTCCACCCTGCGACAGCATCTTGAATTAATTGAGCCATGGGCAATCCTCATTCTTTTTTGTGTACTATGAAATGTAGGAAACACATATGCTGCCTGTTTGAACTGTCAAACAAGGTTCCTGATGGTAGCTCTCGTGTCTGCTGCAGACTTGTTGCTTTAAGAAATGTTGTGGATGCAAAGTCGGAACACGTGTGCAAAATATTCCGAGCTCCAAACATCGGAATCATCAGAAACTTGGTGAAGATTTGTACCAACTCCAACAGCTTCAGATTTTACCATTTTCTGTTTCAAACACAACCACCCTTAACTGTGAAAAACCTCCTCACCCAAAACTTGCACAGGACAGCAAAGTAAATAGCTGGCACATAAAAAGCTCTCCATTTTTCTTAGTTCAATTCAACAACAAAAACAATACTGCAGGTAATTTATGGCCCTCCTTGCCTCTACAATCCTTGAAAAACAGGAGGATTAACTCGGTGAGAGCATTGTGAAATCCCAGATAATGTATCTAATGGCCAGATACCATCTCTCCACACACATTTCCATAGGTAGAATTGTTGAGCAGTGTGCCAAGCATGAGATCCTGATGGACCTGACACACCCAAGGGAGCAGGGCAGGTGTGCAGCAGGAAAAGGGACAAAGCCACGGGTGAAAACCCTCAGAAAAGGGTGAAATCGTGAGAGATGTGGTTATTCTACCAAGCCTGTGATGTCAGTGGTAATACAATTAAGACAAACCATTGAGCTTAATAAATTCATGTTCTACCCTAACTTCAACATTTTTTGGAGGACAAGTGTTTACAGCTTGGCTACAGTACGGGGCTGCGTCGCGGTCCAGAGGATTTTTATTTCCAGTAAAAACAAGATGTATAGACAATTATTAGCTGTATTTTTAGTACCACCAGAAGGTTCAGGAGATTGTAAACCTGATTTTACTTACTATAAAATACAATAATGAACATTGGTACAGAGAGGTTTGGGAAGGATCCCAGATGTTGGCTGGAAGAGGAACTGGGGAACCGCTTTCTTCTTATGTCAGAGTCAAACTTATTAAATATCCAACTATTAATGTCAGAATTGAACTTTTTATTAAATACCCAGCTATTTCTACACATCACCAGTGACTGCAGGGCTTCCAATGAGGACGAACTGCTGGCTTTTAAAGCCACAATTTCACTTCTGCTTGATGCAGAGTAATAAAAAATGAACATGCTCAGTGGAGCCCATTCACGAGGAGCCTGGTGAAGGCCAGATATGGGTGAATTTGACTTCCCTGACCTCACTTCTAAGAAAAGTGGAGTCACTTCTAAAGGCCTCAACCAAAACAGAAAGGGAGGAAACCACTCCCACTCAGCAGCCTGGCTTTTAATCTCTTACCTGGCACAGGGTGACACTCAGGGAGAGGGGTTCAGTGATGTTGGGAAGTTCAAACCACTTTGGAAGAACCAGCAAATTACAAAAGAAGGTGCCCATGGGGGGAGTGATGACATTGAGAAGCTGCAGCTCCGAGGCATTTTTGGATCAATGTACAGAGTGCTGCTCATGGGGCTTAATGAAACAATTAGAGCCCTCCTGCTGATTGCCTTTGCTTTGTCCCACAGTCAATAGATTACCCACTGTAAATGTCACCGTGTTCCTGCTCTCCCAGGTCACTCTGCAAGGCAGTGAACAGCACACAGCACTTGGCTAAACCTGTCACTGAGAAGGAGACAGAGCTCCTGTCCCCCTTCCTAAGAGGCCCAAAGAACTGGAGGATGTTTGAGTATGCAAAGAAAAACTGGGGGCACAACAACAAAAATGAAACACAAAGGGAGTGTGGATGGAGAAGCAGCTGTTGAAAAGCATCAGAATCTTCAGGCATACAAAATGCATTCCTCTCTGCACATGGGAGGTGTGTTTTGACAACTTCACACCCTTGGACTGACCGGGGATTTTTAGGAGTTCTGTCTTTTCAAGAATGTCCCTTTTTAATTTTAGCAAATCTCATTTTTTTCTATTTAATTGTTCTGCTTTTCCTCCACAGTGTAAATACTATTTTTATCTTATAATACAAGGCAAAAAGAGAAAAAGATTTAATGTCATAAAATCTGACCAAAAGAAGATGCAATTTCATCATACTGCACTGGATTCCTGGAATATCTCCACCCCATTAAACTGGATGAACACAGGATGGAAACTTCCTGAGCACAGGAGGTTTGAGGGGTTGATTTGAGGTGAGGGGTGTCAGGAATGACCCAAGGCCAGGCTGGATGGGGCTTTGAGCAGCCTGGTCTCATGGCAGATATCCCTGCCCAGGAAAAGCAGTTTCTCCCTCCCTTTACCACAGCCAGCTCAGGAAGGAGAATGTTCAGCACATCTGGGATTTTATAGGATGAGGACAATCTCAATTTGAGGACACACAGAGCAGCTGCTGCAGCCAGGCCTCCTCCAGGCTTCTGGGTGCTACAATAATGTATTTGTATGAAAAATAATAATTAATTTAAAATTGGGAACTTGGATTTTTCAGCTGATGTGTCTTTGCTTTCACCTTGAGCAACAGGGACAAAAATAATCACAAAACAAATGGGTTGCAGTGCCCTTGGCAATGAGGTGTTGCAGTCTCCTGACCTCTGATTTCACTATTAGAAACCTTATTTTGACACCATTTAACTCCCTGCAGAGGTGAGAAGGAAATCCTGGTATCAAAATAAGGTTAAGAATGAAAGAGGAATATGGAGAGAGCAGAAAAATAATGCACATTAGGCATTGTGAATGCTCCAGCTGCACATGGTTTGGTTGGAACATGGACAGGAGCAGCACCAAAAGCATTTGGGGACAGGAAAATCTGCCAGCTGACCCTTCTGTAATTGTCCTATGGATCTTGATCTCAGTAATTTACTGGTGCTAGAACATATCTAACAAATTCAGCATTAAAAAAAATCGAGATTATTTGTCTTGAAACAGCTTTTAATCCTGCTTTTTAATACATTTGTGTTTCATTTAACTAAAACACCACTGAACTTCATCAATCCCACCTGGCAATTTCAATTTTTTTTTCTGATAGACCCTAACTAAAAGCAGATTAAACTAATTAAACTCAGAGTGAGATGTTAACAGAAGAGACTCAGAAAATTTAGATACTCAGACAAGAAGTAACTTTAATGCTGCAATGACCTGCACAGGCTGGAAATGCCATCTGGTGGTTGCAGGATCAGAGCAGTTAGAGAGAAAAAATCTGTTTGCTGGGACAGTGAGGGTTGGATCTCCACCATATTTTACTGAAGTGTGGTAAATAAACAGCAAAGAGGGATCTGTGTTAAACAGAAAAATCAGTCAGAATAGTGATTATAGTGTTGAAAATTTTTAACATTTATTTGCCAATGTAAAAACTGAAATAATTATTGCTTCAATTACTGGAGCAGCTGGTACTAGAGCAAGCACTAAAAAAGTGGATCAGTGGGACAATATTTAAGAAAGGTCAATAAATTATCTTAAGACCACAAATTTTGGACAGGTAATTGGGATTTGTTAGTTTAAAGAAAACACAGCAGGCTGAGCTGGCAGCAGTCCCCAGGAAGGTCTGGTGCTGCTGCAGGGGTGGCCCTGCACCAGCCAAAGCAGGGTCACTGCAACCTAAAGGATGACAATCAGATAGAGGATGTCAAAACTTGCAATATTTCAGTATTTGCTGCACAGAATCAGTCCCAGGAGCTTTGCTAGAGATGAGTGCACACAGTGAGGGATCCCCTTGGGGTGCTGGATGTGTCCTTGCTCTGCTCCAGCCTGGAGGAGACAGGGGAGCAGCAACAAAAACTCCTTGAAAGCCCCATCCAGCCCCCACTTCCCTGTCCCTGTGCAGACATGGAGTGAGGATTCCAAGAGAATTCATGGGGTTTCATCCCTTAACTCAAGCTTGCTGCCACAAATGCAGTGCATTTATGAATTTATTTTCCTGTTCTACAATGCCCCATTGATTCTTCCTGGACAATGACAATCAGATGTCACAGACAAAGGGAAATGAATGAAATCTGACACATTTATTTAAGCCTGCAGCGGACTAAATTATAAATAAATCCTGCTTTTTCTGCAGCACAAAGGTTGCAGACTGACTGTCCCTGTGGACCCTGCTCTCTTCTCACTGCTTAACAGACTTTCCAACACTTTCTTTTGTCCTGATAGCAATCTCTCAGCAGGACTTTTGGCAGACACATGTATTATGTGTCAAAACTGAAGTGGAAATAACTGATGGGAAGTACAAAAACCTGATGGGAATAGTTCTAATAAGGAAATGAATAAACATCAAAACAGTAAAACATAACCAGAAAGAATACAGCCAGAAAGCTTCTGAGCTACTACTTGTCTGAGATCAGCAGTAAGGGCATTTTCAGAGTTAAGACTGTTCTGTATTAATACTGAGAGCATTAATAATACTGAATTCAGGCTTACATGTTAATTTAATAATTTCCATTCTTATTTTAATGCTGTTAGAAAACAAAGCTCTTATGAGATGAGCTTTAAATGTACTATAAAATGTATGTAGTAGATTAATGTCTAGAACACTTTTATTTAGAAACCCACTGACCACAATTAGCTGCTTTTAGGATGAGTTACTATTGTACATCTGCTCCTACCATCCATCACTTTGGCTAACTTCAAAAACCCCAAATCATTTGGAAAATGCAAAAGTAATTCAGCATTTTGCACTCAGTGTGACTGAAGGTGCAGCTCTATAAATATATTGGTACAAGATGTGGCTACAGTGGTTTGGGAAATGTTGGTGATTCTCTGAAAAGTGAAGATTTCTGCCCTGAAAATCCTTCACCCTTCCAAATGCAGAGAGACATTAAGGCTTGAGTGGAGAGTCTGATCAGGACAGCACTTAATTGTGCCTGGAGGATTATCTGGGACACCCAGGATGAGAAGGAGCTCAGAAACATTGGCTGATCAGGCTGGAGCTTTAGAGTGATCACCTGGCAAAGAAATTCCCAGAATCTCAAAAGACTGATGGATGTGGACTCCACAGGAGCAATGGAACAGAAGAAACCCCACCAACATTTCAAGCCATGCTGGTGCTGGGCTTTGGGAAAAGTCTTCAGGAATCCAGAATTAGCTGGAATTGTGCCCCATTCAGTCAGAAAATGATGCAATGTTTGGTCATCTTTATGCACACAACCCAAATTTCTGTGTTGCTGGTTTGGCTCCTTAATTCAGGGACAGGTTTTTGTTCAACCAAGTTGAATTCAAATAAATAGCTGGTCCTGTCTAGTCTCCATTTGTGAAAAGTCTCTTTATTTTATTCTACTCAGAAAAGAAGAATTATATTTCATGCAATCTCTTCATTAATCTGGCTGGCTGGAACTAAAACTTCATTCCAATACAGGTCATGAGTTTTGGGCATGATTTTAAACTTGCAAGTTCCCTCTTCTGAAGGCTGCTACCCTTTGATGGATTCTTTGATTTTGCTGTTCACTGGACACTTGGTCAACCTCCAGGATAATGAAATTCCTACAAGCTAATGCAGAAATCACATTCAGAGCTATTATTTCTTATAATAATTCACAGAGACTGGAAATAACTTTATTTTCTACACTTGCAAGTCAAACAGGCCTGCTAAAAAGCAATTACAAACTCAACATGCAGGTTCTTGAATTTACTGACACGTGTTGATGCTGGACATGTTTAAGCTTCCCATTTCTTTCCAATTAAAACAAAAAACGGCATTTTTTAGCACTGGTCACAACTCTGCCTTTTCTTACCACCTTTTTATGCTCATTTATCAACAGATGACAGAACAAGGCAACCTTACACTGGAGATGGACTCCCACAAACCAGCTACACACACAAAAAAAACCCCTTTTATAAAATAGTTTGTGCTAAGTTAAATAGCTCTAAATTCAGTAATGTTCAATTACAATATATTAAATAATATTGTAATAGTGGTGAATTTTCAGCTCCACTGAAGTCACAGGCAAAACTTACAGAACTTCATCCTCAGCCTCTGTCTCCCTTCCAAAAACAGGGATAGAGGCATCAGTTCTCAAAAATACTACCCCAGTTTCCTTCTAAAATAACACTGAAGTGAGTCAGATCTCAGCAAACCACAGGAGATGAACTCAGTTCTGGAGTCAATCTCGGTGTTGCCTGGTTCTGCTTTTTAATATAATTCCATATTTGAGTTGAGCAGGAGCCAGGAGCCCAGTGTGCCCTGGTGCTGCAGTCCCAGGGGAGGTCACAAAGTGAAAGCACCATTTCAGACTCACAGGAAATGCTCATTTACCTCCAGTGCTCACACTAGGGACAACCTCAAGCTGTGCTCAGTTCTTAGGTTGATACTTCTCTCCCTTTCCTTTAACTGCAGTCTTTAAAAGCTCCCCAAGAGAAACAGAGCATCAGATGAAAGTCTAATCCAAGGCATATCAGTAACAAATAGGGGCACAGAGAGATGGAGCTCTCCAGGAACTCTCAGTGGGGACATGAATTCTGCTCCCTTGACACTGAACAGAAACTTTAACTTCTCCAGGAGCTCAGCGAGGCCATCATCAAATGGCTTTGATAACCTTTAAGATTTTGCAATTCATAGTGAAACTCCTCAGTGCCTGTTAAGTGATTTTGTATCACACAAAAAGGTTTTCTCATTTATTTTGGTTGCAAGCCATATGAGCATCACCACTTCTCAGCACGTTGTGTAGGCAGAAAATGTTACACTGTTTAACAGAGTGGCAAAAGTATTTTCTCCACAGAAAGGAATTCTTCATAATAATCTTCATGAGGATTGTTCAGTGGCTCTCCCCATGGCAGGAGGCTGAGGTAAGGCATGGGCAAACCAGAAGGTACAGTGCAAAGAAACCTCTCAGTACCAGGCCACTGATAAACACACACCAGATCCGAGGCTGACGTGAATGACCATTTCTGCTGCAGACTGGGAGCACATCAATACTGCACAGCCCAATTAATAAAACATAAAAGGACTTTTTAAAGTTGCTGTTGAAGCTGTACTATCAATAACATTGCAATATACACTAATTTCTTATCAAACAGATTTGAAAAGCAAAGTTAAACCTGCATTGCACTTGATTTCCCAGTTGGTACGTCTGCTCCACATAAAAATTAATGATTAATAATAGTGGCCAAGTGTTTAAAATTAAATCAATGAATCCATGAATGACAGGAGATGTAACCTTTAGAGGGTAAAACTGAATTTATTTATTTCCTTTCTGGGGGAAAACCACCCTCATATCCTTGAACCAGAATCTTTGTTCAAAGGCTAACAGGAAACTCCAAGGTGATTCAAGGTAAACACCAGCCCCTGTTATCCAAGAAGATAAGAAGCACAAATGCATTGGTAATGTTACAATGTTGTAATACATTACTGAATTATACAACAGTGTTATTTCCCCAAATTCCTCCAACTTATGTGACTTCATGGGGACACAGACAACGCTCATATATGAGATAATAAAGTGCTTTCATAAAGGATCACAACTTCCCGTGTTTCCAACAGAAGTATTTACTAAAATGTTATTGAAGATGTTAACCCATGAGCTGCTGCACCAGAAACAAAACAGTCAGTAAAAAAGCTGGAATATGGTATTTAAGTGTTCCTGTACAATTCTACAGAGAAAAAGCACCTGCAACAAAACCCAGCAGTGGTACCTTAAGTCTTTTTTTTTGTTAGCATAGTTCTGAAATGTGCACTGAGAGCTGCAGGATAAACCTCCCAAGCTCTATTTCACATTAGCCATGTGCATTGAAATACCCACTCTTGTTAGACAAAGGATAAGGCTTAAACCAAAAACCACTGTGCCACTTGGCTGCATATCTTTGGTATATTTATAGTGCAACTGTTCTGCTTCTTCTCTGAAGGGAAAAGTTTTCCAAAGCACTGCATCCCCTGCCACTGAGAACCTACCACGAACTCCTACACTCACTGGGACCTCTGACACTGACTTACTGCTTTAAACAAATGAAGAATGTGCAGTGAAAATAATTCCTTCCTGTTTTTTAAACATACTGCTGAAATAAAATGGTATCATGCTGGAAAGTAATAGCACATTTCAGTCCTCTTGCAAGATTTTAGGAGCATACAAATCTGAGCACAAATTTCACAGCAATTTTTAACAACAGATACCCAAGGTGCTATTTGAAAACATCTGTAACTTAATGATTCTTAACCTAGATTTAGTCAACCTTCATCTCTACCAAAAAAAAAACCAAACCCACCTGTTTTTCATTTTGCTTAGATACTTAGAATTATTCATAATGCATAGAAAGGCTAGAACTACTTAATTAAAATATACTGCAAGCGTGTTCTTCTAAACTCATATTGCTAAAGCCTTGCTGTACTGTAAGATTTATTGGAGCTGGCCTTTACACACAGTACCATGTATTGACACAAGCCTGGCTATATACACCTGTGCTTCAGCCTGTCTGAGTGGGCACACCAGCACACAAATATGGTACAGATCACCCAGTGCAGTGCAATGAAATGTGGAACCATTGAAATGCCATCTCGTGGGGGTTCAACTCCTGAACAGCAGCATTCTCTCTGAGCAGGTCTGTCCCACCAGGCTTGCATATTGCTGGACACTGGCCTCATCACTGGGCCCCTTCCTCCTCTTCTTGTAGATGCTGTAAGGCATCACGGTTCTCTTGTGCAGCACCCTCACCCTGCCCAGCTCCTTCAGGCGACCTTCATCGACTGCAGAGGCAAGCACAACACAAAAACCTGTTATTTACAGGGTCCACAGCACCTGGATTTATGCCCCTAACTTCAATATGCATCATGAGAGCTGCATGAAGTAAGAAAAGTCATCTGCAGATGGAAGCTGAGCTGAGCTGCAGAGCGTTCTTGGATGGTGGCTGGCACCAAAGCCAGCCTGCAAAGGAACTGTGTCTGCAGTGTGAGGAGAGGCAAATCCTGCATCACACACTTCTCATGGTGATGGATGGCATTTCTGAAAACACCTCTACTGCTGTATTTAAAAATTCACATTCCTGGAGCCAGAAGTCAAACTCTGTCTGGGAAAAACTCAAACAGAACTGACCAAGGGGAGACTTGTCATTACAGAACCCCCTGCAAAACCCACCACACCAGCTGGGACAAAGGTGCTAAAACCAGCAGGAAGCCTCAGGCTGCTTCCTAAGGTAAGCATCAGGAAATAAACCACCTTCCCAGGAGAAACTCCCTGGCCCTCCAGCCCCAATCTGCTTTTCCCTCAGTTACCCTGGTTCTGAGTTTCAATCTAGGGGTTACATGTCCTTACCTAAGTCTGATCCCTGAGCTCTGAAGATCAACACTCCCTGGGTGGGTACAACACAATTCCTCTTCAAAGATACACACACCACAAATAAACCTTATTTCCTTCACATACAGACCCCTTGTGCTTTAATTTATCCAGAATCATACACATAAGAGTGTCACTGAACAAGTTAAAACTTCCTTATTTTTATGAATCCCATTGATGTTCCTACTGCTGAACAATAATATCACATAGCTGCTGTGTGTCAGAAGAATTTGCACTACAGTGCTAGAAAACTCTTTAAAGAAACTCAGAGAATGTGCCACACATCTGAGGTCACTGCAGGATAAATTAGTAAAATTATTACAAAATAATAGGAAAAGAAATCTTGGACTTTTCTGAACTTTAGGTTCAAAAAGTCACCAACAAGAGTCAACCTAGAATCTGAAACATCAGTTTGAAAATCAGTTTAAGCATCTCTAGTAATAATTGAGATGCTTACTGGAATGTCAGTATTTTGGGCCTTCTTTCTGCTTTTAATTAATGCTTCTTTATGTTCTAAAGGAGGGCATGAAACTCTTTTCTGTGCAAGACACTCTGAAGAACCTGCCCCTGTTCATCCACAGAAATGGTCTATAAACTTTTTTCCTGCTGATTGCCTGAATTTAGTATGTGAAACCTAATGAAGGCTGCTTTACCAAGTTTGGAATGACTTCATTACTTTTATCTGTGTTTTGATTCCTGACATGAAAGCACAATGTCTTTCTTAAGACTTAACTGGGAAAACATGGTTTGAAGGAACAAAATCTGAGTAGTCCTTGCTAAGATTGTGCTCCCCACTAATTATTGTTGGCAATTGCTTTAGATAAACACCAAGTCAAAAACACTTAATGGCTTTCTCTCCCTCTTTGAAATCCATCAGGTTTTTGATGTGTGGCCAACACCCCCCGATATCCCATGGGTTGGTTTTACCACCAGCCCTTCTGCCTCTTCTGTTACATCCTCCTCCTTGCTGAGAGCTCACCAAGGAAAATATCTGCAAGTTTAGCCTCTGGAGGTGACACAAGTGTAAAGTTATTTTAACTTCTTAAATTGGAAAGTTTCTATTTACTGCACCTCCAGACTGACCCCCAATCTGTGCCCTGGGATGGATTTAGGCCAAGCTGAGCCCTCACAGCTCTGTGCCAAAAGCACTTTAGAGCTGCTCCCTACTCACTGTTTGATACTCACTGATTTCAAAAACTCCCAAAGCCTGATACTGTGGCTGAGTTCATCTCCTGGCTTGCAGTGCTGCTGGCCCCAGATTTGATTTCTGTGAGAGACTAAAGCTACTGTACCTTGGGTTCACTGCAGCTTTCCTGGCTGAGCTGAACTCTGCTCTTGCTGCTCAGCATTTGTGCCCTTCCTCCACTTTTACTCCTTGCAAAGAAAAATAACATTCCAAATTTCTACAATGATTATCTGTTCTTCCACTGACTCCCCTCAAAATCAAAGCTTCAATAACAAAAATAACCTTCTGTAAAAGTACTTAAATGTATGTAACTTGAACTCCATCTGTAAAAGAAACCTTTTACTGAGATGTTAAGTAAAATAATGTCAGGTACATAGTTAAGCTTTTAGAGATGGCAAATAGGAACTTGTGTCACCATCATAACAAATCTGAAAGTCAAAACTCAGCCACCTTTCAGCTGCTGCTGGTCTGGAGGCAACAACATGGGAATTCAGGAAACTATTCCCTTTAAACACAATTTAAATATAAGCAGAATAAATTTAAAATAATTTCATGGAAAATAAAAGCAGATTGGGGTCTGGCACACTTTAACAAAGAAGTTACTCTCCCAATAAGAAAAATTAAATATCTGCTCCTGCTGAGTGGCACATGGTAAAATTTGCTTTCTAGGCAAGATGATGCCAGTTGAATCCAAGCAGGCCTTCCCTGAGTGGCTGATGCTGGGATACAGCAGCAATATAATTCAACATGAGACCAAATGCTTTATTTAAAAAGTTCCTTGCTGAAAATAAGAAAAAACCCCTTTTATTTCCAAGCTTTAGTGAGGAAATTTTATTTAGAGACTTACATTTCTGGAAAGACCCTGACTGATCAGATAGTGGAACAGCATATAAGGGCAATTTTAGTCATTACTGTAGTTACTGAATACAGTACTGTTACCACTAAAAAGTTTTTTAAAAGAGCTTATTTTTTCTCCTCACACTCTCATTTTTCACCTCCTGAGCTGTTGATTTATTATAGTCTACAGAAGAGACGCTGTCATTTGACACAAAAAATATACAAGGTTTCATCCCTTAATTCAGTTACATCCATCAGTTTAGTCTGGTTGCTAGATACACAAAATACAGAGCAATCAATTATGTAGATTGAAAGTTCCTGTAATTAAAGGGAACTGGGCAACTGCAGCTGCCAACTGAAAATAGAAATATTATCCTGTAAGTCTCAGAGATAAAAATACAGGTGAGTTCTTACTGAATAAACTACCTGTCACTTCTTTCTTTTCTCCCCTATACTTGCAAAGCAGTGAATTATTTATGCTGCAGCTGCCTATTGAAATTTGAATATAGGAGAGATTTCACTTCTAATTCAACCTTGCCACTGTGACCCCATAAAGACTGCACAGAGGTGTTAAAATGTTCTGTTCCCAGCCCCATACCACTGCTAAATGGAATCCACCCATGGAGGATTTCCTCTCTGAAAACACAAAGGCTATCACTTAGACACGTTGCTAAGTGCCAGCAGAAAACAAAGCAAGGAGCAAAGCCTCTCATGCAATGGGGTGTTGTGGCAGGCTCTGGTCACAGCTCCTGACCCAGCTCACTCATCCATCTTCACCTAAAGGGCAGCCCCAGGCTGCACTCACCCAAAAAAGGCTCCCACACTCCGGGGATGAGAGGAACACGAGGAGCAGGAAGCCCGACAAACCCTGGACAGTCCAGTCCTTATTTCTCTGCACAACCCAACTCAACTTCCCCCTAAAACTACAAGCTCCCTCCCAAGCCAAATCATCATTTTGAAATGCTGATAAGCATTCCTGCTGAAACACCAGCATGAAATAAGGAGGAGTGATTTCACCTTTTATATCCAGAGCAATAGAAAGCTGGACAGCAGTGTGCTCTTTAAAGAAATCCAGAATTTCACAGTCCTTTTCTTACAGCTCAGGGGTGGATTAGCATTTTTCTAACGTTATTTGGGGAAGCCCACATCCAAATATTTTTATTCTTCACATGCATTAAGCTATATTATTACTCCCTAATACAAGCTGAAGTGAAAACCAGCTCCATCTGCTCAGAGAGCTGGGTAAGCACGTGCAAAGCTGGACAAGGGAGACCTGGAGTGCAGAGTGAGCTCTGCCAGAGCCTGAGAACCAACACCACACTGAAAAAAGGGTGATGGCTCTAAGATTCTGTAGAAAATATTACTAAACCAGATTTTTGGTGGTGGCTGAGCTGGGCCAAGCTGGTTTTGATCAACAGTGATGTGGAAGGGCAGCCTGAGCTGCAGCATCCTGTGCTGCTCCTCTTTAGAGCCATGGCACCTCTTCCCTTCTCTTGGACAGACTCCTCACAAAAATGACATTGTTTAATTTCTCATCTAGAGATGGAAGCAATCTAACTTTCCTTTAAAGTGCTTTTTTCCACTTACAGGAAAACAAGTGAAGAAATAATTAAAAGCAAAGTGACACATGTATTGACTTTCCCATTTTCTAAATAGGAGAAAGGACAACTGCCAATTTCCAAAACAACCCACATTAGTCACAGGAAAATATTTTCTATATTTTCTGTGCAGAATGGACTCAGAATTAGCAAGAAGTCTGAGGACTGACATTTCTAACTCACAAATAAATGTGATACTCCTGCTAAACTCTGAAATTATTCTGTTTCTGATCATAAGTTTAATTTTCTTTAAATACTCCTTCAACTCTCTCAAATCATTAAACTATTTGGCCATCATCACTTTGTAATTCTGCATCCATATTATACAGAGAACCTGGATTTTTTTCCTCCACTAAAGCAGGATAAAACAGTGAAAGAAAGAAAGGAAAAGGCAAAGAACCAACCTAATTCAAAAATTAAAATATTTAAATCTGTTTCATTAACTGAAACCTGTGATTCACTTTCAAAGTAGACAATGAAAGAAATTCACACTATAAATTCAATTTCCATTTTGCTTAAAAATACAATCTCAAAAGAATTATTTTTCTTCTAAGCATTAAATCCACAGAACAAAAAGCCTGAAGTTAAACACTTGACAACTGCTGCATTTCCAGCCCACGGATGTGCTGGGGTTTTGATTTTGTTTCATGTTGCTTGTGATTTTTAATTTTAAATTTTGAAGCACTTAGGATATGCATAGTTTTTGAAGATGAACAGAATGTTCCCATTTCTACAATCGAAGAAAAAAATAAAATTAAATGTACAGGGAGATTAAAAGCTCCATGATACTCAAGATTTCAAACTAGGTGTAAAAATGGCAAAAAGAAGCACCATCCCTTGCTGGTTACACTATGGTGATGTTAATTTATATGAGGAACACTACAGCCTTGTTGAATTTTTTTGTAAAGAAAAGCTACATCTGGTTTACATGACCTTGTCACAGTTAATGATCAATGATTTTAAAACAAAGAAACTGCAAAAGGAAGAAACACATTAACTTTTCAAATTTTATGACTGAACCATAGGAGATATTAATTACTGGAAATCAAAAATTATTCCACTGCAATCAGAAGCCAAATCTTTCTGACCTTTGAATTTAAGCTCATTTCTTACCCAATTTAAAGCATAATTTCTTTTGTTCACCAGCAAGGTATAGGATGTCATCCTCAAAAACAAAAGGGCCAATCAGCAATACCCATTAATAGTCATATTTATATAAAACAGTGAGCTGAAATCTGCTTTTTCTCATATTGCTTCTTTCAAACTAGACTCAAACATTAAGGAATATGAAAGGCCCCTATGCCTTGGGGTACAAAAATACTAACTCAAACCAAAATAAGAGTACAGTTAAAATGAAGCATAAACAACAACACACAAAAGTCCAATGAAAAGAATTCTTAATTAAAACCAGAAAGCACAAGTCACAAAGGAAGTACAGTAAAATGCTCAGGATATCCTCAATCAGCCAAATCTCTGCAGTTACTCTAACAAAAATAGGAACTTTTGAAAGCACTGATCAAAAAAATATTCGTAAGTGGAAAAATGCACCTTTATCAAAACACCATCAATGATCCTTAAAACAGGGGAATTACAGTCCTACAGGTACAGGGATCCTTCAAATGGGAAAAGACAGGAAGAGGCAACGAAGAGAAATCCTGAAGGCATCTTCCAACCCAAACTTTGGGCTTGGTCCTGAACTCCTACAAGTGCTTCACGCTGCGGAGCTCCGTGGCAAGGAGCGGCAGGCGGAGCGCGCCGGCCCCGCTGTGCCACGGAAACAATCTCTCATTGTGCTGGAACTCCTGCTACTCCTGCAGCAAACAGGAGCAGGGGCCACTGGAAAACCTCTCCTGTTCATGCAGCAGCTCGGGGGCTCAGCTGTGATTCACAGCTCCTGCCTTACCTGGAAACAATCCCTGCCCGCGCTGCCCAGCACTGAAATCCAACTGCACGCGCTCGAACGAGATGCACATAAAAAACATGTATAAAACTCACAGGTTATTTCAGGAGCTCTTACATAATACATTTATTCTAACCTACCTCAATAGATTGCCCTGGAAAAGTCTACTGAAGGGCAAGATTGAAATCATAGAAGCACAGAATCATTCTGGTTGGAAAAGCCCTCAAAGACCATCAAGTCCATTCATTAACCCAGCACTGCCAAACCCACTAATCCAAGTCCCCAGGTGCCACATCCACAAAGTTTTCAAAATCCTCCAAGGACTGTGACTCCAACACTGCCCTGGGCAGCTGTTCCAGGGCTGGACAACCCTTTTCATGAAGAAACTTCTCCTAATATCCAACCAAAACCTCCCCTGGTACAACTTGGTGCTGTTTCCTCTTGCCCTACCAAGGACTGGTACTGATATTCCTCTAAGGACTTGCTTTTTAGGAATGCAGTGCAGAAATCCTAGTAGTACTTGGGAAAATGTTTGTTAAATGGGACTGAATACTTCCCACCTGAAAATAGCATCCAGTACCTCCAAGGTCAATATGCTATGAAAACAACAAAAAAAAGGAATATAATCTAGTCAATGGCAAGTTGACAAAGATAACTTTTTACTTTTAGATGTTGTTCCAGAGGACAAAATGAAGTAGTCACTTCAAAAGAAGTTGAATCTTTAACACTGTTCTAGATGACTTCAAATATGAGAAATGAGGATGTGAACTGCCAATGAAGAATATTAACTACACACACAGGGCACTTTGGGTTTGTTTTTTGTTTTTTTTTTCCTATTTTAACTTTACTTTTTGGTTATCTAATCAACCTCCAGCCTTCAGTTTACGTGCCCTGTGCAGACAAGGGCCCAAAGCAGGACCACAGCAGGTACAGCTCTGTTTTGAAGGCAGGGGCACTGTGAGATGTTCTCACACCCCTGTGATTCTCTCATTCCTGTGCATGCTCTCCCTAACCCAGGTTTCCTGACTGCAGCTCCAGGCCCTCAGCAGCCTGCACAAGGCATTTTTGCAGATCAGAAATGGCAAAGT
Source organism: Serinus canaria (assembly GCF_022539315.1). Classification (NCBI taxonomy): domain Eukaryota; kingdom Metazoa; phylum Chordata; class Aves; order Passeriformes; family Fringillidae; genus Serinus; species Serinus canaria. The sequence continues at coordinate 30,561,917 of NC_066320.1, forward strand.
CAAAGCTTTACAGGCTCATTCATGGCCTGACCCATTTCTGATGGACCACACAGGCTTTTCCAATGCCCAGCTCCGATTCTGGGGAGTTTTATTTGCTCTGAGGAAATAACTAAGGAACCTGACCAAGCTTTCTGCTGCATCAGATGTGCCTCCTCCACACTTCTCAGAACTTTTGTCAGCTGAGCTTTTCTGTTCCTTGAAGTATCCAAGTTATTTAAAAGAACACAGGAATGTTCTGTATTCTGAGTTATAATTTCACTCCAGAGACAGTTAAAATCCAACAAGCACTTGGAAACAGCACAGGAAAGCAACTCTAAGTCACTGGCTAGCAGGGAATGAAAACTGCACAGGTATCTTTGCATGGGACCTGTCACCTCAGGAACATAATCAAAATGACTCTGTTACTGGTGGGAGAGACACATCAAACACATTATTAAATCTGTAATTAATGGTTGAGAACAGTAATGCATCTTAAATGGGAAAGATCAGGGATGGTCATGATGGTGGAGATGACAGAACAAGGGGGAATGGCTTGAAGCTGCAGGAGAGCTGGATGTAGAGATGGGATATTGGGAAGGAATTCTTCCCTGGGAGGGTGGGAGGCCCTGGCACAGGGTGCCCAGAGCAGCTGTGGCTGCCCCTGGATCCCTGGCAGTGCCCAAGGCCAGGCTGGACAGGGCTGGGAACCACCTGGGACAGTGCAAGGTGTCCCTGCCCATGGCAGGGGTGGCACTGGAGGAGCTTTTAGGTCCCTTCCAACCAAGACCATTCCATGATACCATTCTTTTATGAAAAGCCAGTACAAAAGACAAAAGTTAGAGATAATGCTTTAAGGAGTTACAGCTTATAAACAATGGCAAGAAAACAGGGAAAAATATCTGAAGGAGCAAGAGAGTTAAATACCATTTATTAAAATACCTGAACTGCATAGAAGTGAACGTGGCAGAAAGCAGCAAGAGGATCTTTCAAGAAGAAGGGCAAAGTCCTCATTAAGACTGACAAGTCAGGAGGAAAAAAACCAGAGACAAGAGTCAAGCTGAGAATTACAAATGCAAACATTACCATGAAATAGGAAAAATTGAAGCAATTGGCAGTAGCTTATCAGCTAAATAAATCAAATTACAGCAATCAATTTGCTATCTAAATTAATTAAAACATGGAATCAATTAGGTTCCACGTGAGGAGCTGGGATGAGGTCACCAGAGCAGGGAGTGAACGAGGATCATTCCAGAAGGTCTGACCCTGGCACAGGTTTCCCTGGTGGATGTTGGAGTGTGGCTCAGCACATGCCTGTGGTGTCCCTTCCATGGCTGCTCTGTGCCTGGGCCTAATTACAGCTGTTAGCTTTTATCACATTTGGAAACCAGTCCCACACGCTCATTGTCCTCAGCACGAAATAAATCTGCATGATTGCTCTACTTGTCCCACGTTATTGAACTTTTAATTTCTACCCTTGTGCTTCTAACACCTTCTGCATATGGAAAATGATTCCTACAGGATTTGGCAGTCCTTTCCCTTCCCCACATTCTCCTGAATCTTCACCAAAAAAAAAAAAACCCAAAAAAAACCCAAAAAAAAACCAAAAAAAAAAGTTCAAGCAGAATTATTCTGCTGGAAAATCAAATACTACAATGTTCAAAAGGTGCAAACCCATCATCTCTTCAATGCAAAGGGAAGTATGCCAAGATACCTTTTTTTTTCAAGGAAAGTCCTCAAAAAAAAAAAATTCAAAATACATCCATTTGTTTCATAATCTCTGTGATGGTCATCTTGGATTAAAACATTTTTGAGAATTTCCCAGTCCAAACCAAAGGTTTCATGCACCCCACCAGAAGTCAGACAATTGTGCTGCTCAATGGGCACTGGTTTAGTCTGCTACACATATGTTAAAAGCAGATATATTTAGAATTTCAAGCAATCCAAACTTTTAAATCACAAATATTTATTAAAGTTTGTATTTTCTAACCCACACACCAATTCACATTGTGGCAGTTGCTTAGGACCCACAATAATGTTTCCTTTTTGTTACAGAAGCACTGCATATGAGGCTAAAACCCCATGTCAGTCATTTCAATTTAATTCAAACACAGTAAAAAGTGAGGGAAAAAAGAAGATAATGCCAATAAGGCTACATCTTATTGGCATTATCTTCATTGTTTAAACATCTTGTACACTCAAGGATCACACTGGATTTAGAAAGATGCATTCTGATGGCTCTAAGTGTTCATGAACTTAATCAAAAACAGAGAGAAACTTGTAAGATGTGTCTGTTCTAGGGAAGCTGCTAGAAAGAACTGGGATGTCTGTCTTTTTTCTTGCAGAATTCAATTTCTTCTTCTTACAGCATTCAAATTTATTACCTATAGCTGTGATAACAGTGGAAAGTTCCTTCTTTAGAAGACTTTAGTTCGTGATCCATCAGAGTTTATTTAAACTGTTTCCCAACTCGCTGAAGTACACAAAACTAACTTAAAAAAAATTAAAATTATAAGCAGCAGTTGCTGTAGAGCAAAGCAGCAATTTCTCCCAAATCAGACGATTGCAGTGTTCTGAACAATTGGTTTAATGTTTTCCATCTGTGACAGTTTTGCGACCGCATTTTCATCATCTCGAGAAGTTCAGTGCATTTATCCTTGTAAACATTAATCTGCATCACACCACCCTTATAAACATTAACATATCCTGGCCCTTGCATTAATCCCTCTGTCTGCATCCATCCTACAGAGATACAGCCCTTTGCCAGGGACCTGAACTCTGAGACGTGACCAAATGGCAACCACCGTTCACTCCCAGGACACAAATATGTGATTGTGGCTTTTCTGTTCAAAGGAGGAGGGGAACAACACCACTATCACACTAATATACTACATTTTTAATGTATAGTGTACAATTAAACAGTCTCTGTACTGGATGGGAAAAAAAAGTCAACAAAATACTTGTGTTCACCCAGACAATCAATATAAAACCTGCTTGAAATACTCTTTGGCAACAAAGTGCACTAAAAAATTGTACATTTAATGTTTTAAAAACACAACACTAGAAATTACAGTTATTGAAACAGTTGTGACAAATTACTTTTCTAGTGAAAGCATTATGCACAAAAACATACATTTAAAATAAACAGTTTGGTATAACTGCACATGCCTGTAGATTTCTGGTTTTATTTAAGTTTTATTTACTAGAACTAATAACACTCAGTTGCTTGAAAGAAGCATTAAGATACATAATGCAATCACTACTAAGAGGATCCAGAAGTTGTTAAATAGTGGGATTTGTACTTGTATTTTACTACTCTAGCTTACTATGAGCAGCAGGATAGATAAATATATATATAAAGATGTACTTTTAAAGAAACAGTTTTTCAGTTATAAGCTTTAAAAATCTGGTAAAAACATGTAAAAACATTCTAAGATCAATACAGAGAAAGACTGGAAAACTGAAGTAATTCTCTTTAGTTCAGTAACTCAAAAATGAGTGATCTCTTCTGAAGTCAGGAGATATTCCATGGATTGGGCTTTTTAAAGTGATTCTTGTGAGTGTGAAGTGAGGATTTTCTGACCTCTCCACAGCCTCGTGTGGTGTTCCAGGACTTTCCCCCAAGAAGGGGAGCTCAGGCACTGATTTTAGTGCTGGCCTGGGTTTAAGTTTTGTTTCATTCTCATGGTTAAGGCTTGCATGTGAACACAAGGCGATTTCAAAGGCTTTTTGGATGTCAACATCTGTCCTTTGGGCAGCCACAGCCTGAGCACTGGAAGGCACAGAACAGACAAATCCTCTCCTCTGGATTCCACTGCCCATCATCACCTTGGCTCACACCAGCTGGACACAGCCTAAAGCCCGAGTTCTGCCAAGGACTTCCACTCTGCTGGAAGAAAAAAGGTCCTCAGTGCTGTGCAGAGGTGGCAGATGCAAAGCCTGGTCTGCAGCAAGGAGTGGAAGGTGGTTGCTGAATCCTTTGGCTGTGTAATCTCTTTAGATGGTGTACCCAAATAACAGCCTCCCTTCACACCTCTACAGGTATCCAGTAAGATGCTTGAGTTTGAATCCTACCATCACTTATTTCTTGCTCTTGTCAAGCCCTTCTTCTCATTGTTCTACCTCTATGAACTACTGCAAAATTCTTCCCATCCTCTGTCCATGTCTCTGCCAGCTCCCACACCCTGACCACATCAGAGATCCTCACTTCCAAAGCTTCCTTCACTCTGCTTCACTCCATCTTCATTCCTAGCACCTGCAGGCAGCAATCTGCCTCTGACTGTAGGATCCTATCCCAGACACATTTATGCTTTGAAGGAAACTGCTGTGTCTCCATATTCTTAATTTCTTCTACAACTCTCACGCTATAAAAGATTTCTCCACAAACTCTGAAAGACATCTAAGAAATTTCCTTAGATCCCTGTCTTTGAAACTCTCCTTCACTCTGATGTTTACAAAGGGTCAGTTCAGTCTAATACTATTTAGTCTGTTAATAGACTGTAATTTACTCTACTATCACAACTGATCAGGAAAACCAGAAGTGCCTCTCTCTGCCTTTATCCCACCCTTCTGCATCCATCATGGTTTGTATTAACCAAACCCTCTGGAGCAAAGAGTCTTGTCTCCAAGAACACACAAAGACAGAGGAGCCTGTGCTATGCCTTTGTTATGTGCAATTTATTTTTTTAATGTGCTGAAGAAAATACTTTCATTTTAATTAATGTATTCCATTCAGTGCCATTTTGATTTCACTCTATTATTAGATCTGCAGGAAGTTGAACAGATGTGTATTAGCTTAGCCAATTTATCAACTTCAGCAAACAAAATGGTTAAGACAGAAAAAGCACTGAAGTCCTTTTGAAGTGCAGCTCTCAAAGCTCTGCTCACACAATTTCTGCAGACACAGGAAGGTGGGAAACAGCTTCCACCATTGGGATTGCTGTGGGCCATGCCTAAAAAGTTGGATAAAGCTTTTTCACCTGGGTAACAGCCCCATGTTCATCCTGGCTTCACCAAGTACACCCCACAGTATGTGACACAGTCATGTAACTATGAAGGCTTTGAAGCCACCACTCTCAGACTGGGATTGTATCTGCCCTCATTTGAAGTTGCTTTTTAAATATACTGACAGTCCAGCACAGATGAGAAGAAAGATTTGAAGTTTCCCACTAATTGAATTACCATCCCAAAAGTAGATATTTTGCTCCATGAAGATATTTTTCACAGACTTCTCCCAGGAGCAACAAACTGAAAATCTCAACAGATATGAGAAAGAGAGAGAAGAGGACACTGAGTTAGTCTAGAAAATGAAAAGTGGAAGGACAAAAATATTGCCAGGATACCAAATAAATGATTTATAGATCTTTCCACAGAGCTCTTATTTCATGGGCAAAGCTGTTAGGGAAGACACCAATGAAGTAAAACCCTGAGGAGCAGTTTGGGGAGGAAGTCGATGGGTGTGGCAGGCAGACCATGGCCAGGAATATTTCAGCAAATGCTATCATGTGACTGACTTCTGCTCATCAGTTTGATGGGGTATCAAAGTCACTGACTGCAGAGCAACATTCAATTAACTTCTTTCTTTAGCATATCTCCATCTGCACTTACAGCTGATGGCCATTCAATGAAGTTCAGCACTATCTCAACTTCCAGATTGCATCCAAACCCTCCATTGGTGCACAACCTCACAAACTACTCAGTTCTAAATAAATACCTGGCTACTAGTTATTAATATCAGAATCTTCATAAATCTCTCTCATTTATAAGATGATGCCACATCTTCTAAATTTTTTAAAGTGAACAGAACAAAAACGAAAAATCTGTTCCAAGATATGAGTTTAAAACTTTATGCTTTAAAAAAAAAGGCCACTTTTTATGAGTATCTTTTTATTTTTATACCAAAAAAAGTAAAACTAAATCTAATTTAGGAAGGAGCTCTGCAATGTAATGTGTATGGACACTCAAAAATCCTTTCCATATTACAGAGGCTTGAAAGATCAAAGCACATAACACAATCTACTCAACCTGCAGTTGGTAAATTTATTATGTAAATTGTTATGATTTTTTTTAAAAGAGAGAAAACACATTCAAAAATCCATGAAAATGTCCCATACAAATTATTATGAGACAATATTTCCCAAATTTTCTGCCATTACAGACAGCAATAGAAGATGGCCATTGCCAGTGACTGCTTCACTGCCCTGGGCAGCAGTGAAAGTCACACCATTTCTCCCAGTTGTTGACTGGCTCTGGTTATTGCCCTGGGTTTCAGTGCTGGAAGTCCCACTCTTGATAAATCATGCCCCACTTAGCAAACATAATTACAGACAGTGCCACAGAAAGCTGATTCAAGGGGAACAAAGCACACGATCATTGTATTGCTCTTTTTAAAATTCACTGTAACTTCATTAAACTGGTATTAGTGACTGCTGGAGAGAGTAAAGAATGAGGCAAGGAGCTGATTTCACTGGTGAGAAATGGCTTCCTCTGAGCAGCAACCCAAACCCCCAAAGCCCACGAGCTCCCAGCAAGCCCAGAGCATCTCAACGTGCAGCTATGTTTTAATTTCCTTAAACCACAGGACACAAGTCCCAGCTCCAGCAGTGTCTGGAGTGAGATATTCTGGGCTGATAATGATGTAGAGCTTTGTTTCCCGTGGTTTCCAAACGCCTGCTATGCCACAGGGATTTCACACCATCCACAAGATGCTGCCCCTCTGCTGGCACAGGGTTATTAACACCTTCACAGGCACCAGTTCAGCACTCTCCCCTTTCTGAACACCAAAACTATCCCAAACATCACTGGCCTCCAAAATCATTCTCTTCTTCCTCTTAATTTTGCAATTTTTTTCCCAATTTCCCCTCACCAATCGAACAATGATGGATTTATTTGAACCCTGCTATTGTAGTTCTTATAATTATTATTATTATTAGTGTTTCCATGGAGCAACCAAGTAACAGGCAGAGGGTGAGGAAAAGCAAGGAATTCAACAGCATTTCCAGAACTTCACAGTCCTGCTTAAGCAGTCTTCAAATTCCTTTGATTTATTTACATCCTGCCCTTTGAGCAGTTAATTGCCTAAACTACAGTAAAAAGTAAAAGGACCAAACAGAAAAAAAAAAGTAAAAATAGTAAAAAGACAAAAAATGTAAAAAGAAAGAAGTAGCTGCTGAAGACTGAGACTCAGGTAAATCTGTGTTAGGTGTCTAGAAACAGACCAGTGGGTTACACGCTCTTGAGCTGAATAAGGCCACACATCTCTGAACAATATCACAGCCACACTCAATTTTACTCACAGGAGAAAAAACTTCAAGAAGAGGACATTCAACAAGTTGCATTTAATAACAAAACTTAAGTTATTCTCTTTCCCCCAAGCACTACACCAAGCATGGTCTAACACAGCTCCCTTGGGGCCTGCCATTGGCCCAGAGAGTCAGCAACTACAGCAAATTAATGTATTTCTTCATTTGATTGCCTTGTTTTCCAGTAGCATCACTGTATTGTGCTCTGCTCAGTAAATTTCAACCAGTCAGTGCTGGTAAATCACTAAGCACCTCTTTTACACAATGTGTAAAAACGATGTCACATTATATCAAGATGTTTAAGGTGCTTTGCTGTTTATCACATCCACATCAATTAAACTGATTGTGAAACAAAATCTGCCACTCTGTTTCTTAACAAAAGCATGATGCCTTTAAGCTTCTGCAGTCCTTCCACTTCCCTGTATTGATTCCAATTTCATTCCTTTATGCATTCATCCAACAGGAATGTAAGTGAGGAACAATTATTTTATTGGTTTTGTTCATGCCCAGAATAGCAAATACAATTTGAAAATAATCTGAAAGGCAGCAATATGTGTTAATTTTGCACTACCTACAGTCTACAGGACAGAATATACTTAAAATGTGCATTGCTTAAAAGATAAATGTTTGCTGCAGGAGCTGTGAATTGCACACTTCTTATCCTTTACAGGTAACATTCCCATGCTGCTTCAGCACAGGTGATTCTGATCCATCAGAAGCAGACAGACAAATCAGAGCTCTTTCACCTGTGCAGCCTCACCTGCTTTTCCATCCTGGTTGAAGCGGGAGTACTTGGAGTGCTCGAGCAGGGGCAGGCATTGCTCAATGGGTGTCCACACGTAGGTCTCAGGGCACAGCAGGTCAGAGGGCCTGTACTGACCCTGCCAAGGGGGAAAAAATGGAAAAAAAGAAACCAAAAAGACAGCAGTCATATCAGTTGCACGAGAACTTTGGCTACACAACCTGATTTTCCAAAGAGCAAGAATAGTTTTTAATCTAATCTACACCAAATGAGTGTTCAGTGAAATCACAGGCTTTAGTCATTTCAGCACCATCTCAGGAGCACAAACTCAACCTTGGCACGTGATGAAAATGTAAAATTAACATAACACACTTCCATGATATCCAAGATGAACTAGGAAAGTTTTGGCTTTGCTTACTGGAACTCTGTATTTAAATTATTCTCTGGAGTTCTGCTGAGCTGGGGCCAGCACTAAAAAACTCAGCACCTCCAAAAGCAGCTCATCTCAAATGTTGGTAATTCTAGCAAATAATGGAAACCAAAAAGAAAAAAAATCTAATAAAAAACCCCACTGAACAGTAAGCAGGATGCTGTTTTTATTACACTAGAGATGGAGCATTTATTTCATTGCTACTTAAATAGTAACACTTTAATTCATAGAGCTTTTCCTGGATTAGCTTACAGGTAATGATTAGTGAAATTCTACTATTTTTGGGTGATTTATTAAGAAGATATTCTTTGCAGACATTCCCAGAAACTAAACAGCCTTAATTATTTTCCCTCCAGCTACACAGAAAATCACCACCTCAGCAATAATAACCTCCCCTAATCAGATCTTCATTTGATTTAAAATTAGATTATTCAGCGGCCTATAACTTAAGTAAAAATTCTATCTTTGAGGCATTACTCATGCAATCCAAACACTCAACATTCACAGCCATATGGTGGCAATAGCAAATGAATTTTTCACTTGCAAACTCATGACTCATCTCAGCTTGACAAACAGCCATACAGTAAAGAGAATGAAAAGGTTTAAAGATACAAATTAAAAATTAAAATACTGGGCATTATCAGAAGTCACCCTGCAGCTGATGGCATTAAGAGTTCTTCAAATCAATTACATTAAATGGATAATTAAGATTATCATCTTGAGATGAAGTTGATTTAAAAGAAAGCCTTCCATGAAGCTGAGCAAGGTTTGGGAAGGGACAGCCCAAAGTTCCTGTGGCTGCAGCCTGGAGGGGAAGACATTCCTTTAGGGACACCCTTAGGCAGTAACACCAAATCAGAACCACCAGAAATTCCCAGGTTTTTTTATACTCTTACTGCTCAACTCTTCATGAAATTTAAAGAAAAATTAACTTTTTAAAAATATTTCCCACCAACAGTAAACTGTTGAGTAGGAAATACAAAAATTATCTGTGATAAAAAGTCATCATTGTCTGTGCAAGAAAAGATAAAAATAACCAAGCTTCATGCTGAGCCTTGCCAAATACCTGAGGAGGATTTCTGAAAAGGTCTGACTGATTATCTCATTTGCAAAACATCCAGGACTGACTTGTAACTACTACTGTTGGTTTTGTTGGGTTTTTTTTTAATTAAAGGCAAACTTTTTTATTAAATTAAAACAATATTCCTCCAATTCCATTCAGAAACTTGAACCTCAAGGTCCTAGAAAATCCTCTAAAGCCAGAGAATGGAAGTGACATTTTTAAATAAACCACTTTGAAATGTTATGCTCTCTAAACAGAAATAGTTGAAAGCTGTGTGAAGGTAGTGCTTAAAGAACTTTTAATCATCATTACCCAGATGAAACAGTTTAAGGACTTGGGGAAAAATATGCCTTTCCAGTCATATTTTTAAAAAATTAGAACATAATTACTTGTTGATTTAAAGGCATTTTCTCAACTGTCCAAGAAGGCAGAAATAGCCAAGGAACTGTCTTTCAGAGCTGTTACTTGAACACAGAAAATACAAGTGGCAAATTAATCTTCCTTAGTAGCATGAATTTAACTCACAGCTCTAAGAAAAGACAGCCCAGGCACCCGGTTTCCCTAGAAGATCCTGCTCCCACATCTTGAAATTTATCACATTTGTGAATCCCACCCATGCAAGTCACTATGCAGCCCTATTCTAAATTTCCCACTTACTTCTGGAACATTACAGTCTATCATAAAATGGGATGTATAAAATTAACTGCATTGCAGCATTACTGATGTGGTTGTAGTTTTAAAAAACTCTTCTTTAGCACTGAGCAGCACAGTAACATGAAAAATTGATTATCCAACCCATCATTATTTATTTTGGGCATCAAAACACCATAATTTAGAGAGGAAAAGGAAAAAATAGTTCTGAGGTGACTTCCTTTAGATGTTTTTTCTTAGCCCAAAATTTAGGAGCTTATTAATGACCTTCCCTGGAGGCACAGGAGGCTGTGGGGATGACACATCACTGACCCAGGACACCCAGTGGAATCAGAGGCAAAAATGAAAGAAGCCCTTGATTCTCTTTGATATCCTCCCTCCCCAGAAGTGTTTCCAAACACACCAGAAGAAGAGAGTTCTCCTATAAAGATGTTTTATTTACCCTGCTGCTCAAACCCACATCCCATGAGTCACCCCACAGAGGAAGGGGAGCCCAGGAGGTGCCCAGGTGAGTTCCCAATGAACAGTGTTTGCACTGTGTCTATATTGAGGGAATTAAAAAGGGAACCCACAGGACTTCAGTACATCAAATGAAATTATTTCTGAGGGCTTTTGCCTCCCCCCACCCTTTCCATAAGCACTTACTCTCAATTTACTGACTTTCTTCAGAATACTTAAAACCTTCTATTTACTTATATTTAAAACCAATATATTTATGTATTTGAAAATAAACCACTACAAACAAATCCACCTCCTACCCTTTTCCTCTCTCCCTTTATTCCTGGACTGTAAAACCACCTCAACCTGAGAACCCACACAGATTCTGCCTCATGTACATGAGCATTTGTACTTCTAGAAAAATGTTCCAATTTCATTACTCATTCTAAAATGATTACATCATCTAAATAAATTGCCTCTCAGCATACTATTTATATTGCTTCTTATTCTTAATATTGATTTGCAGCATCCACCCAACATAAATCCAAAATAGAAAGGGGAACTCCTAAAAGGAAGGGTTGCAAAGGGATTTATCACAGTAGAACTTAATCAGATTTGCAAGACTGATTTTGAAAATCATTTCTCTTTGGCTTCAGATTAAATCAGCATTCATTTCAGAAGTGATTCTGTCAACGGTAAGAGTTCAGAACTGAAAACATTCTGCTTTCTTTTATCTCATTATATACAAGCCCTTACACAGTAGAACTGTTTAAGTTGTCCAGGCCATCTTGGGAATATCCAACTACAAGACTTTCAATAAAAAGTATCATCTTACAGACCAACCCCAAGCATTTGTCTCAGGTTTCAGCTTCTCAAACCCAATACCACCTGCAGATGAAATGAACTCTGTCAATACAAAACAACTGCACATATATCTCTCTCTCCATCATTTTGCCAAGAAATATCCAAGCCACAAAATTTGCTTTTTCGAAATGTTTTTGGAATTTAAAAGCCCCTGGTCTAGAGGAAGGTGATGGGAATGGATGATCTCCAAGGTCCTTTCCAGTCTAAACCATTCTCTGCTATCTCCATCAGACTGAAGGGAATTAAATTATTTACAGCACTATGAGGTTAGGTATTCCACACCTCTAACCATCCTGGCTAACCTGTCCTTTTCCCAATTTTGCTTTTTCTTCTTTGAAACAGGGGAAAGAGCCACAAGGAAAACTTTTTAAATTGCATTGTTCAAGGAGCATAACAACCCAATGCGTAACAAAGGCATAAATTAGATGATAGGTACTAAAAGATTAGATAAACATACAAAAAGGTAAATATCTGACTAATCTATCAAATGGCTTGGCTAAAAAGCAATTCTGAAAATTAGTATGGCTAAGAAATTCCTGAGCACACGGTTCCTTCTACCAAGTCAACACACTGCAACATAAATGAGACTGGTTTTTAGTAAAAATACCTGCAAGATGTTTTATTGTCACTAGCATTTGTGGCACTTTTCTTCCTATATAATATAAAAGAGAGAACCTTCAAGGTGCTTTCCCTTATACAATTAGACATGCTGCATTTTAATTGGAAGCTTCTGGAAATAAATTTTACTGCCAAGCCTAAATTAATACTTCACACCATGATGGTTTTTGTTTTACAGTTTTCAACTTACAATCAGCCAGAACTTCTCTGAACTTTTGTTCCACAGGAAGGGCAAAGGTTTTAATGAGACTTTAGCCCGGAGATTACTTTTTAAATATTTTGCAAAATCTGAGGGATTTGGGAAGCACTTGAGATGAAAAACACCAGCAGAGTTTGTTTTTGTAGTCTAACTAAAACTTAAAATGTAAAACTACCAAGAAAGACAGTAGTCTCCAAAATGAAGGTCAAGCACCAGTAGCACTGAAAAAACAAAACAGGAAGGTTAAACTCACATTTAATTCTTTTACCAGGTACAGTTTACATCTGTATTCTATTTTTTCCACAATAAAGCTATTGATCTTTTATTAAAAGTGAAGTAGGACTCCATTTCCAGCCAGCTGCCTAAGAAGAAATGCTCTGGCTACACAAACAAAGCAACCCAAAGGTCAACAGTGACCCCTTAGAGCTGGGCAGCGCTGCCCACCCCAGGTTATGGAATTCTGCTTTTCCCCTGAAAGCCAAGCCCTGGCACCCCAGCAGAGTGCTGCACACAGCCCTGCTCCCTGATTTCATTCCACAAACAGAAGCAGAGTTTCTGGATCCCCAGGAGAGCCCTTGGCTGGTAACCTGACCTGCTGTGTTCTCCCAGGTGGGCTGTGCCAGCCCAGACAGAGAGAGCTGCACATCCCAACTGCACATCCCAACCCCTCTGTGCTTCCAGCCTCTCTCTCACACGGCATACACCTGTGTGAGCCCTAAAAGACTTCAGAAAAACAACAAAATCCAACCTCCCTTGCTCCAAAACTACCCCCACAAATTCACCCCCACCTCATAGTCGCTGCTTTAAACATCTTTTTTAAACAAACAACAACCCTGTAAGCAATAGGCACAGAATGAGGTAAGCAGCTCTGTTTATCCAGGAGAGATGGCTGGAGACTTCACCTTTATCATCAAAAGTATTCAGCTTACAAGAAAATCTGCTCCAAAGAGGAGTTACATCACTGGGTAACTCAATTACCAGGCTGGATCTCACCAGGCTGCCTGAAACTGCAGTGCCAGCATCAAACAAGCAGATTTTGTCCAAGCTGCAAACTTTGAAATAATTATGGACTCCAAATTTTTAGGATCCCAGAGCTGCATTCTTGAGAGCTTAGACACCTTTCTGTTTCATTAAAGAATAATGTGTTGTAATCCCTAAAAGATGTTACAAATAACAGCCAGAATTTATTTTGCAGCTCACAAAATTGGAGTACATGTAGTGCCAGTCCCTGCTCTTCAGAAAGATGTGTTCATTCTTGTTTAGTTACATCATCACAAAATCTGTGTGATGGGAATTTTACAGGCAGCCAGGGAAGGCTGGAGGTGCTTCCCAAGGCACCTCAAACATGGAAACTCAGAGCAAACACCCACCTTCTCCCATATTCTTTGGTTTCCCCTAAGTGAAATGTAAATATGGAAAGGACTGGAAAGGACCTGTAAGGCCAACTACTTCAAACATCTACCTAGATCAATTAATTACATCACTATTACTTTTAATTGTCTTTCTAAATGTTCCTCAATGATGTTTAAAGGGACTGTCCAAAGCAAATTTGTAAATAATTTGCCAACTTGCATCTCTTTTTCTTTTATTTCCCAAGTCCATGTAATGTACTAAGAGAAATAACTGATGACAAACCCAAAGTCAAAGTAGTTCTGACATTTGTTTCTACATGTCAAAATAATTTCCTACAATTATTGACTATACTTGGCTGTACTTCACTAAATATAAAAAAAAAAATAGCATTTCAGAAGGTTTTCATAGTGTCCCCCAGGTAAACAGAATATTTCAGGTAAGTGGAAAACAGATTAAGATAATGAGTGAAAGTCAAAAAGGAAGGCAGCCAAGTTTCACATTCAGTATCCTAAAGTTATCATGCAATTATTTGGCTATTAACTACCTACATGCTCTTAACCCACAACAAAAGTGGAATTAATTAAGTTTATCTTAAATTTCACTGAGATTGAAGGTAATTCTCAGCACTTTATTTGCCTAAGGTGCTCTGCAAAGAAGTACTTTTAAAGAAATGCTCTCCCTTCCCCTCAAAACACCTTCAGAAACTTTCAGTGTTTCTTTGTTTTCCCAACACATGCTACTCCTGAATTGTTTGGATTTTGCTATCTTCATAGCTCAATGTACACTCAAATAGCTGCTTTCCCCTTGTCCTCTTTCCTATAAATTATCTGAAATATTGAACATTTCCAAGCTTGGTTTTGATACTGGGAAACAGCCAACAGGTGTCTGAAAAGGCTCATGGGCTGCCAGAGAAAAAACTGCTTCCCACTGATGCAAAAAGGGAACATTTGGGACAGGTTTTAATTTTTTTTCCCCTCTCCCCTTTAGCCTCCAAGTCTGTGCAGCTCTTCTTCCTCCTTTTTTATGCCAAAATTATCTTTCCCTGCTCTCACTGAGCAGAACAGGCCAAGGGAGGCTCTGGCTGTTTATCTGAGCTCCAGGCTACAACCTGCAGCACATTAATATTCAAACACTCCATCCACAGCATCCAAGGAGCCAACAAAGTGCTGCCTGAGATAAACCACATCCATGCCCACACTGCAGCAGTTCTCCTCTCTAACCCCACTGGATCAATCAATGAGATAATTCTGGTTTCAAGCTGTAAAGTGAGCAGTAATTAGCATGGTTGAGAGCTTTAGAGAGGGCTGCTGTATCATCTCTGCCTTATCAGCTTGGATGCAACTGCCCAGAGCAGGAGATAAAACAGCTCTGGGCATCCTCTCACAGCCACTTTCCAGCCCTGCTCTCTCTTCCAAGACTTCTTGCTAAGAGTTTGTCTTTTCTCATCTACAAAGAGCAGTAAAGTGAGAGTTTTGCCTTTGTTCTAAGCAACTAAAGCCACTCTCTTAAAAGTCACAGCATCAAAGCCACTGGCTCTGGAATAAATCTAGTGATAAGGCTTGCACAAGAGAGGAAAAAAAATCTTTGTGTTCAGGAATTACATCACAAAAATTTGATGACTAGATAGACACACACATATTTACACGAATACTTACGAAAATTTAATTTAAAGATTTGTAGTTGTCGATCTTTTCTATTCCTGTTCTTTGCACTTAGGGATTCACTCAAACCAGTGTGTGTGTCCAGGTACAGTGACATTTCTTAACTCAGACACAGGACATAAAGTATCTGTGCCTCCTCCCACTCCATTTCTCTTACTCTCAGTAAGAAAGATGGATAGATCTATTCACACAAATTCTACATTTGTGATTCTTAAGACTTCAGCAGCAAGCACAATTCAGATTAAACCCATCAGGCTGAACTTGCCCTGGGGATGGTGTTTCACACTGCAGAGCCAACAGTACAAACATTACTGAATGGTCCCTTCAAGACCAATAAAGTTTATTATTTACCCTGACACTGTTGTTGTGCCCTGGTTCCAGACCTTTGACGACAGCAACAGCAAATCTGTGGATTCTGAGCTGCCCTAGGATTTACTGTTTACCCCAAACTGAAATAATAATATCCAAATCACAGATAAGTTTGAAGACAACTCTTGAAAATGAGAAACAAAGAGAAATTCTACAAGCATGAAGCTTACATAAAGTTAGGGCCACTTTTAAAGCATATTTTCTAAATAATTTTACATCACCAAACTCTGATGTGTCTATTTATATTTCCCAAAATTCCTCTTTTTTTCTTGTTTATATTTCCTAATCTGTGCTGTACACAATGGCATTTTATTAAAACAGACTACTGTAACAAAGTTTAGCTTTCAATGTTGTTGCATAAACTTTTTTTTTTTGTGTACATCAAACACAAAGAGGCTGATATGAGCTGGTACTTATAGGAAAACTCTACTGGATGGAATTCCAGAGACTGCCACCAGAATATTAAGAACATTAGAATATTAAGAATATTAATAAGAATATGAAAATTTTCCATAGCTTCAAATATTGCCATTTTAGCTGTCCCATGCACTAATATTTAGTACCAGTGACACTAAACTGGCAGAACAGCAACATCCACATGAGACTGAGATTCCACAGAATGTTTCTAATTCAAGGTAGATTTGTGCATATACAGAGACTGAGATCCCCTATGAACTCAAATGCTGTGTGTTCAAAACACTTCACAGGAAAAATGATTTTGTGACTGTAAATAAAATGTATAAAAGCAGCTAACATTTACTGGAAATTGCAATCTAAAATTCAGTTGGGAATAGCTAATTAAAGACAGTACCACACAGATTGTTCTGGGGCTGGAAGCCAGAATCTGTCTTATCTGTAGAGAGGCTACTCAAGAATGCTAAAAAAAAGCAGCACAGTTTGAGAAACCTCAGTGAAAAACAGTAATAAAGAAGATTTAAGCTTGTACATTTGAAGGCTATTAGCTTCCTTGAATTTTAGCCAACTTTTTCAACAACTTGATATTTTTGAAGTATATTACAGAAAAAAAAAATTAATTGCCTTTCTACTACAAAAAAATCAAAGTGTTTGAGGGAATAAAAATCATATGATTGCTGAAATGGACCTTGTTTATTTTGAATGTGCAGCAGACATTCTTAAGGAGACCCTAGCATTAAACTTGAAAAGGGAGATTATAAAGAACTATGACAGAAAGATAAAATCCAAGTGGGGGCCTCAAGAAGAATGCTTCATTAGAGACAAACCAACTCTGTTAACTTAGGTCTATCTCAAAAGGAGTTTATTTTGGCAGCTGGGAGAAGCAAAAGAATAAAAAAAAAAAAACCCAAAAAAATAACCAGAAAAAGCAATGAGTTCTCCAATCATGTGGATCCCATCTCTTTCTCTTATAGGGCTGCCATAAACTGACAGTATTTCTTGAATTCTTTACACTAAATGTATGAAATTAAGTGTTAAAGTTTGTTTTCTTATATTTATTGTAAGGTGAAATAATCACAGGAAAAATTTGCACAACCTAATAGATCATACCCATGCTTCACCCTTAGAGGCACAGAATTGTCACACTGATATCAAACAGCTTTAAACATTCATTAATTCATTAAACATTCACCATTAATGCCTCACTAGCTGGAATCACATCTACAAGAACAGCTTTCATCTGTAGCTTGCCACAGGAAAACTAAATTAATTCCCTATCAAAGGGGCTTCTGCTATGTAGTTATCAAAGTAAAAACACCACACACCATGTTTACTTAATAGAAAAAATAGATAAAATTAAATTTAGAGAATTTAAATGAAAGTGAGCATGTTTTAATTTTTTTTTTTTCTGTACAACTACACAGTGGGAAGCAGAAAATTAAAATCCAACAGAATCAGAGTACCAGCATGACAGAAATGGGTGTGAGGGGTGCACAATCTTTCATTTTCATTTTATAGAAACATTGGCTGTGGTTACGAGGTGCCAAACAGTGAACCAAGGTAAATTAGTTTCTTATTCTTCTGTGAAAATGACAAGAAATTATTTTGTGACATAAAACTCACTTCAACTCCAACCTGACTTTTCTCACCCTTTTAAACAACAATTCTAAAGGATGACACAAGAGGAAAGCAGGTATGTTCTATCTATTATAGAATATGGGTATATTATATCCATTATTATTATCAGGTGTATTCTATCTATTATATCTATAATATCTATTATTTTTCAGGTATCTGTGAAGTCTCCATTTTCTCACTTTATCCATGCACAACACCTGCATTGCTCTCACAATTTCATCCAACTGCACATTCCCAGCTCCTGGATAAAACTGTCCAGGACTGCACCAACAGGGCACATGGAAACCTGCTTTTCTTCCTGCCCAGTTTCTCTGCATTTTTGACCTTTTGGACTCTTTGCCTGCATGTCTGCCTTCAGAGATGTTGTGTTCTGTGCTTACTTCCAAGCTCTTTTTTCCCAGTGTCCAAGCTTTCCCCATCTTTCCCAGTGTCTCTCCAATGACTCTGCACAGAGTTTTGCCTGGAGCCCCAATCCTCCCAAAACTCAACCCTTCATCCCACTCAGAGCCCCTTTTCCAGCTCAGCCCTAGGGACCAGCTCTCCCTGTGTGACTGCCCACACCACCCACACCACTGGAACACCACTCCTGTCCTGGACTTCCCAAAGCCCTGCTTCAGCTCCAACAGGGTTTTAAAAAAACAGCCAAAGGAGAACTTGCCAAAAATCCATTCAGACTCTGAGGGCAAGAAAATAAGACCTTCCCAAGGAAGTCTGGGTGAGGGTAGCCTTATACTGAATAAATAATTTCATGCTTTTCATGCCCAGCTACCGACTCAGCCTGTGGAATATTTCAAGACATAATAAATAACAGACTAATTGACAGCTTTGGAAATTGTGAAACACTGATATTTCACAAGTTGAAATATACTCCTAATTAAGAATTCAGATGCATGATGTTGGCTTTAGATTAAGATATGCTATGTGGGGTTTTCAAACTTTACACAATTAGATCATGTTGAAAAACAAGGTCACTTTAAAATTTGCCAGTCCAGCTTTTTTCATTTCTAGCTGCTTTCATACATCTAAGAACAAGAAATAATATTCTGAAGCCAGTAATTCAGAACAGTATGAGATTTTTAACTTCAAGGCTTTCCACCCATACATGGCACACTAGACAAGTTTTTTAAGCCCAGCAATGAAAAACTGAGTAAAAGCCATGTAATTTATCTTTAGTCATTCAACACTGAAATGCATGTAGCCCAGCACTGAAGAAACAACCTCAAAACCATTGGCATATAGAGGCAAATAGCTATTAACAGTAATTTTAGGATAGGAGAAAAAGAGTAAAGTTGTAGGACAAAGGGAGACAACAGCACAGGAAAGTTCATTAGTGAAACCTACATTTTTGCAGGATCCTGACTAAATAATATTGTGAAATTCATGGTAATGTATCAAATGCACAAACAAACGTTATTCAGACTAAAAAGCTGCAAGAGGAAAAAAGGCAATGATAAATCTCAGTCTTTCAGTGACTACAATTTGTATTACAAGGACAGAGTAATGCACCTCTGCCAAAAAATCTAAACTCACTTGTCTCCCTTACATCTGCAGATTAAAAACTGAATAAATAAATACAAAGGCTCACTTTACCAGTGTTCCAAGCATGTGTTAGAACTTAAACCTTAACAGCAACCAAAGCAACAGCTATCTGCACTAAAGATCAATGAGTATCTGTACAAAAAATCCAGACCATCAAAACACGTGTGCTTTAAAAGAAGTTTCTTCTATTGTCCCTAAAAATGTTTATTTTCATAGTAAGTTTTCATTCATGAAACAAGCATGCTAATTTTAGGTCCGTTTTGTTTGTGGAGGGTTTGTTAAACAAGCCTGCTTTGTTTGCTGGGAGAGGGGAATTTGCAAACAAAGCCTCTGTGTTCTCCCAGAGTCCTTCTCAGCAGGAGAGCATCCGACCACCTTGGGACCATCCTGGCACGTGGAGCTCCAGCCCCAGGGCTGAGCTGAAGCCATCCCTGCACCAGGGCAGAACAGACAAAACCCTGGGGTGCAACACCATGGCAGTGTTGTCACCTCAGAAGAGATGGCTTGTGGTGTCCCAGACTGGAAAAATGGAGAGTGAAGTGGGGCCACATCCACCTCAGCCCAACCAGCAATAGCCCCAGAATCCAAACTGCCACCACAGCCCCTCCCAGCTCCCATCATCCTGGAATCACAGAGCCATGGAATGGGTTGGGTTGGAAGGGACCTCAAAGCTCAGCTCATTCCACTCCCCTGTCACAGGCAGGGACACCTTCCACTCTCCCAAAACCTTGCCCAGCCTGGCCTGGAACTCCCAGGGATGGGGCAGCCACAGCTTCGCAGGGCAATCTCAGAGTACTCTCACAGTAAAGAATTTCTTCCCAATATCCCCTCTAACCCTGCCCTCTGGCAGTGGAAAACCATTCCCCCTGGTGCTGTCCCTCCATCCCTTGCCCAAGTCCCTCTCCAGCTCGCCTGGAGCCCCTTCAGGCACTGGAAGAGGCTCTGAGGTGTCCCCAGAGTCCAGGACCTATCTGCCTCTCCTCTCCTCCTCCCCTCTTCTCTCCTCTCTCCTCTCCCACTCCAAACTGAAAACCAGGCTGTAGCTACATGAGTTGTCAGAAAAAATACTGAACTGAGAGAGCTCCAGGGCTCCAATGCATTCCCTCTGAGACCATGCTAGATGTAAGAAATTGATGAAAGAATCCAAGAATAGGGACACTAAACAAATGGAGGAATAAGATACAAAGCATGGCTAGACAGAGATGTACTGAATTCTTGTTAAGCTGTTTTGCAGGAAATAATAACTGCCTGAGGACACAATACAGTAAGAATAATTGTATCCTTTCAACATGTTCTTTTTGACATGGACTTGTTTTCAAACCCCTCCTTATGTTATTAAACTCTGTCTCCAAAATTATAAATAAAACATAAAACTTGTAATCCTAGAATTCTTGTCAAGTAAGTTCATTTTTATCACACAAGCTGAACAAAATGAAATTATATGGGAGGTTTTGCAGCAGTCACTCCTTGTGCAGCTTTGCATCCATTAAGCTCATGGCCCTGTAAAACTGCCCAACACTTCTCTCAGCTGGGCAGAACACGTTCCCCATTATGCCTCCATCTGAATTATTGCCATTTTAGGTACACAAATGTCTCCTTGCATGTTTAGGAAAACAGACTGTTTAACATTATGTATCCCCAAAGTCTTTGAGCTGAAACATCAACACTTCAGCTTTCTCTTAAGGCCAGATGTTTGAAAACTTTGCTTTATAAACACCTTCACGTCACAAAACAAGTTTGGAGGCAAATGAGCTGGAATCAGTAGCTATACTATAGACTGTGTAAGTCCTGATCATTCCAAAACTTGGTAACTCAAGGGTGTATTAAACATCCACCCAAATATAGGATTAGGGGAGTATTAAATTAGAACTGTACTTACAGAGTTAAGCACTTTGTTGCCATTCTAACAGTTTACAATCCCTGCTTTTCAGAGTTAAAAATAACTCAAAATTGCCCAGGCAATTTTATTTTAAAATCAATAAGCTGCACCCTGTAGTCATGGGCATGCATATCTGGAAACAAGAAAGCAGCTTCATGCACTTCTCTGCACTTTTAAGACAGTTCTAAAATAGACAGCAAAGTGCTATAAACACTTGTATGTTTAGCATACATTATGTCAATATTTATTGGCATAATATAAGTTTAAATTACAAAAACTGTAGTCAGTTTGAGTCAAGTAGGTTGAATGGAGGAAAGGACAGCAGCCAAAAATGCTCTTAAATATTTCTGCCTCAAAATATACTCTAAGATCTCTCCACCTTCCTTCCCTTTTCCCTGAATGGAAGATAGTTAAAAGCAGTTAACTACACAATGCCAACTGGAAAGACTAAAATGGAAAGAACATAAGAAAAAAAATCATTAAAAAAATCATGGATACACTGCCCATACTATCACTAAGCACCCCTAGAGAACACTAGCCCTAAGAGCTTAAATAAATAAATAAAATCCATCATCAGTGGAACAAAAAGCTCATCTTGTCCTCTGTCCATTCATGGAACAACAGTGCATTTGTGCTGGGACAAAGACAGATTTTGGGTGCTATGTACTTTTGCTCCACAGACCCATTCTTCTTCAATTAATTAACAATGGAGTCATTTTCACACCCTTTTTTGTTATCCCATCTCAGTGTTATTTGTTAAAACGTTTTCATCCTGAACAAGAGAAGGGGAGGAAGCAAACAGTATCCTATGCTGTTAAAAAGGATGATCTACTCCCCTGAAACCTTCCTAGCAAGAATCCCCAAATTGTCCAGCACATCTGACACAGCAAATAACTACTCTGAACAGTTTCAGCCATTCCTTTTAGAACACTTCCTCTCTTCAGTTGAGAACAACTAAACAAAAAGTTTTTGGCAGTGGTTAATTCCCACATGACAAGCAGAAACCTCGGGGCAGTGTCTGAAAACACCAAGGGGGGCTTTGGGCTTGTTGATTTTTATTTTTTTTTGCTTGGTGTTTTGTTGTTTTTTTTTTAATTTGCACTGGAAAAGACAACTCATCAAGCTCCCAGGTCTCCACAATAAGGCAACATTTTAAAGCCTTTGGGAACTGATTTTATTAAAGAAAAAACTTTAAGAAGCTGTAAAAAAATATTTCACTCCTCCACTGACCCTCCTGCTTGGGGCCCTGCTCTGTGCAGCCTCCCAGAGCCCTCAAGGATTTTTCCTTTGGGAAAACTCAGCAACACTCAAGAGCCTGCTGAACTCCACAAACTTCTGTCTCTAATACAAATTAAAAAGAGCAGAGATTTGTTTTTAAATTACTTGCATCGAAGTAACAGTGGTGGCTACCACAGGATAACATGAAATAATCTGCTCCCCTGCCAGGGATATGCTGGTGGTGTGAAAACACAATTAATTACCATCTTCTGCAACCCAGTACTCTCATAACCTTGCTCTAGGTTTCAATTCTTCATTTTTCACTTTGAGCTGTCACTTCAGGTATTTACTGTAATACTATAAATAATAATTTACTATTATAAGAAAGATACAATTCATCCAGCAGATCTCCATAAGCACTGGAAGGAAAAACCATAAAACCCTTTATGCCCTGTCAACTCATTTAACGCAATATTCTCTCCTGAAAGAAAGAAAAATGCAAGTTTTAACACAGACTTAGCTAAAGCAGAATGGACAGCAGAGAAATTCAACAGCATAAACAAATTTTCTTTCACAGTCACGTAGTCATGAACCTTGACACTAAAAATAACTCAGCCCACATCCCAATTTAGCCTATTCTGAAAACTTTGTAGTTGCACAATTCCCTTTTCTTCTCCTCCTTTCCACCCTTTCTCCTTGCCTCCAGAGGCTGCTATCTTCTTCAGCACAATGAAGGCAGTAACTCATATTATATAAACAAATGCTACGAGCTGACCTCAACAGCTGAGGACCTAATTTTAGCCACCATTCTCCAGGACAAAAATACATTGGTTGATGAAAATCTTGTAGGCTGCATAAAAAATTTACAAAAAACTTAGAAAAAGAGAGTTGGAGAAGGAATTGAGGGGTATTTTTGGTGGATGGCTGATTGGGATTTTTAGAGAAGCCCATGAAGAGACATTTGGTAGCCATCAAGTTTAAAAAGAAAGGTGTTGCTAAAAACCCTATAAAATTAAACACAACAGCGACAAAGAAATAATCATCTTATTCTTTAGGAAGAAAAGCTTAGGTGAGACATTAAGAAAAAGAATTTCAGTGGGATGACCACTAAGAACAAGAAAAGATAAGAACATGTTCTATATTATATATTATTACATATGCTATACATATTATATATGTTATATATTGTTAAATACTCACACCAAGGCAGAGATGTGTAGGAATGTATCAAGGGAGGCCCTTGGCTCACATCCTACAGGTTTGAAAAATTAACACAAATATAACTGAACCTGTAGTGCAGCAAAGGGATGGACTACACAATCCATGATTCCTCTTTTCCCTCCTGGCTCCACATCATTCCCCTCTATAGGATTCTGGGACTTAAATTCCCATCCAAGTACTGATGTGGTCTTTATTCAAACTAGACTGTGTATAACATCAGGGTTGAGGATAAATAATAGAACCTCATTAATACAGTCTGTTCATTAATTATACTTTTACTTGGAGACTCTGTACAGTCAGCAGCTAAACAAACTCAGACAAAGAAAATAATCAGTCATAATAATGAATTGTCATCCAGATTACATGAAACACTTCAGAGGAGTGTACTGTGATACCTCTGTAAAATTAATAAGGTCTTAGTTAAACCAGGCCTCATTAAAGTATCTCCCATTAAACCTTTCCTGGAAAATTGGAGAGAAAACATCTCTTGTGTAGATTAACTGGCTTGTCAGCCAGCTCCTACTGTAAAGGCCACAAGTGAAATATGGCAGAGCCAGGAAAAGCAGGAGCTCCAGGCTTTCAGACCAAATAAATTCCACTTGACAATATTGCCTAATTAGAGCTAACATAATCAGCAGAACAACAAAAATACGAGCAGCTCATTTGAAGTTAAATGAGAAATCCATCACTCCAAAGTGTTGCTATCTTCAATAAATGTGGTGCACAGATAAAATTAACCAGTTTCGACGACTCACACCTTGGTGAGAGATTTGACTTTTCTCTAGGGCACAAGAATTTTAATATTTTGTTCACCATCTGAACTGGCCTGGCTGTGAACAGCTTTACACAGGGACTGTGTCAGGAAAAGTGAAGAGCATTATGTCCATAAATATGCTTTCACCTTTTCCGTCACTAAATATTCAAATTAACTCACTTCTGGGAATTCTCACAAAGAGACAGTTACAAAGACAAAACTCAGAATACAGGGTGTTAAATAGTGTTTGAGGACCATCCAAAATAATTAAATTAACAAAACTGAAGCTGATGAAGCAGCATTACATCAATTCATTTGCTTGATAGAAACCTTAAAAATACTCTTAATTCCATGCATTCTTACAGTTACTAGCAAGGACTAATGGGTTTGTAGAATTATAATTGGCAAATTCTGAAATGGTGATTTTGATCTAATTTCTCACATGAAGGAAAAAAACTGAAGACATATCAATTGTGAAATATATTATTCTCCCTTAAAAAAAAATTTAAAAAGACTAAAAAACCAAAAACCAAAGCCACCCAAACAACATCCCCAGCTCTTTTGTCTCTGCATTTCACAATTTACAGTTCTCACTTTCACTTGCAGTGGTTGCTATGGAGTCCCCAAATGAGCCTTCAACTAAGATTGAGTGTAAGTCAGAAATACGCAGGGAATTTATGACTATGCTGAGTCATGAATTAGACATGATAAATTCCCACCAGCTACCATCATTCAGAGGATGGTTTGTCTCAGGTTTATTAACATGATCCTGAATAAATCTTAGCAGCTCCCTTTGACAGAGACAGGGAAGTTACCTCTGTAATTCTGAAAACATCCACCAGCACAGAACTGACCAACAATTTAAAAACTGTGCCTCTTACTCTTGGGTTTTTAAGGTAGGATTTTGGCTCACTTAAATCTTACACAAATTAGCAAAATCACATTTATTAAGAAAAAATTATAGTGAAGTCGTCCCAAATTAACAAAATTCCTGTAACAAGTAAAAGGTGTAGAGCACATCCCTGCTGATGTGCAAATGTAGGTGGTTAATGCCACATAAATCACATTTCTATGTTTATTCTTCACAACATTTGAACTGGGAATCTTGAATATACAGAATATGGTTGGGTTTTTTTATGGACCACATGAAAATAACTTGATCCAAACCAAGTTTATTTTCTCAAGGTGCAATAATGAGAAAGAGACTTGTTGATGTCAGAGGTCAGCTGAGACCCACAGAACAAACATCATCTGCCCTGATAAAAGCCTAGAAATAATAGTCAAACATAAATATCCATATTACTTTCACTTCATTCTTGCTACAAACTTCAGTCATCTTAAACTCCAGACACAGAAAGAAACATGGATTTGTAACATTAGGAATATAAACATTTCTAACATTAGAAAAATAAATCCCCAGGGACATGGTCACTTCTGTCCCAAGTGAGTTCTAACTGACAAAAAAAAGGAAGTCCCCATTGAAAATATTTACCAGGAGAAATCAAGTTAAGCAAAAAGACACAGCTGGGGTCTGTGTCTATTTTTAGAAGAAAAATGGGATTGTAGAAAAATGCCGTGTAAAACTCAGCACAGCCTCAACACCTGTACTGAGGAACAACTGTAATAATTTACCAATTATACACAGCAAAAAACAACAGTTTAGGGAAAAAAAATGAGGAAGCAATTGAGTAATTGCATTTATTATCTTTACCTGCTATGAAAACATGGAAATATACACAGACACTGATATTCTGCTTTACATAATTACATTTTCAGTAGAAATCCCCTGTCAGCATTCACTTATGGCTGTTGCTATCCAGAATGGAGAATCTCTTTATTCCCGCTTGCTGATGCTCATTATAATGTGGTTTTCACAACCTCTCTACAAGTGTCTTGGAGAAAAAAAAACAAACCTCAAACACTTTGTAAAAAGCTGTTAAAAGTAAAGGAGAAAAGATTTTAATAATTCATCACTAGCATGACATCAAGAACTAAAGAACTACTAATTTTTCCCCCATGGTGTTTTTATTCTGTCCCACATTGTGATAGCTGTTTATTCCAACATGTTAAGTTCCATTTATTTGGTGCAGGCTTTCAGATAAAGAAAAGTGAAAGGAAAAAGCTTTTATGGAAGGAAGAAACAAAAGGAAAAAAGATTTTAAGGGACTCTGCAATCCTGAAAAGAGCACCTGCCTTCTGGCATCCAAAAACCAGACATCCCTTCTAGTCAAACACATGTGATAAAATACACGTAGAGAGATAAGAACTTTTTGCACCAGATAATCCTTGAAGGAACATTACAGCAGCTTGATTTTCACATTTAACACATGTACATCAAGTCAATCATGCAAAATCCTTTTGGAAGTCCTGGTCACTAAAAGGCTTTTCTCAAAATCCCTTTGGGTTTTAATGCCCAAACTCCAGCAGCACTCAGAGGAGTCTCTGCAGGGACTAACCCAGCCCCTCAGAAGGAGCAGCTGGGTAAGGCCAGAGCTCTGAAGAAATCAATCTTCAATTTTAGCTGCTGATGTAGAGAAGGATCCCAGGGAAGTCCAGGCAGAAAACAGAAGGAAGGAAGGCAGGAGGAGGATAAAGATGATTTCAGTAAGACACACACAAAAGCAGGAATTACCTCCTCACTTGTGCAACCCATCATTCTCAGCACTTCACTACTGTATGTTTTTGTCTTTATTATTTGCTGTTTGTTTTTAATGGTCCTGCCAAAAAAAGCAAAACCACTGTGTTGCCAAAACTTTTACTGCTTTCTTAAGAAATGGTTTTACAATGCAGATACTTCACTTCTTTACTATCAAATGGTGCTGCAAGCAACAACTTGGCACTCTATAACAAGCACTGACTTTTCAGGATATTTAGTAGACTCTTTATGACCTGTTTATATAAAAAGTTGTTTTTTAGTAATTGCAATGCAGATTTATTCCTATAAACTTACAAAATTAATCCTGGAAAAGCCACTAGTTTCAGGGCAACTCCAGTTCTCCAAACTACTCCAAGCTAATCATATTTTTCCCATTTTAAGGTAAATAGTATAACCAGTGAGAAAAGGAGGCAAAAAGGAAAAAATAATAAAGAATAAAAAGAATAATAAAGATGATAATAAGATAATAAGAATAATAAAGAATAAAAAGATGACACATGAAGGTATGAAAGCACCAGCTCTTTTTGTGTGGAACTGGTGACACATTTAGCAAAGCTGTTTGCTGGTCAGTGGCAGAACCATAAAAAGCATTTGCTTACACCCCCCAAAATCCCAGAGGATCACATTAAATTTCTTTTCCTCCCAAATTTCACTTTACACAGCAAATCTGAGCTGACTGAAAACATTAATTAAATTCCATAGTGAGTGAAAGAGTCTGGACAGGGGAAGATGAGCCAGGCTCCTGTGGATCTTGTGGACGTGGACATGCAGGGCACCACGGGATGCATTTCACTGCTGCACGAGGAGTGATGCTGAAATTCCTGAAAGCAGCCAAAGAAATTGGCTCTCAAGTGCCATAAAATTCCAGGGGCACCCCTCACAACCACAATCAGTCTGAGGTATTTAGTTTAAGAATGATTAATCACAGTTGAATCAGCCTTTTGTTTTTTTTCTGACATTTCAGAGCCCTTTCTAGTATTCCATCTATCTGAAGTCTGGCCATGACTTGATACCAAAGGAGTCTGTTTGAAATAATTCCATTTACTTTGGCCTGCATACAAGTCTGGATAAAGGTTTCAGTCAAAACACCTCTTCACATCATGGAATGGCCTTAAAATGGCACACAGAGATAACAGAGCACAAAGACATTAAATCTGCTGTGCACTTCCAAGTGCTCTGAGAGTTCTTTACCAGCACCAGTGGGGTGGCCTCCAGGGGAAGCACATCCCTGACCCAAACAAGGAATGATCCAGGCTTCAACTTTCTATCTTTCTACATTTGTAACAGATAAATATGGTCAAGTGTAAGTGTTCAGCAAATTGCTATCAATGTTCAGTACTCTGAAATTGTATCATCCAATAGCAATGATACATTTAAAGAGAAAAGGCACTAAATTCACAAGATCTATGCAAGTACCAACCCTGAAAAAGCCTCACAAAACCCAAAACTAAGGAAACTCACATAGAAAATGTCACCAACAAATCCTTCCCAGCACAAGAACTTAGAGGAGAAAGGGATTTAAGGTCAACTGAGGCCAAATGGCTAATGCAAGGCAGCAAACACACTTATTATTTCTACCAGAAACACAACCTCAAAATCCATTTAATGTCACCCACCATGAGATTCAAAACCAGTGTGAAAGGACTGCAATGGAAAGAACAGAAAGGACCTTAAAGAGTTCAGAAGTGATTGGAAAATGTGAATTTAATAACACAGAACCACAGAGTGACATTTTTTACTTGAAGGATGCAGGATAAAACAGACAGAATATCAATCCAGGGAGAAATTCCAAGGTCCTCTCAAGCATTTCTCTGACACGGCTGTTTGCTAAAGGGGCTTCTTTTAGTTCTACAATTCCATAAATATGCTTGCAAATTACTGCCATTTAACTGAAAACATTAACAAGTACACAGACAGGACTTAAACACAAGAGAAGCAACCCTGAGACCAACCTCATTTTCAAGTAAAATACTTTCTTTATGCTTAAAACTTCATCACACGCTCCAAAATGCATTAGCAAAAAGACTTTGCATCTTATGACTCTTGGAAAATTTTCCAATGTGAGAACTACCACATCTAACAGAGCCTGAGAAGGTTTCCCACAAGGTCATGAATTTCTTCAGAGAACCATTTAAATCTTGTATTACCCTAACCTACCCAGAAACAGTGGAACAAAGCCATTGCTTAAGGTTTTTCACTGGATTTTTCCATATTAACATAATAGGACTACAGGAATCCTTTTGTCTCAATTTCATGTAGATTTTATTTTACCAGTTTGTAAATATTAGCCTATACATGAGAAAAAAATCTCAGAGGGGCTGGGAACTAAAAGATATCCTAATTTTGCAATGGAGTCCCTTCCCCATCTTAAAGAAATTTCACTGGGACTCCACTGTCCTAAAATCCCATTGCAATCAATGCTGGCTGCTGGGGAACAAAAGGAATGGGAAGAGCGAGTCAAAAGGGAGCTTTATTTAAAAAACCTCTGTAATTATGTCTGATCCATGGGTTAGTTGATACTCTAACCATTCATCTTCCTGCCTGAAAATCCAGAATTCTCCAACTCTGTTACTGTGCCAGAGGAATCCCAGCTCTGGGATCTGCTTCCAGGATTTTCAGGCCTCCAATCTTCCAGTGGATTCCACTCTATTCATACACCAAATTGTACCAGTTGAGGAATGAGAGCCCTGCAGATGAAATAGTCACACACTGACCCCAATAACTATCCCCCAAATCCTGTGCCTTCACTGTAAATAAGTGTTCTGCTCTCATAAGACACTTCTCATACAGAGAATTGCTCCTGGGTTCAGCCTCCATTTCTGAAGTTCCCAAAACAAATAATTTGAAAATAAAATTACAAGAAAAAAGCCTAGTGGATAGCTTTCCAACTCCTTCTCTTTCTTTCTTTACCTGACACCACTTGAACATCACACAGCCTGTCACTCTTCCACAGCAGTATCATTAAGGGAAAGGAGCCTTTAACTTCTCTATTAAACTGCAATAAAGCAAAGTCTTTAACATGAAATGCCTCCAAGTCAACCAGGCATTACTGAAATGACTTAATCTGCAAAGTCAGTACTTCCCCACCCTACTTCACCACTCCCAATCACTTACAAGAGCAGCAGCATTATCCAGATGCATTTCAGAGCTTAGCTTGATAATTTGGTTCTGGTGTTCTTTTTCAGTGAGGGAAAAGTGGAACTAGAGAAATAATGTCAATTTGATTTTCAATTTCATTACTTTTGTCTACTTTTCAAACAAATGCATCCAGGAAAGGAAATATAAAATAGAACAAAGGCCCTTGCAATTCCTTGATTGGATTACTGCTGTCTCAGCAGAGAGCATTATGTGTGCTTTAATCACACAGGTACAGGCTTTTCTTCTTATCCTCCCCAGTCCCTGCTCCAGCTTTAATTACCCAACACATTGACTTGTGTAGATTTCTGGAAGACTAAAATGTATATTCTACCAAATCACAGCCATATCAAATAGTCATTAATTCTAGGCAAGGGAAGAAAAAGAGCTTTTTTGAAGGAAACAAGAAGTAAAATATTCTCACTACAATTTAATCAATTTTCATTATTTAAGAATGAAATCTAGAAGCATTGTGGGAGTGTTGTATTCTTGATGCAATCATTTTTAAATTGCAGCACAGACTCAACAAAACATTGTAATAAATAATACAGATGTAGAGTGGCTCATTTAATGCAGTGCCTCATGTATGAGCTTCATTTAATCCCTGTACACAAAGTTCATTTCTTTAGTAAAGCACTACAAGCAGCTGAACCCAAATTTTCTTAGCCATGGTATCTTTCACAAATGGTTTTGGGTTTTTTTTTTTTGCCATTATTGCCAGATTTATTTTTTAAGTGCCCTGGTAAATGACATCCACTCATTTTACAAGTCTTGCACCATGCAGGTTGTAGAAGAGACAAGGGATGTGAAATTGCAGTGTCTCAATATAAACAAATCACCCCAAACTTCTAAATATCTCCAAAGAGTAGAGGAAGTAACGAAAACCTTTGGTTCAAGCTGGTGATGTGACAGCCTTAAGATGATTCAGATGACAGAGGGCAGATTTTTCCCACTCACCCATCATCTTCCACCAAACTTAATATTCTCTTTGTTTGGCCAGCAGATGGACATAAAAATTCAAACTGGCAAAGGGGACACACACACACACACACACACACACACACACACACACACACACACACACACACACAAACACATCATCTACCAAAACAAGAGGGATTTGTTATTTTCAGAAAACTGAATCATCATGGTCACCTGTAGTGCAGGCCATAGTCAAGATGAAATTCCTTCACAACCATCACTTTAATGAGCCTCACAATTTTGGCCATTTGAAAACACTGCAGATTTTTAGCACATTTGGAGAGGGGAAAAAAAAGAAATGAAAACACTTTGCCTCTTTCTCTAGATTTTGTGAACTTTTTACCTTCCCACATTATTAACAGCTAAAAATGGTTACATGTCAGTGTTCAGCAATTGCTATCAATGTTCATTACTCTGAAATTGTATCATATAAATATCCAAATGCAATGATGCATTTAAAGAGAAAAGGTACCACATTCCCAAGATCTAAAACCACAAGATAGACACTCTTAGGCACTGAGGTCTGAACTAAGGTGAAGCCACCAGGGGTTACAAGGCAGCCAGAGTGGTTTCTGTAAGTGTTCTGAGGGTTTTCCTGATCCTCTCCTCAAAATCTGCTCTGCCTCAAAATCTCTGCTCACCAAACTTCTCACTGGTTTCATGGGCAGAGCCTCTAACAAAAAATAAAGAGTAAAACCCAGCCAAGCCCAAGAGGACATCTTATCACTGCTTGGAGTCACTAAGCAACAGGTACAAATATGCCAGCCTCAAAAAAGGAGAATTTTAGTGTACTGAAAGAGACACTGTAAACATGAGATAGCCAGGTAACCAATGACAAACATTATCTGACAGCCTTGAAAACCTCTCTTAAGCCAAGATCTAATAAATAGCACATGCAACTAAATTGGGAAAAAAAATCTCTAAGCCAAGTTAAATAGTAACCAACATTCAAATTTAACCATATAAAGTCTACATTAAAATCCAAAATGACAATTACAGAATATTATATTACTATGAACGCTGTCAAAAGCTTTGAATACCAGCACACTAAGGAAATAAGTGAAAACACACTTTACCTTGTATCTCATTTTGGGGCATGAATGAATGTAGAAACCCATATAATAAAAACAGAGATCAGGAGCTTTTACACAAAGCTGTCTGGTAAAAGCAATTTCCCTGTGAGGGGAAAGAAAAGACTAATTACATTTGAATACAATTCTTAAAGCCATTTTACCTCTTCATATTGAAACATTTTACAGCTATCTGGCTCTTAATCTAGAACTTATAAAAGGACTAGACTTCTATAAAATAAAAATTAGCATCATAAACTCCAAACTAATGTTTTGAAAAATGCCAAACATAATAAACTGAAAATTATTACTTGGAAACCTAACAAACAAATCATCAAAATGCACAACACCCTGTCAGGCTTAAAAATACTTTAATTTTTGTGGTTTGGTCTGCCAACTGTCTGATTTGAAATCTAAATAAAAATTACTAAGACCCTCTGTTTAATATGTTTCTTGTCAATATTTGTGTACATTGGAATTCTGCAGAAACCTACTGGCATTCTGGAATTCTACTAGTTAACATGGCTCAGGAAAACATCAGGGTATTTTTGAAAAATAATCTTCAAGGATAGGCCTCTTGTTTGTTCTGTCATTTATGCTCCAGCAATTTGCATGTAAAACATTCATCTTTATGCAACAAAAGGTAGTTACCCATCCCATGTTTGTTACTATGATTTTCTCATTTATTCTGAAAGAAAAATATCGATGTATCCCAAAAAAAGTTTGCTTTTTCCTTTACTGGCACAAGGAAAGCACTGTTACTACAAAGACTCAGCCAGTGCTTCCTCTATAAATGATCATTTTTGCAGCATTTCTATCTGAGATCACTCCTGTAACAAATTGGATAAAAAATGGATGCTGGTTTTACTTTCTGTGTCAAAGGGATAAGGAGATGGCCCTGCTCACAGCAGGGGAGCTGGAATAGATGATCTTTAAAAGGTCTCTTCCAAGACAAACTATTCTCTGATCCAAGATACGAGTACATTCATATAGGAAGCATCTACAAACACTGGAGGCAATGTATCACTTAAAATTAAATTAGCGTTACTCAGTATTTCTTGATTTTTTTTTTCCTGTGGCAAGACTGGCATTTCCAGGCAGTTTCTTCTCCCCTTTCTCTCTACTTACAAGGCCACATATTTCAAATCATGCTCAAATCCCATCCTTTCTACAACTCAGCAGCAACAATTCTCTGAGTGGCATGAAGTGGAAGTGACAGCAATGCAGTCCAACCTCCTTGGAGTAAAATTGGCAACAGCTTTGAAGGTATCAGATTCCTTTGCAACTTCCTAAGTCCTCCCTAACTCAACGTTTTTCTTCCCCTTTTTGAAAGAAGAACGAGGTTGGCTCCCTCCAGGACTGTTGGGAACTCATTTTTATTGCCTTAAATGCTGCAGAATTTACAAGCTGCTTTTTCACAAGTTGAACCATGCACACATGGTGCAGCTACAAAGCTTTAAATTTATTATGTAGAAAATTTAAAATCATTTAAAGAATTTGTAAGCATGGATTATGTCAGTCTATTATTACATAAAGTAATGTGATATTACAAATACTAAAAAATAATTCTTAGGAGGACTTAGTATTTTATATCCTCATCTTGCAAGGAAAAAATTACTCTAATTAAAAGTATCTAACATTTGTAATGGAATAGCTCTAAAAATCTAAACCATTAAGAGAAAAAAAGATCAATTCTAAGTCACAGGAGTTCCAATGTTTTTCCACATTTGTTAATTCTGATCAATTCTATAAAATTATCAGATCCTAATCAAAATCTAATCAAAATCAGATTAGACCTTTGAGATATTAAATTGCACGTGGTTTATTAATTACAGAAAAGGTTTGTAAACTAACTGTGGTGAGAAGTTTCCTTAAAGTGCTGTTAGTGCTTCACATAGCTCAAATGTGCCATTTACCCACCCTGGAGGGTGACCCTGAACAAGAACTGAGAAGGTGGCTCTCAGCAGGAGCCCTTGGAGAAAGGGGAAAGCTGCATCTCCCAATTCCAGGGCTCCTTTTGCACCTGACAGAGTGCAGTGCAAACCCCCACAGATGAAAAGATTCATGCTACAGCTTCTCACACTCAGACTTGTACACAGACATGGCTGGCACGAGGCTCAAACCCAGCTGCTTCATGAGAACACCACATTTGTCTGTGGCCTTCAACTTCTTTCATATAAACAGAGAAGCAAAAAAGGTAAGGAAGAAATAGAGTTACCCAAGTATTTCCACTCATTTAGGGTGGGTATTTTTCACTTATAGTAACAATGGAATAATAAAATTGCCTATGGAAGAAAAGCAGTAACTTGCAATTTCACATGCAAGTTTTGTTCACAGTGAAAAGCAACACCCACAATTCCTACTGTTTTGCAAGACCATGTTGGATAGTTAATTTAAGGCTTTAAAATTCATAGGATTACTCTCTCCATCAGGCTTTCTGAAGAGAAAGATAATGAGATTAACATACCTGAAAAATATACATAGTGCAAGTACAGCAGGAGAGCACTAATTCAGTAGACAAAGCTTTTTAGGTACTCTGTTATTTATGACCTCAATGTGCATAAAACTATAAAAGTGATTAATTTCATTTGGTAACTGGGCTTAGAAAAAGGTCAAAGGAAAAATTATTTCTGTTCAGACAAAAAAAAAAGGGCTTTTCCTGCTGAAACTAAGCAATATTAAATTATTTTCAGTGGCAATAAAAACGAGGCATTTTGTTTCTGGGTGTTTTCTTAACCTGTAAAAGTATTTAGCTAACTAGAAAGTTACATCCCTAGTCAAGGATTACAACTAAAAATTTACCTGGAAGGCAACCAACCCCACAACTACTTTGCTAAAGGTAGTGTTACTAGTATATATTTAGACTCAAAATAAAACTCCAAGTTTAGAAACAAGTATTAATTCCATCCAACCAGATAAGGAAAACATTCTCTTACCGTAATGCAGAGTAGACTCCCAAAGATAAGAAAGAAAAGTCTGGGTCGTAGTACAGATAGACTGAGGACACACAGTAGGGCAGGATATCAATTACCCCAACAGCAATTATCTTCCCATCCAGCCAGTACTGCTGGTGGAAGGAGCCATAGCCACATTCTGGTCCGTTTGGGGCATGCTCTGCCTGAGTAAGAACAAGAGAGGGATTAACTCCCTGACAGACTTTCAGTATGAAAACAATCTTAAAGAGAATTTCTACATGTAAGTAAATACTGTAAAAAATGTTGCTGGCCACCTGTATTTAGATGAAAGGCATTTGAAAAGCAGGGAAAACAATGTTGTTATTGGAACTTTTGTGTCTTTTGCTGTTCTCACAATGGGTATAACCCACCCAAACATCAATCTGAAATAGCCTCTGCCAACCAGCACTTATGGTACTGACAGGACAAACCAATGTGCTTCTTCAAGTTATTAATGAATTATTACATGCCAACCTGCTGCTTCCAGCACTCCTTGTCACAGCAAGGACCTCCAGGTTCTCTCCTCCAAATCCCCAAGCACTGGAAACACTTTAGGCATAGAAATTAAGTTCATCAAAGTGGCAATTAAATTTATTTCAGATGACCATTTATAAAAAAACCTGAGCAGCTCATTCTTTATGTGATGTTTACTCTCCATAACTGACAAAACACCTTTTACCCAAGAACCTGAAACTGTGTGGCAACAAAATCTGTGGAACCTCTTCTTTGTCAGCCCACATCAGAGCAAATCCTGCAAGAACACCAAGGGACTGCTATTGTTGTTGTGTGCTGTGGTTTTGGATGTGCACTGAAGTTTGACTCTGGATGGGGTAAAGCACCTCGAGCCAGAAACTGATGCTTGAAGTTAAGAAGAAAATGATCTCCCTAATTTAAACTGTATTACACAACCAACTCTGGCATGCCATTTTCTCCCACGTCAAGTTTGCTTTAATCCTGAATTCCACTGTGCTCAACTTAATTATCCATCTAGTCATGTTTTTCACTGCATTGCCAGGTCTTCAGAAAGCTGCTTCTCACTCAATAAATCTGACAATATTGCCTGCTATTACCAACTGGTTTGCATTACATCAGCAGAAGGTGGGTTTAATCAAGTATTTTGATACAGTAGCCCTGATTGAAGAGATGATATGCAGGAGAAGTTATTCTAATTGGTACCACATGTGTCAAAAGGAATCAATCACGTGAGCAAAAATTATTTCAACTGGCTTACCCAAGCAGCAAGTCCCAAAATAAAGGCCACAAAACAATATGTCTGAATTTTTATATAGTTATATACCATATAAGTGTGGAGCTACGAATACTCTTAAAAGTGAAATGATGAAACATTTGAGAGCTCCATCTGCAGTATGTGAGAACAGGAAACCCAGATATAGCATATTTAACTCAGCTTTTCTTGTTCAGGTAAAGCCCACTTATCCAACAGTTATGGTTTCATTCAGTATCATCAACTTTTCAGCAGAGCCAAATGAAATCACATGGTCAGTGGTAACATTTTTAAGCAGGGACACAGTCAAGCAAAATATGTTCTCTAAGGATTTCTCAGCACAGGTTAAGTTCCTTTTTCAGAGTGCAGTCAGTGACAGAAAAATGAAAGCCAATGAAAAATGAAAGCCATCTCAAAGCCAAGGGGAGATGTGGCTGGTAATAGAACACAGACTTGCTTAAATAAGTTTCAGTTAAAACAGATTTTCTTTCTTAGTCAAAAATTCATCATACAGGATTTAATGAATGCTAAAGAAGATAGTCTAAGCCACCATGGAAAAGATTTTCACTCAAAGCAAAGTCTTCTGAACTTAAACAAATGCTGTGCCTGTGTATGACCCCAAACCCCCAAAGAGCAGCACATGGATTTGGTCACTGAACCTCTGCAAACTGAGCATTAACATCAGTTAAAACTTTTGGTGAAGCACAATCTGCAGTTATTTCACTAATGCAATTACAGTGAAATGTCATGAACATAAGAGAGTCTATGTTCTGGAACAAACATAATGAGCACAGCACTGATTTCAGGCAAAACAGACAGGGATCTCTGTTACATTAAGCAAATAACATTTTAAAAAGAGTAAGGTTTCCCTCCACCTTCAAAAATCCTCATACAATGTAATCCTTTGTAATGCTTGTCAGTATTACATTTTCTCCCACTCCTCAATGAATACTTGGCTCCTTTAACTCGATTTCCTGTGCACTATCCAGGCAATTTGACCTGAAACAGGTCTAGAATATGAAACATTTTCCTGAAGCAGGTTACACCATTTCACACTACTGACATCTCCACTGGGACTGTGTCTGCCAAGGGGGATGGAAAATACACCAGTGACATCAGGGGAGCAAGCCCCACCAGAAAGGGCTTATCTTATCTCCCCAAAATTATAGACTAGCCCTGGAATCAATCCAGAAGGACCAAAGTATTTAAAATTAACAGTTTATAGTCCTACTTCAATACAATGGATTATTATAATCTGATGGTATTGAAAAAATCCAGGACAAGATAGAAACCACAATTTTCTCTCCAATGTTTACACTGTCATGCAGAGAAAAATACAATATATTCCATGTTCACTCTACCTGTCTTCATATCCTGCTAGTTAATGATTCCATGAGCACATTTGATTGCTCACATTTTACAACCCATTATTAAAATTTAAATATTTAACAGAACTGGCATTATATATTGCCCAATTAATACCTCAGTGTACTAACTGCTTATAATTGAACTTCAATGATGGTGAGAGCACTAGAATTTCTTCAAAGCACATTGGTAATTCTTTTATTTTAATATGAACAGGTATTTTGCTTATTATAATAATTATAAAAATTTCTGTATTATAATTGCCAAAACCATGTCCTGCCTGTACAATGCATGATTATTTTTCTCTGGGAGGTTTCATGAAATTTCTTGTTTTCTACCTTTCCATTTTACCCTCTGCTGTGCATGAAGGGAAGAGGAAGATATTAAATTTATGCTATCAAAGAAAAAAAAAAAAAAAAAAAGCCAGGAAAACCTTGACTTCTCTGCTCCAGTGGAAATTATTTGCCAAATAAGCAAAGTGATTAATTCCAGCAGTTCCTTTCCCAATAGCACACACACAAATCTGCCATATGGTAGATTTCTATGTCTTGGTTAGCAACACATTTCCTTTCCAGAACTCTGTCCCACTTCCATTAGGGATTAGGAGGACACTCTTGACACATACATTCTGTGCCTGACTGGAAAAGCCCAGAATTTGAGCTACACTGCATCAAATGTCAGTCAAATATCACTTTCTAAGAAGGTGATCCTGGCAATCACAGGCTTGTAATGGTCTTACTTGCTAGATCTCCTGAAAAATAAAACATATCAATAAACAAAACAATGCAAAGCAGAGGCTGATGTGCTTTTTGAAGAGCAAAGACTGAGATTCACAAACATCTTTCAGTTCTTCAGAATCCAAAAGCATCTCAGCATGGTTAATGAGAACAAATGATCATTTGCATAACAGAAAACAGATCACTTTCCATCCTGCTGCATCTATTACATTCTCCAGGGAGGAATGAATGATGCTGCAGCAAACCAAGATGATGATTTTGAAGTATTCAGGATGGTTAAAAAAGAGCTGAATGTAAATAGCTCCAGAAAGATCCTGGAATACTGAGTGATCAAAAAGGCAGAGGAGATACCAAATGTTCACAAACCCATGGAGCACAAATGCATGCTGGAAAACATATTGCTATAGGCACACCCAAAGCAATGGGCATAAATCAGCAGCTCTCTCAAAGAGATGATTTTGACAACAGTTTTATAAAATTGTCAGTTTAATGCTTAACATCAGTCAAAATGAAAAAAAAATCCAGGCAGCAATTAGAGAATATTTTGAGAATAAAACAAAATTATCCCTCAACTGCCTAACACCAGGGTCCATCTGAGTGCTGAGGCTCCTTCCAGCTGCTGTTTCAGGACAAGATGGAACAACTTGGGCAGGACAAACACGGAGATGACCATCAGTGATGCTGACACAACTGGTCCCCGACATCCCCCTCACTCACTGAGCACCACAAATAAGGTGAATCACCCTGAACAGTCTGGATTTCCCCTGGAACTTTCTCCCAGGAATCCCCCACCCTGGCAAGAGCAGGGTCCCAGCCCACAGAGCTCTGGCTGAGTCCTGCAGGCTGTTCCCCTGGGCTGAACCATGACCATCCCACATCTGCCTGTGGGAACTGCTAAAATGGCAAATGGTTAAATGCAGCCTCTAAAATGAAAGGATGAATTTAAAAAAACACCTCAAACAATTGACTTTACATTATGCTGTTTACTCCTAGAAAACTGCCTAGTTTTCTGCTACTTCAAACTGTATCTTTTCTTTAAAGCATTCATTTTTTCTGCCAGAGCCCATAGCCAAAACAGAAACTAAACGGGATAATAAAATGAGGAAATAAAAAAGACAGGAAGAGTTTGGGTGTTCATACTATTTGCAGCTAATGATAACATTAAAAACTCCAAAAATTACAAATTGAAAACATGTAAGGTTTAAATTTTATTTTAAATTATTTTTGTTCAAAAGAGTAAACAGACTACACACTGCTAGATTTGCTTGTGGCAACTGTTTTAGAATAAAGAATTTCAAGAATCCCTTGGCCTCTGATACATAACCCCTTTTATTTAACTTCATCTAATCGAAGACATCTGTAGTGGTGCCACACAAAATTTAATTCAAGCTTCGAAATGTCAATAAAAAGTGTCTGTAAGAAACAATATGGGTATAAAGCTGGCAGGGTAGTGTGCATCAACCTCTACGTAGCCATACAAAATTAAGAGTATAATGGCAGTCTGCTGCTCGAGTTGACGAGGTGATAAAAGCCCTTTTCCTATAAAGTCTAATGAGCTCTATTACTCTTCAGCTTTCAGGAATGCAAAGGCCAGTGGACTCAGCAGAGAAAAGCAACAAACTCTGCACACATGGATTCACTCACAGCGCGACAGATCAAATTACCAGTGTAATTACTATAACCTGACAATTTCATTACAGTCACGCCGTCCTGAGCTCTTGGAGACTAACAAGAAAGACACTGCAAGGAATCCATGGCAGTTTGATCCCTTGAAATGAAGGAACAGCATCTCTCCTCAACTTTTACCTCAAACTGTAGTCAAACACAAGTTTAGCAAGTTAGTTAGTAATTCATTCTTTTCTTTTCATAGAAATAAATCGAAAACCACGAAACACATGGCCTTTTGTGCTTCTATTTTTAAATGCAGTGCTATGACATTCAGTGGGAGCTTATTACCCAGCAAAGGAGTCCTCAGGCTCCTGTGGAAACACAGCAGAACCTTCCTTACCAGTTGGTGGAGACAGGAATTCTGTGCCAGCCACCTCCACCACCTCTAACCATGGCTGGCTGTCTACAGAGAGCATAGAGGACACTCTCACATTCATTAAACAAAAGAAATGAATGCATTAATTTCCAAACTCCCATCCTGAATGAATACATACCTCCAGAGGGGAATCACAGAGGAATCGTGTGAACTGCACCAAGGTGGGTTCAGCAGTGCCCAAGAAAACAGCCCCAACGTGCAAAGCAGAAAAAGAAAGAAAACCATCAGCAATGCATTAGGATACATTCATATTTAAATATACTCTTTCAAATACATATATTTGAAAAGCATCATCAGACTCTGTTTATGGAAATTTCATTTAAACCCTTAAACTCTCACTTTCTGTTTAGAAGTACAAATAAATATAAGAATGAACTATGCAAAGTAGTTTCTTTTCTATCAAACAGAAGATGGTTTTTAAAAATGTGATGTGAGAGAATTATCCCCCTGTAATACAGGTCTGTGTCCTTTATTCTAAATTACACATCACCCTCCTCTGGGACTCCTTGCAACAGGGAGTCTTTTCCCACTGTTCCATTGGTATCTCCCCAATCACCCAATCACCTCATACCTCTTAACAGAAATTAATTAATTTACATTCAAAATTAAAAGCAAGCTCATTTTAATTTTAAAGAAGAGGAAGAGCAGAGAAAAGAAAGAAAATCAACCTCCTGAAAGTGCAAGCATTTCAAACTTCAATACAATACCTGGATTTTTGCCTCAATACGAAATTGATGTGCTGCTGATAATTACCCAAAAAGGCAATGTTTTAATGATCTGGAGCTCGTCCAAGATTCTTAGAGTAATAAAAATACAATACTTATTCACTTACTATCATTTACTTATTTGATCCAAACACTTCCTTATTGGTAGAGTCCACATTAAACACGTTGCAGAGTTCTGTATTTAACCCCAAACATTCCCTTGTTAAATAACTACTTTAATACACAGTTTAATTCCCCCTTTTGTAATGGCTGGGTGTTTGAATAAGTCAGCAGTTCCCACACTGCAAAGTAATAGTAAATAAAATTTTTAAAATTAAAAGTTAGATAAAAAGAATACATATGGACACCTACAAAAACCTGACTGTTGTCAAGATTTTGTTGTCAAGAATTCCATTAAATTCTGAGATTATTGCTGCCTCATCTTGCTGATCTTGTCCTGCTGATCTATGGATTGATGGGAAACCTTTGGACACAGATATTATGGAAGACCACTGAATTTCTATATTGTGATGGTGAAGGCAGGGGATTGAACATTTTCTATAATTTACCCTTTCAGATCTAGTCACTAGCACTCTAAATTACTCAGAGTTTGGAAGGACAAAGGACTGTGGTATCTTAATTAAATTGTAGAATTATTTTGGTTTGGTGGATAAGGGAAAAAACCATCAATATCAATAAAAGAAAAAAAATTTGAATTACTGAGTTATTTTCCTGAAGTAAAAATACAGAATTACAAATTCCTACACTATGAGTGCATCTATCCCTACAGCCAGTGGTTTTAGAAAGTGCAGGTTTCAGAAAAAATAAACCATGTGTAATTAATTTTCATGTCAGAAGACCCCCAGTAGTTCTTAATCTGTAACTTTAGCTGTAGAGTGCAAACTAAAGCCTATGGTGAGAAATCTGAGCCCACAACACTTTTCAAGTAGTTTTATCAATTCTCCAGGCCCTGCTGCCCAGTCCCCTGGCTCTGAGGGTGAAGGGGAACTTTTTCAGTTTAATAACCTCTGCTGTTACAGCTGCTAGGAAAAAAGTCTTCATTGCACCTGAATTTGTATCACAATCTTAAGGGGGAAAAAAAGCAAGTCTTGTTATAAATTATTTCACCTGATGATACCTGGTGAAGCTCAGAGGTTAGATAATTTCCTTAAACTCGTCTATACATTTATGTAAAAAAGAAAACATTAGATTCAGCTTCTAAATTAACAAACTTGTATAACACTGCAAGACTATGATGAACACAATTAAAAATTATTCAATAAACCATGAAAGAAATGCAGCCAAAAGCTGATATTGTATGTAAAATAACTCAATATGTTACACAAACACAATTCAAATTCCTTTCACAAGGCCATGCTTTTCTAATTTTAATTTCCAACTGATTTACATAAACTTTTAAAAGCTTTATAATATATAAGAAATCCACATCATTTTTACTTTGGTGCAAGCCAATTACAGCTGCCAGAAGGAATCAACTCAACAACAGGGAGTAAACTTAAACAGAATTAATAAAACTAAGAAGAAACACATCACTGAGAATGAAATCAAAGGGAGAAAAAAGAGCAGAAAAATAAAAAGCAGGTTGGGTTCAACCCAAAGCTTCTTGCTGGAGTAAGAGCACGTGCACAGCTTTAAAAAGAGGCAATAAAGTAGAGTGTTAACACCTGCTCCCTTTTACACAGGGGGAAGAGATTCAGGAGCTAAACTGGAATGGGTTTCACCTGGCAGCTCGAGGATTTCTGCAGGGGAAGGCTCCTGATGTCACAGGAGGACACCACCTCCTTCTCAGAAACATTCCAGGTGCCAGCAACAGGAGCTGCACAGTTATCTGAGATATTCCACAAAAAGGCAGCACAAAAAGCATTCATTTTTTTCATTTTTCATTCCCCTTCTGACTGTATTAAGGGTTTGCTCATATTTGCAATTCACTGCCAAGGAAAGCTGAGTACTTGCCCTGTTTTTAGGATATAGAAGGATAAGCAATGAATATGGGATTTGGGCCTTCCTTCTTTTTGTTTTTTAAGATCCAGTCTCTGAAAGGGATTAAAATAAACCAAGGATTTTGGTCACATGGTTTTTTTTGCTTTGTTTTTCACAGAGGTGCAAGGCTCATAAGAAACTAAAAAATAAAGATGGCAAGTCATAAAACCTGCAAATCCAGTGCATCACTTCCATGCTGCCATATTTGAATTGAAATAATCTTCCTTATCCAAAAAAGATTAGAATCAGTCTTAACCATAAAGTTCTGCAGTGAAAAAGTAAAAATAATTCAGTGTTTCAGTAAGGCGAGGAGCAGCTGCTAATAACCCTCTCCCACAGAAAAGAAAACAAGAAACCAAACAATAAAAACAAACTAGCTAAGAAAATACATTGAAACTGAGCTGAAAAATGAAGAAAATTTTAAAACTTTCTGCAGAAGTCAGGAAAATGGGACAAAATGTAGCATTTTTACAGAAAAAGATGGTGCAAACCACCCTTGAACCAGACAATAAATTAAGAGTTCAGCAGAGGAAACAAAGACTTATCCCAGGGCTGGCTCTATTTAGCATTTTCAACAACTGCTTACAAAAATATAGACATGCAGAAACAAGAGAGTTTCAGAGATATTCACAGACCTAAAGGTGAAGAAAGAGCCTTCAAAACTAGGAAGAAGGATTTAAAGTTTACAATGGAAAGAGGGATTTAAAGTTTGAATGCATGTCTCAAATGTAGTTTTCAGTGCAAAGATGGGACTAATGAAATATTGCACATTTCAGTTACGGTTCCAATTCCTTTAGGGAGTGACAAAAGTCACTGTGGCTTTCTTGCTCAGAAGCCTCCTCTCAGTATACTGGAGGTTTATCAATATTTCAGTAAAGATTATTTACTTTTAGAAATTGCAGTGGCAAACTCAAGAACGATACAAACTGAGATGAAAAATAATCTGAACTGAAATTATATGACTGTGGACAAGTTACTTAATTGTCTGGATGCCTAAATTCTTTTGCTGTTACAGACATTTCATTATAAAATCCATGAATGCACAGCAGTGCAGTCACAAGGGCCACACAAATAAACAGAAGGCACTGGGCTGATACAGAAATAATCATTCAAAGTCCTCAAGTCAGAGTTCCCAGGATGTGAAATCCAATTTCACTGCAGTGAGATGTTCTGCCATGGCTTCCAGGAGCTGTATAAAAATGTACAGAAGGCTAAAAAATAACCACAAAGGCTATTGATTTTTAAACATTCTCTCAATGGAATATAAGAGAGGAGACTAGGTTAGGGAGACCTAAAAGTTTGCAACTGGCTGCTGATACCAGTTTGGACCTGATCAGAACGTGCTCCTTGGCATTTCTCAGACTACACACTCAGTTTTTTCTATTGGTTCAAGTGGATTCCTGAGAAGCAATTTAAAAAAAAAAAAAAAAAAGGGGGGGGGGC
This sequence comes from Serinus canaria, assembly GCF_022539315.1. Lineage (NCBI taxonomy): Eukaryota > Metazoa > Chordata > Aves > Passeriformes > Fringillidae > Serinus > Serinus canaria. The sequence continues at coordinate 30,606,560 of NC_066320.1, forward strand.
TGGGAGGGTGAAAGAAAAACCCCACTCTACGTATTTCAGTAATTTTTTGCACCTTTTCAAACAGGGTATCTTTTGTGTGTCCTGAAATTCTTTTCTTCCAAGACAAATATTTAGCTAAGCACAAAGCAAAGAGAGAGTCCAGCTACTTTCACAGAGGGAACAGACAGATACTGTTTTTCTACAAGTTTGTCATTATGAAACCCTTATGAAAAGTTAAATAAAACGTTTGCTTCAGGAGCAATAGCAATAAACTGTTCACTCTTGCTGTCTCTGGAAACTACTGTAGAATTTTTATGATTTTTATGGAAATGTTTTCTAGCTTGTGTAGCTGCCACATAAGCTTGTTTCAGTTACACTTCAGCTGGGTTTCCTAAAGACAAAGACTGCTGTAAAAAGACTTGAGAATTCTGACACTGGGGCAGAAATGTGGTGCATCTGATGAGACAGATGATACTTCATTAAGAACTGCAAAAGACACCCTCAAGTTCCATCCAAATTAGTCATTGATTATTTCACTGGGATCAAAAATTTCCTCCTTGGCATGAAAAGGCCAAAAAAATGTTTTGACTGTATTTGTTTCATGTAAAATCTTTGATCCAGAGCTCCACAGCTCCACACCTGTACCTATAATTTCATCTATCACATTGCTTCATCTATAAAACACAAGAGATTCAGGTGGCAAAATCTTCTGAAATATCTATCTGAAATGATCTAAATGTTTTGAAATACCTATCTCCAGGTATTTTATAAATCATCCTGAAGCTGGGGTAGAGCTGGATCCCAGCATCTTCCAGGTGATTTGTATTGTGCAAGGCCCTCCCTGCATTTCCTACCCAGAAACAGGGATTTGTGGTGCTGAGCAAGAGTTAAAACATTTGCAGACAAGGCCTGCTCTTAGCAAAGCACAGAGAAGCCATTACCCAGCTTCCATAAATCCAGTGGAATTGGATCAGCCAAAAAACCAAATCTTGGGATTATACAAAACACAAGTCCATTCTTCTTAATCTCAGACCATCCTTCCATATATTAATCTACACATTTTCTCCCAGAAATATAACCAAAGACCATTAAAAGTTACTCAATTTTTAAAACAGACTCCAAATCCATATTTACCTATTTATCTGTGCATGAATTATTACAACAAAGCTGTATTAGCATTTACTATTTTTCTTATGAAAAATGGGGGGAAAAAATAGGTGGACAAACCCTCACCCACATGATGTTTTTGGATAATAATTTTACTCTTGATATGCTGATCAACTCTATAATTTATGCTCCAGCTTATCTTTCACTGATGCCACAGGGAACCAAGGTTATTTCAATTTAAGGATGCTCAGCCTACTCTCATCTCTCTGCTCATTAGAGGTCTCCATTTCTCAGTTTTTCTAAGCTTTCATGATTTCAATTTCTTTTCCTTATAGCTTGACCCATTTCACAAAATACATATAACCACCACTAAGCCAGGAAATAATCCAAACAAATAAATCTTTGCAACTGATCACATTTGTGGGGTTTTTGTATGTTACAGACACAGCTCGTCATGCTAAGCATGATTACATCTTCCACTGCTTTAAAAACAACCAACAAACAAGAAAACAGCAAAACAAAACAAAGCCATTGAAATAATAATAAAAAAAAAGACAGCTCTGTTATACTGGGAATGGGACCATCATTTTGAACCTGAGATAAAGAGCCACATCAAGCATTTCATAAAGGGTCAGAAGAAATGCAAAGAATGGGACAAACACTAATCCAGATTGTTTCAATAGCTTCCAAAAATGAGCAGCTCAGAACTTGGCTAATTCAAAAGCAGCCTTAGAAAAATTTCTCCAGTAGACAGCGATACACCTATAGTCCTAATTTCTATTATTTTATCTGAACTCCTTCATTGCTATTTATACTTTAACTTCACAATCTGTTCAGGTTCCCCCTAATTCATCTCATTTTCTCCAACAACTATAATAAAAATACATCTATTCCTCAAACAGTGGATGCTCATGCATTTACAGAGTAGCTTAATAAAGTTTTGTGCTCCCACAGAGGAAAACTGAAAAATCAATTTTTCCTCAGCCCTATTTAAGAGCAAGTACTATAAAGAAAGCTTCAGTATGAAAATTGTTTGCTATGTTTTTCCTCAGGACACCAATTCCATACAATACAAACATGCTGACATAAACATTCTTCAGTGCCAACAAGTTTGTGTAACATCAGGAACTGACTGCACTCCAAAGCACAGACACCACCAGGTCAGTTTTGAAGCTGAATTCCTGCAGCAAGTGATCAAAAGTTCTTGAGAGGGGTGAGAGGATTTCCAGAGTAAATTCAACTTCTACCAGACAAACTAAGAAAAAAAATGGCATAATGAATATTTTAAAAGTCTATGCAGAAAATAGTTCTGGCTTTTAAGCCAACATAAAAACCAATTTGAATCTTTTTCTCTTGCAAGCGAAATTGCTTTTAATTCCAGGAGCAAGGGAATACTTTAAACTGTTCCTAGAATAGTAACATATTTGGCAGAGAGACAATATATTTCTACCTTACCCAGTCCTCTCCTTGCCAGTGAAAGAGGACAGAAGATTCTGGTGATGCTTCCATAGAAAGGAAAGTTTCATCACAAGTCTGGAACTTGGGAAAAGTTGATTTCACAAGTTTCCACCTTGCTTTTTATTAGAACAAAAGTCAGGAATCAGTACTGCATCACCAAAATGTGCTGCAGGATTCTCCCCAGCAAAATCTCCAATTATTTTAATGACCACACTGTAATTAGTGCTGTGCAGTCTTCAGCAGGGAAGCAGAAGAAGGAAAGGAGGAAAAGGCAAAATTTAAAGACACTCAGCATCATGAAGGGCACCAAAACACCAATTATCACTGGGCTCAAAGTGGCATTAAGCAGAGAGTGCCCACAAGTTCAATTCCACAATTCCCTGCCCTGAAAATGCTCTACTCTCCCTTCTCACATCAACTCCTGATGGAAAGCTGTATTTACATTACTGAGGTGCAAAAAGGCCTCCTCCACACCCACTGAGCAATAATCAGCTTCATTGTTCACATATCTTTTGTTACTATTGGGAACATTTTTATAGCGTTTCCCATTAGTGTTATTCTCAAATAACCACCAAAATTCTAAATTGATTCTCAGAATTGCTTTTTAATATAATAAGGTTAATATTAAACTAGCCTAGCAACAGATAGGGTATTGTAATGCCAAGAATCTAAGAATATATCCCCAAAAGAAGTTGTTAATATGTCCCATAACAATCTTTGCATGATTCTGAATTTAAATATAGGCAGGTTTCTAAATATGAAGTGTTAATATAAAACTAAAGACTCTTTCTAAACTAGAAACTTTCCAAACACAAAAGTGAGCAGGACTCTCCCTAAAAAAAACCCAACAACCTCAGAGAGTAGTTTGTACAAATTAAAAGTGAAAAAACCCTGGCTATTTGCCAGTTTACAGTGAAAGCAGACTTCTTACTATCCTGATAAAAGGTCCTGTGTATAGGACAGAATTTTATTCCCTTTGCTTAAAAAACTCCTTGGTTCCATAATGTCTGTATGATATATTAAAAAGTCTGAAAAAGAGGAAGCAGAGAAAGTTTTGAGGTCTTACAAGCAGCATTTTCCACCCCTCCTCTCAATAATTTGGATCAGTTTTACCCTGCTTGGTACCTCAGAAGTGACTCAGATAACTCTCACCCCACACAAATTCAGTATTTAAAAAAAAGGCTTCTAAACTATATGAAAACACATTTTTGTGTAAAACATTCTTCAGTTTACTTCCTGCAGAGATCAAATACAAAATGTTGATTGAAGGGAGTGTTAGTTCCTAATTGTGAATAAAAAAACCTTTTTGGCCAGGCAGCCTCATGGACACTAAATATGATTTACCAAGGCTGAAAAAGAACCTAAATTCAAACCCATCAGCATCAGACCAAGTTTTTACATTCAGTAGATGCTTCAGAGAAGGTTTTTATGTTTCCCCTGGAATTATCTAAGCCTGCACAAACATGAGGCCAAGGAGAGTAGATAAAGGCAGAGCAGGGAAAGCCCTATGGCAAGTAATAAAGAAAAAAAGGATAAAAATCTGTTACATTATTAGCAGTGAACAAAAATCCATCTCCTTCCAACAGCAATTCCCAGGACAGCCTTTACACCTTCAGGTGGTGGAAACCTGACTGTCCCTAACACATCTTTCCAGGCTGAAATGCTTCCACCATAGCAGAAAAATCAAGTCTCTAATCTGACCAGGTAATGCTGGGTACAAATCTAATAAATAGCTCAGTCTCTCTTGGCATGCCTCCAATTTTTACATTTTTATAATTAAAGCCACTTAGGCCAGCAATTATAAAAAGGGTAGAGACTACTACTTACTGTTATGAGACCTATTATTTTACTAAACAAAGTGAAATGGATTTTATGGCTTTCCAGAGTAGCATTACAGACATCTCACAAAAAAAAAAAAACCAAAACAAAAACCCCAGCTCTCCTTACACTCTTGAACTAAAGCCAAAAATTATGATGTGGTTTTACAATTCCACCTGGAAAGCAGCCCCAGTTTACAAGGTTTCACTTCTGCAGATAGTTCACTCTCAGGAACAGAAAATCCTGACTAGTTGACCAATAATAGAGCTGCACATCTGCAGTAGATAGAAATGAGAGATCTGAGGTAGCATTTTCATTAATTCTGCCAATGAGGAGGTTGTGCCACCTGCCAGAGAAATGGAGAACTGCTGCTTGTTCAGAACCCCACTGGTATTTTAAATTATTTTTAATTTATTAGACTAGGATCATCCTCTGTAAACAGCCTTTTAGGAGCAGGGTTTATCCATATGCAACATATTTTCATCAAACCTCAGATGATCAGCTGGTGAGATATTTTTGCACTATTCCTACTGTAAAGGTGAGTTCCAGTTAAGCAGCATGCTTAGCAATGGAATGGGAATAAAACTGAGGTTTTTAAAACCTTCAATTGTTAAATTAAGCAAGAACACACAAAAAAAAAAAAAATAGGGAGAAACATAAAAAGGGTACCAAAGAACTTTAAAGCAGAAGATGATTTTGCCATCAAAAAAACCCTCAGAAATGGCAATTTCAGTGATTTAATATTCAGATTAGCTCTAAGAGACAGCATTTCCCAGCATCTAGGTGTGCATTTGAAGAAGCTGTTGGCAGAAAGGTGCATGCAGTGAACTGTACCTCGTTCTCCCCACAGTCAGAAGGTGTGTCCTTGTGTACAGACATCTGATACTTGGCAAATAAAGTGGCAGATTGGTTGAAGGATGATTTGAACTGGGGGTCCTCAAAGGAGACAGGTACTAACCTCACCTTCAGAGCAAGGGAAACAGAAGCATTCTGTTTTGAGTGCATGTCATCAGATAATCTGCTTCTGAAGGTCAGGCTAGTGAAAGATCTCCTCCTATGCACTTCAAAGCCTCTGAAGTCAGTTTTCTACCTTAAACATAATAATAAGGCAACTTCCTATTTTTACTGATATCTAACAATCAGCTACAAATTTTAGTTTTATTGCACAGTCTCAAGGACTTCTTAAAATGTTTTATTTTTAATGGCACATCGTTCATTGATTGCCCTGGTTCAACCATTTCTTGTTCTTCCTACTCTTACTGTTTCTCCAAACTCATGATATATTTTTTTCCCTACAGAATAGCGATGTAATACATCTGACAATTCACTCTTACACTCCACCTGTTCATTGCAGGAAGCAGCAACAAAGTGTAAATTCAGATGGAGTGCACAGGTTACTTTTTAAAGCCTTAAACTGAAACTGAATAGAATTATTGCACTCTGGTGAACCTTAAACCAACAATTTGTGTGTGTGACAAACTTTTGCTCACATTGGCTCTGATCACTGTATCCTTCTTATGGAAACACTCAAACCAAAGCCAAGGAGAACAGTGACCAGGCTGAGTGTCCAGCTGGATTTAGTTCTTATGGGATTTGTATTTTTAAGGCCCATCTCTATCTCCAAGAGCCTCACCCTCTCCATTTCTTACCCAACAGCACCCATAACTTTTCTGCCTGCAACTAAAACCAAATATAGAGAGGTAACAATAGTTTGCACTTTCAGGATGTTGATTTTATTTGATACAGTATTTTACAAGCTCCTGAATATACAGTGGATATAAAATCCACATTTGTTTCTCCTAGAAACAGGACACGTGAAATGGAGGGGAAGCTTTGCATAAAATTAAATTTGGCCTTCTGACCTGATTTATGGATGGTTTATCAGGTGGGTCCTTGTGAATGACCATCTGGTAACGTTTATAGACCTGGTAAGACTCCTGAAATGTGGCTTTGAACTGTGAACTTGGTGGAGATGATCTCACCACCCTCACCTTCAGAAGAAGTTAAACACATTTATTATTAAAATATCATGCAATGACTATACATTTATACATAACATAAACATCACAACAGAGAGAAATTTTACCCTCCTGCACAAGGCCCATCACAAATTAATTACTATTAGCCAAGAGTCTTCTACTTCTCCAGCTCAATTTATGCTACTGAAGGGTTTTACAGTGACACTGAATAACACAGAAGGTTTTTAAACTGCAAATTAACCAAAATGTCCAGAAAAGAACTACACAATTTTCAGGAAATAATACCAACAAATAGTATGCAGGTCATATTTTAAGAGATTTTCTGTGCTACCTAAAATATTCTCTCACAGTCTCACACTACACTGAAAAATACTAGAAAGGTTTGGAAGACTAAAATCTCTGCTCTTCACCCAAAACCCATGTTTTTATGGCAATAATCCCAAGGGGATTTCCAGGTACTTTTGAAATTGAGAAAGGAGGATGAAGCAGTGTTTCCATACTCAATTATGAGTTAACTGTAATAAGGAGTTACCAATCTTCACACCATCACCAATAAACACACAGAAATATTTTTTAAAAACAATCTATAAATTAAACATTCTTCTTAGTAAAAATGATTGCTCCCTAAGCAAAAGAATGCTACCACAGAGACAGCAGTGCAAGTCTTTTCAAAAATATTTAAGGTCATATTAATTTCAAAAACTATGTAATTTTCAGAATGGTTCTATTTTCACAAAGAGCAATTTTTTTGTAATACTTCTAATCTTCTAAAAAGATGCTGAAACAAAGCCATCATGTTTCTGGTAAAGAACTCGTCAGGAAATGGGAAGGATTTAGGGAGATGGATCAATTTTGTGGCTTCTAGTCAGCAAATATTTTCATTTCCAGTATCATCATTGAAAATGATCAAGAAAACACTCAGTTTTGCAGCTTATGGAAAAAATAACAAGAAGAATGGTTTTATGATTAACAAATGTTATAAAGTCCAAATGTCTTCCAGATTACTGTCTCATAGATGTAGTGGCAACCAGTGTATTAAGCAAACTTTTTTATTCTCATTTTTACAGCTTTCAAAGACATCAACACACACACCAATGATGTGTGTAAAGAGCAACTATCTTGTTATCTGATTAATTCCATGAAGTTACTGCTTCCCTGTCAAGTTTCATTAGCTTAGGTAGTTTAAGCATTTATATACTGCAGACCTAAATAGTGAATTTCTCTCATTATTTAACACTCAGTTAATTCAAAGTTTTTCATTTTCAAGTCACTCTGTATGAAATTAATTTGCAAGTTATTTTAGTAACTGAACTGCTAGGACATTGCAGTACAAGAGTACCCTCCTGTGGTTAAAAAGAGTGCAGCTGCACCATGGCTGTGTAATTCATATACATACATATATATATACATATACATATATATATACACAGTCCTATGATGCATATCTGTAGGTCTATAAATATACATCATTCAGTACCACCTATATTTCAAGATTTAAGCCACAACTACTCCATAAAGCCATAAATACAGACCTAAACTTTTCAAAAATTCCTTAACTGGACCTTTCCATCATCTGCCTCCAACAACAGTGAACAAGAGATTACCTCTAATTTGTGTCGTGCATCATCAGGTAGAGGGACAAAAACAAAGTCTTCAATGTTTTTAGGCTGGTTTGTTTTAGATTTAGAGTTTTGCAAGAGGAAGGCTTGATCTCCTTGAAGCTGAGAGCCTTCTGCTGTGCCCATCTGGTTCTGCAGGAGCTTCTGGAGTTTTCTCTCCTTCCTGATGTCCTTTGCTTTCCGACACAGGGGCTTGCTCAGATCAGCCCCTTTCCCTGCAAGGGCACAGGCAAGGAGTTAAACACCTGACAGCAAACAGCTCTCACCTCCTCACTGGCTGGAAATGGCTAAAATCACCATTTACTGCAGCCTGTGCTTGAACTCAGCATGGCCTTGCACATTTACAACCACCAACACCTGATGCCATGCTAATGCAGTGATTCTTCCACAGCTTCTTACCACAGCACTAATCTGGAGTCACCTTGACCATTTCACCCCAAAGCCAAGGGTGTGCTTAAAAATTTGAAATAAAACCACAAAAATCACAGAGAATTGGGCTTCTGCATTCAAAGCCCATTTGTGTGAGCGTGTGGCTACACCACAGACTCCTGAATAGACACACACATCACAAAATGAAGCATTTATTTTTTTCTCACCTGGAATCCATTGGCAGGATGTAGAAATGCTGCCAATGCTATTATGGAAAAGGCCACAGAAGTTTGCATCTTTGCTTAAAAGTACCTTCAGATTGTCTGGTTTAATCAATAAATTCACTTTTTGCAGTTTATCTTTAGCAGATCAGTCATTTATAGAATTCTATTTGTGAAGTGGTATTTGCTAAAAGGAGAAGTCAAACCCATGCACTATTTCCCACCTTGATCCAATTGTTCCTTGCTAACACAAGAACTGTGAGTTGTAAAGCAACACAGATCCCAAGGCATGAGGCAATCACAGACACTGTGTGACCTGTCCTCAGGCAAACAAGTCAGAGGAAGAGTTTATTTAAAACTCTCATGATATATTTGAAGAATGAGTACTTCATCTGTATCGGGATCTGTTTCATGTCTCCTATCTTCTGCAAGCTGTAAATTAGCAAGAAAAACTTCTTCAAGCAGTGACTGTGCCTACACAGATATAAGCAAACCTTCTTTTCTATCTGAAACTGTGCAGAAACAGACCATTATTCCTAGAGGACAATGACCTGTTTTGTTTATAAAGGAATAAAAATGCAATTAAACAATCTTATTACTGACTAAGTCTACATTTTCCAAGATGAAAACTAAACATTTTTCTATCTGGAAAATTTTAAACTAAATTTGACCTGTGACACCAGCTAGCATTAAAAAAAATAATTAAATAAGCTTCTGATGCACTTATTATTCACTTCTATCTTTAAAAACACCAGAAAGAGGCACATTAATGAATATTTCTGCTCTGTAAAATTAAACTTTTTTTTCCTGAAGTGCACTACAACGTTACTTATCTGCATTTCCAGTCCTTAAAGTTTGAGTCAAAGCTATTCTTAACCTAAGTGAAGACCTTACCTCACCTTTTCCAAAGCACTGGCAGGTTTTTACACTCCTATTCTTTACCCAAGTCTGCCATCTGCTGTCAACAGCCACTTCATTTCTTTCCAATACTAAGTTAACATAGGCCAGAAGTTTTTAATTTATTATTTAAAACAAGAGAGCTTTGAAAATTTGCTCAATAAAATTCATGTAAACAATAAACTATATAAGGGCTGTAAAGGTTTGTATAAGACCAAAATACAAAATACAGTTTAAAAAATTCTGCAATGTTTCTATGCAACACTACTGATTCTCTGATCAAGCATTTCTGAAAACTTTCCTTTTATTTAGATGCAAAAATTGTTTATTAAGCTGGTGAAAATCAGATCCAATAGGAATGAGTGGTTATTAAGGAAAAAACATTATTTCACTTGAAATCAGCAATGCTACAGAAAGAGACAGAAGTACTTTGTTCTCCTAAATGCTGGCACAACATGCAACAGGTGAGTGAAATCAGGAATTATTAGGATGTCCCAACACAGGCAGAAACTCTAAAGCCACAAGTTTCCAGTAAGATTTTCCCTACCATGTACCAGTAAACCACAATGAAGGAAATTCCCTTTATTTGCCAGAACAGGCTACACAAAATGGGAAACAAGATCTGTAAGCCAAGGCTGCTTTACCTGCAGCCTCTGGGCCACAAAGTGTCTGTCAGCAATTAGACCTTAAATAAATTTTTTCTGGCTTAAATAGATTATCTACCCACCCCTCACCATCTTCCTGCCAGAAATCACCCATGTCCCAAGAGAAGGCAGCCATTGAATCACAGAATGGTTTGGGCTGGAAGAGACTTTTAAAAGGACACCTTCCACTCTCCCAGGTTGCTCCAAACTCCATCCAACCTGGCCTTGGACACTTCAGGGATGGGGCAGCCCCAGCTGCTCTGGGCACCCCCAACCTCATCATAAAAAAATTCTAATCTGTATCTCTCCTCTTTAGCTTCAGATCTTGGAGATTCAGTCTTACTGAAGGTGAGGAAAAGGAGATAAATAACTTTTTCATGTGACAAAATATAAATTACACTATTACAAGTAACACCCAGCACCTATCAATTTTTACACTGTAATTCCATACACTGGGAGGAGCACAGGGAATAAAACAAAAAAATTATTAATTTGCTAAGTAAGATAAAAAGAAGGGATTTCAAGAAGATGTGAAATGATGACAGCATAGTCCAATTACTACCAGAAATTACCTGGCTTAGGAGGTGCATGAACAGCTTTAGCTGAATGTGATGGTTCTGCAGGGACTGGGGTGCCTTTGTCTGCACAGATCTGAACAGAATCTGATTCCACCTTCTGCACATTCCCCTCTTCTTTTGTTTCTCCTGAGTCCTTATCTTCATTCTCCACCCTCTCGGCCTGATCCACAGCCAAGGGAGTCAGGTCAGACTGACTGACCTGAGACTCGTTTTTGTGTGGAAAATCACACGTGGCCACATCCTCTATATGGGAATCCATCGGCTCTTCTGTCAAAAATTCACAACTGCATTAGTGAATTTCTCTCTGTACAACCACAGCTCACACTTTCCACAATTAAAAATAAGACTTAATTAACTAGTTTCCAATTTTACAAGTGTTTTCCCACAGATAGAGTGACAATTGCAATAGTCTGAACACAAAATTTCCTTTATGATCCCAAACTATGAACATCAATTCCTTTATGAGAACAGTTTTATTTTCTCCACTAAAACTGGACAGTCAAATATTCCAAATAAATAACAAATAAACTACTTCAGACAAATAGCAACAAACAAACCTAGCACACCACACATACAAAAGAGGCAGATTATAATGATTCAGAATCAATACAAGTTTCACCAACACAAAGAACTGCTGGGTTTGGTGCTGGATAAATGGAGGGTGACTGGAAAAACCCTCTCTGTTTGCTTTGCCTTTTCTCTGCCACCAGCTGCTCTAGTTAGTCTTCTCCAGATTATCAGTTTCATGACAAAAGTAAAAACAGCATCTATATCTCTACAGCACCCAGCTAGAAAGCGAGGACATGCCCAGGAAAATAAGCTGGTCTATGAAAAAAGTAAGGAAATATTTTCTTCAATAAGCCCAGCCCCTGAACAATCTGGCTTCTGGGCTACTGAAGTGCTCAAGGCACAGCCCAGCCAGGGGTCTACACACAGAATTCAAAGCCCATTTGCCATCTGACCTCAGGTAGAGGATTTAAATACCTGACTCAAGCAGGTATTTAAATCCTCCTTCCACACATCAGTATTGGTTTTCAAACACTCAGTGGTTTTTACCTTCACTTGCGACTTTTGAAACATCTCCTTTGGAAATAAATTTCAACATTTTCTTCAGAACCTTCTTGTGGGACTTGGAGGCCTGAAAATGCAAAGCCCGGCACCTAAAAAAGAACAAAAAGAACATTTTTTTTGTGAAAGATTATTTCAGGAGAAAAAAGGTTAAGGAACCACTTACAAAAATTACATTGTAATCTCTATTTATTTCTTAAGTTTCCCTATATTGAGTGGTCAAATGTTTTATCAACACTTTTGAGATAATGAAATTACATTGTCTTCTACTGAATAACATCAGTCCTTATGGCATGTTTTTTATGTGTATCTCTAGAATTACTAAAATACAAATGTAAGCCTCTCTTATTTGGGCTGTTTGTGGGTTACAGACAAGGTTATTTCCCTACAGGAAAATATCCCAGAGCTGCTGATGTCCCTATGCACAAACCCAAGAGAATATATTTACTGTTCAAAGTATCATTAAAAGTAGATCAACCCCTCAAGTATGATGTATTTCAAGCAGCAAACACAAATGGTGGAACATATTTGAAGTGGTCAAATCCCTTACAAAAGTACTTTGAGTTTCTTACCTTATTGTGTATTGAGGACAACATGTTTGATTCATGATAGGTTTGTAGACATATTTTCCACTTCTGAAAAGAGTAATAAATATGCATTGATTTTTTTGTTGTTTATACTACAAAATAAATGAAAAAGCTTTCTTATAAAAATCACATCAAAACATTTCATGATGAAATATCAAAGAACAAGTTCTTTCTTTGCTGACTGTATTATACTTCTAAAATCACTAAATATTTTTCTGTTTCACAGTGTCATGTTACAAAAGGTTACAGAGCACTGGACAAATAGTTCAATTACTCAAGGATATATAAGTGTTTCTATAGATCCAAACTTTAAATGTGGATTCTAACTGTTAAATCAACTGACAACACGGCTTTGTATTTTCTTTTCCAACGTACCTTCGCCATCCTCTGTCTATGAGATCCTGGTAATCTTGAACTGTCATCGAATGTGCCCACATACCTGAAATAAATAACACACTTGATTGACCATGATTTGGCTTTAAAATACAGCAAACTCTGCAGAAGTGCCTGGAGCCCCTCTGCTCTGGGACAGGCTGGGAGAGCTGGGGGGGCTTTCCTGGAGAGGAGAACAACCCAGGCAGAGCTCAGAGCCCCTTGCAGGACCTAAAGGGGCTCCAGGAGAGGGACTGGGGACAAGGGATGGAGGGACAGGACACAGGGAATGGCTCCCACTGCCAGGGGGCAGAGTTAGATGGGATATTAGGAAGAAATTCCTGGCTGTGAGGGTGGGCAGGCCCTGGCACAGGGTGCCCAGAGCAGCTGTGGCTGCTCCTGATCTCTGGCAGTGCCCAAGGCCAGGCTGGACAGGGCTGGGAGCAGCCTGGGACAGGGGAAGGTGTCCCTGCCATGGCAGGGGTGGCACTGGGTGGGATTTAAGGTCCCTTCCAACCCAAACCATCCTGTGATTCTGCGGTTACTCCACATCTGAGTAGCTAAGGGCCACTTATGCATAGATGACTTACATATTCTTAAATATGGTAATTACTGATTTTAATAACCACATTAAATATAAAAACCCTAAGCCCAACACAAATCCTGGGATGCAATTAACCAGATTTCTCTGACCACACCAGCGCTAAGTTCCCCTCTGCACCTCCCACTCCCCAGAAATATACAAGGAAAACAACACAGAATCGCTGCTCAGTTCTGTCACCCTCGCTGGGGAGCACCGGGCCATAGGAGCCGTTCCGAGCTCCCGGCTGGGCGGCCGGAGGTGCTGCCGAGCCGCCGCCTGTCCCGGCCGCCCTCCCCGGCCCCGCGCCCGCAGCCGCCGCTTCTCGGCCAGCCCGGGGCGGCCCCGCTTCCAGCCCGCCCCGCCCGCACCGTGCGAAAGGTTGCCGGTGTCGCTCCTGCAGTAGCCGCAGCGGTAGCCATCCTCCCCGCCGAAGAACTCGACGATGCTCGGGGAGCCACCGCCCGCCGCCATCCCCGCCCGCCTCAGGTCAGAGCCCCGGGCCGCCCGGAAGCGGCGTCCGCCGCCATCTTTGCCGCGGGCGGCGCCCGGGCGGCGCGCACAGGAAGCGGCGCCGCCGCCATGTTTCGCGCGGGCAGCGCGGCGGGGCCGGAGGAGGCCCGAACCCTGGACCCGAGCCCCGGCCCGGCCGCCAACCCACGGCCCCGCTCACCCGCGGACACTTTCCCCCGCGCCGCGCCGCAGTAGCCGCAGCCGTAGCCCTCCTTCCATCCCTTGTACTCCACCACGGCGGCGGGCATGGCTCCGGCAGTCCCGCAGCTCCGCAGCGCCCCCGCCCGGCCGCAGCCGCCGCCGCCGCGCCCGGCCCAGCCTCCCCCGCGGGCGGATCGGCGAGCGAAGAGCGCTACCGGATCGGAAAGCAAAGATCGCTACCGGATCGGAAAGAAAGAGCGCTGCGGCTCTGCCGCTCCTCGGCCGTGTCCCCCCTCACCCTCACGGCCTGAGCCGCTTCTCATCCCACAAACGCGCTCCAACAGCCCTTCCGGGGGGATGGATCCCTGTGTGCCCCCCTCAGGTGCTACAGCAGGATAAAAGGGTGGGAGAGATCCTGAGCTCTTCCACAGAGCGTTTTCTGAGAATGGAACAAGATTTCCATACAAGTGCTTCTAATAAAATAATGTTCTGGCCCCATAGAGCCGGCCTGCCCAATGCCCAAAGTACCAATACAGGAGGAGTTTGGAATAAAGGAAGGGGGAACTGCTATCTGTAATTAAGACCAAATTTCCAAACTCAAACCTTTATTTTCAGAATAGCAGGGTAGTATCAATTCTCCTGCAGCACCCAAAATCATATAGGATAGCAAGATTATCCCAGCAGGGATGTTTAACCATGTGAATTCCACTTGCTTGGGTGGGACAAGAGAGGAAAGGGACAGTGTTTGCTTTTTACCTTTTTCATGACTGACAGTAAGCTTTATATGAAGTGGCAAACTGAGCCATAATATATAAATAACTCTGTGACAAGTCTAAACTTCCTCAGGTTGCCCAGAGCAGCTGTGGCTGCCCCTGGATCCCTCAAAGTGTCCAAGGCCAGGTTGGACAGGGCTTGGAGCAACCTGGGACAGTGGAAGGTGTCCCTGCCATGGCAGGGGTGACACTGGATGGGATTTCAGGTCCCTTCAGACCCAACCCATTCCATGGTTCCAAACAAAGCAGCTCATATAAAGCATTGAGATGTTCCAGAAAAAATAAATTTAATTTTACAACATATACATATAAAACAATTGTTGTAACAAACATCCTGAAGTATTTTCTTTAAGGCACCTAAGGGGAAAGAAAAACAAAAAAGAGAACACAGTAAGACAACATGCATTAGGATCTGGAATTGACCAAACAACTGTGACAGTAAGGACTTCAGTCCTATCACTGGAAGAATTTTATGGAAGCAAAAGGGAAGACAGCCTGGTTCCCTCTAAATCTTTCTTCACACTACTTTACTAACAACATCACTGTCAGGAAGTTAAGAACCCAAATAGGAAAATTAAGCTATGATTCTTTCCAGCACTGCGTTCCGAGTATAAAGTTCCAAAAAAATAACTCATCACTTAACTGACCATCAAACTCAAAACTAAAGGGTTTTTTTCCCAGTTAATCATTGCATACAAGGCTAGATTACATTTTGTTTCCTGAACAGGGCAAGAACACAGCAATTCCAGGGGTTACAGTCACCCTGCCTGCAGTTCTTTTGCATTTATAAGTCACAGGCAGTTTCCCTGAAGTTCTCCCGTGTGCATAAGGAACTTAATGAGTTTGATTTGTTAAAAGAACTTACTTGAGTAGTTACTCTGTCTCCATTTCTTCTTCAGTGCTCTGATAAAGAGGGGTAATCATGGCTTCTCTTATCTGAAATGTTTCTATGATCTCCTGGTTAGAGATGACAGCAGTGTCAGTCAGCAGAGATGAATTACTTCAATTTAATTAACACCAAATAAGTAATAAAGCTTCTGATACTAAAGCACTATTTCAAATTACTACAGTTCTCCTGCACATTCTGAGTGAGGGACAAAGGAGAAGTAGTATGTGTGCTCAAAACTACTTTTGTCTAAGATTTATTACAAACAGTGCATGGATAACTTTACCTCCAGAGACAAATATTGTATATCAGGGAAGAAAGAGATTCCATATTTACCCAGGCCTTGTATAAAACACTGAAGTCAGTGCACAGCTTCAAAGCACTTAAACTGACCAGGCTTCAGGAATCAAAGATGGAATCACAACCCAAATTCTCAGTTTTCTTGCAGCTACAAACATCATTAAGAGCTGTGATTGCTCTGGCATCCACAAGGTGCAGTATTTCTGTACACAGAACACCTGCCCTCCCCAGCACAGCTCTCAGAGGCTTAAATAAAAAAGAACTGATCCAAAGTATGAAGTGCTCTCCGTGGTACCTTCCATTCCTTCTGGTCCAGAGTTATGACCACCTGATTCCGTGCTCCAGCTCTGCTGTCCTCCTCCTCTCCCTCACTGGGTTTTATAGGCTCTGATCAAAACACAGCATTTTTAGGATTTATACTTGTAAAGTCAGCTTCCACCAGGAACACAAAAGCTCCACAAAAATCAGATCAATCCTACACATTCCCCCCAGTTAGTCTCTGTCAGCAGCCTGTACCATGTACTGCTTGAGATACCTTTATAGTCTCATATCTTAAAAATTTAGGAACTTTTTAAAGAAGGACCTAAATATTTCATTCCTTACAATATCCCACCAAAGTCCTAACCCCACTGATATCCTGTGGGAATGAAAGCCACAGGATATCAGAATGGAGACTTTCCCTTCCAACTCTGAGACAAGAGAGTTCTTACACCCAAAGATGTCTTTTTTCAGCCAAGTGTAATAATGTTCATATACTTATTAGCAAAAATATAACTTGAAAGGTAATATTTGATTTCTATTAATAGAATTAATTTGTATAAATCAGCATAATGGTCTTTTTCCATACACTGGTATTTGAAAAGACTCAACCCTTTCAGCTGCTCATAAATCTCTTCATGCCTTCAATTACATTCACTGCATATCCCCAGTTAAAAATATACCTAAAACTTTGTGAACACACAAGATGTAATGTTGTTAGAAAAACCAATTAAAGTATTTTAAAGCTTTATTTTACCTATTATTGGCAATTCATCTTCATCCAGCATTATTTTTGCAAGACCATCCTAAACAACAGTGGGATTTAAAGTTTGATAACTTAAGAGTTTTCCAGTTAGGATAATGCACTGAAATTTCGTATTTTTACTTATTGCATAATCATGAACAGATACCTATACTGATAAACAATCTTCACTAGCATACCACATAAGAAAAAACTAGTTTAATACAGCACTTCTGCATAAAGAAGGCAGCCATATAGCAACAGTGTGTAACTGCTGGATTACAGAAGTTATGCTTTATTAAAATCATTGTTATTTTCTAAATATACTTGGGCTAACCCTTTATAATAACATTTCTATTCAATAGGAAACCTGAATTAGTTAAAATATCCTTGGCAGTTTTCATCTTTTCCAGAATTAATTTAATTATTAGACAAACTAAGCATAGTTTTGAAGTGTAAGTCTATGGATTCAAAAAGAATATAAAACCTTGCCCTAACATAGTTTTCTACAGCCTCAGAAACCGTAACAGTAACAGCTCAACTGTAACTGTAGCTGTAACTCAGTAACAGCCTCTTCCATACTCTGTGAGAACTTTTCTACATGTGCAGAAAATAAATACATTAATAACAAATAAATAATAAACATATTGACTGCAAAAATATCACTGCTGTTTTGTTGGTAAATTGAATGCAGTGCAAAAAAAAAAAATCAAGTCAGTCAACTCTGTTTCCTTTTTAATTTGATTACCAAAATATCACAGACTGCTTGCAGAAAATAAATTCATATTCCTCATATTTAAATCCTAATTCTTCAATATCGAAGCCAGAAAAAAAAACAGGTCAGTATTTCTAGGTAATTCTAGTATCTAAAGGGATATTTTAAAAAGATGTCATGCCTTACCCTGGTAAGGAAGGACACATGAAACACATTTTCCACAGTGCGTGCAAACGAGTTCGGATCAATCACAAAATCAAAGAAGGAAATGGGTGTATCAGCTGGGGATGCAAAAACAACTTGTTCAAACAAACAAACCAACAAACAAACAAGTGGTATACACAGAGCTGACAGATGTAAATACAAACTTAGAAGAGCCAGTGCACCTTTCAAAAGCTAAAGGGATGTTTGTCAATTTAGTTACAATCCAGAACTCCCAGCTGCCTGCAGTAACAGATGTTCTACAGAGTATATTATAGAGTATATTATTTTCTTCCATCTTTTCCCCCCACAGAAATCCATATATTGGACTATTGACTGCCATCTACAAGTGGCAGAATTTAATCAGGGGAGAGGATTTACATTTACTTTGCAGCCAAACAACAGCTGATTAGTGTTCATAAAAAATACATAGTTGGTATATGTGCTTCACCAAAGATATCTACTTGCATACTTCATCTCATTTTGTCTCTGTAGTTTTACCACTCCAAACTGTAGAAGACAGAAAATATTCATTTTGTCTAGTTAATGCTTAATTTAATCATACTTACGATCATTTTCAAAATGAGTTTGCAGTATTCTCAAGATCCTCTCTACTTCTTTTTCTGTAGCTTCTTGATGAGACTCCTCCATTTTTTTTAACTGGGAAAAAGAAAGAGATTCACCTCAAATAACAGTTGTAAATATGCAAAGGGCTTCTTTTGAATGTGTAAGATAAAAGTTGAATTCTTCTCCCTACATGCAAACATAATAAACACACTTCTTCAAACATGAGAAAAGTTTGAAGAGCTTTAGGTTTAATTCCCATCTTACAATGTCAATCTGAAAGGCCATGGCTTGTATGTTTTGAGCCTGTGTACAGGTGTACACTTACATTTCATAGCTGAGGAGCTGGGTTACACAGTGCTACAGTCTGTGAGTTAAATGAAGATGAGCATTTATAAGCAACCCACAAATCCTCCAGCTCCTCTTCTTCCCAGTACAAACTGTAACAAATCCTTTCTATCACTATTTGGATTGAGTAGGCTGCCTTTAAAAGGCAGCAACCAAGCATTTGCCTCTATATCTTGGCATTATCACAGCCTCAGCTTCCCTGTAACAGCATGGATTATATTTGCAGTTTCAGATGTAAGCCTCTTTCAGTATTCCCAGACTTTTGCTTTTCTGCTAGTGAATGACACAAAGAATAAGAAAACAGAAAACACAAAAAAGCGGTTATGTGAGCTAATTAGCTGGCTGCTATTAATCCCATTTTAGTGCAAATGCCACACCCTGTTAGACACTTTCTAAAGAAAAATGGAAACCACACTAATGTAAAGAAGTTTCTTATTTGTTTCCTTTCAAAGCAACAGGCAACAGAACAAGTAAGCTCATAACTTGAAAATCAGTTTGTAAACCCTACTTGTGAACATGAAATTGGTCTGTAAATCTTACTTCCTTCCACTCAGTGAAATACTGCAGTCCACAGAAAACAAAACAACAAGCCTATTAATGGAGTGTGAATCCTTTAGTAGAAGTTCAGAAGGAAAGGGGCTGCTGTGTGTGTCTCCAGCTGGATGGCTGTGGAGCCAATGAAGGATTGCTGGCAATAACAACCAAGGAGTGCTGGTAATCACACACTGTGAGAAACAACAGGATATAGCTGGAGGAGGAGCCATATGAAGGTAGGCAGCACTTTTCTGGGACAAACGTCCTTGTTCTGGCTCCTGGAGATAAGCACAGAACAAGCACTGAGGATCTTGGATGCTCCCTTCCCCATAAGGGTGGGATGTCACAAATACTACACAGTTTATAATTACAAGACCCAAAAGAAACAAACAAAGATTTTAAAGTATTTTTAATAACTATGCCAGAACAAATGGTTAATAAAGATAACACTTAACGAACCTGAGCAGGCATTGCCCGTTCTGCTTTGCCTCTGCTAGCTTTCTTCTGCCTCTCAATCCGTTGCTTTCGTACAGGAGGCTCAGACTTGAAAGATCCCATCCTAACCAAAACACAAAGAACACACACATGCAAATCTGGTTTACACTGTATGCTTAGCAATCTTTACACTGAGCAGTGGATCTCCTCAAGAAAGTGCAAAGTGATGACTGATACCTAAAGCTTCATCACATTTAGAGATTTCCACAAAGAACCAGCCCCAAAAGTTGTTCCAGTTTGTTGACAGCCTCATATCTTGTCAACACTCTGCTGTGACTTCAGTTTAACTCAATTCAAGCCAGGGCACTGAAGACAAGGATCAGCCAAGGCCATTACCTTGAGCTAGAGTACACACTATTTCCTTGAAGGAACTTACATGTAGTGAAATGTAGGTGCTCTCCTGAAGTACTTGGGTGCTTCTTCCCCCATTGTCTGCCAGGCATCACTGGGTAAAAAACCACCTGGAACATCCTCAGAGTCATCAGAGTCTTCCACTTCTGTGCGATTTATACCCATGAAGGTCAGCTGCAAAAGAAAAAAAGCTGCAATAAGAAATTACTTAGAGGTAGAGCCATACATACATTCATGGTGAAACACTGTATTGTGGTGTTTGCCTGATAAATGATCATTTAATACCACTGCCTAAGAGCTTTGACTTTCCTGAGGATACCATGAGAACAGATAAACACTCAAATTCACCTTTGTGTTCAGCACCCAATGAAAGCCATAGGTAAATAGGTAATGTGCTTAGATTCCAGCACATTTTCAGTGATGTATGAAGTAGCAGAACATTACTCATATTGCACTTCAGAGCTCAGATGTCTCACAGTTTTTGAACACCACACACTTGCAGGAAGCCCAGCCCCTCAAATATCACAGACCTTATCTGGCCTATTCCTGCATCCACCAGTCCACACTAACCCTGGAAAAATTTTTAATTGAACTGTATGTCTTTTATAGACTTAAGCAAACACTCAGGATTCCTTGCTGATCTGCTGTAACACAAGGGAGCATTTTCAAGGAGCAAAGAAGCCAACAGCCTGCTTCAAAGCTGTTCTGACCTGACTCTTCCCCCAGTACAAAGAGACAAACTGTTCAGTCCGAATGCATTCATGTCTCCCAAAGTCCCATTTCATGTCAGTGACACAGGGCCTCAAGAACTCTTTCCAAAAAAATAGAAACCAGTGGACAGGATAAAGAAACTACTTAGTTACTGAGAAACTACAGAAGAATGACTGAAAAAAGAGCAGAAGACTTTAGGAGCACGAACTGACAGCACCATGATAAAGCAGCAGCAGTGCAATAATGGGGGAGGTGTTAGCATTTGAAGTCAGATTTTCTCCTATTGCAAGTGCTTAATATGTACTTTAAGACAATTAACGACAGTTGACGGAAAGTCTATCAAAGAAATTCACAGGAAGAGCATTAAATTCCACCAGAACTGCCATGTACTGCCTGACAATCTGGGGCTTTATGGTTCTGTAACAAACAGACACACCTGCAGCAGAAATGTTGGCACATTCAGAGCCTGGAACTTACCAAGTCCTCTGCAAATGCTGTTGAATCAAATGCTGACATCTCTGAGTGTAACTCATTGGCCTTCTCCTTGCCTATATTGGATGCTATAACGAGGAACTGGGCATCCAGTGCAGCCTCTCGTGCACGACAAACTGTTACAGAGAGGATTTTATGGTGATTAATATGAAATTGTCACAAATAGAATTATCAGATTCAGCACAGGAACAATCATGGCTTTAGTGCTTTGGAAATACTTTTATTGCAATGACCTCTAACACACATAATCCTCACAAAAATATTTATATTTTAAAAAAGGAAAGAATGACAAACCATGGAAAAGTAACAGATAATCTTGAACAAATCCATTTTTTATTGACATGTTTTTCACCATTTCAAGTGAAATGAACCCCTCTACACTGCTATCTTTAATGTTTATTACTGATATACACTGTTCCAGTGAATCAAAATAAAGCAAGGAGTTATTTCTATGAGCAAAGAAATCGTAATGACATTTATTTTCTCACATCAACTTACTCAACCAATCTTCAACTTAACATATCTATTTTAGGTTATATAAAAATTCTGATTAAGTACTTGGACCTCACTCTTGCCCTCTTTTGTTTGTAAGGTATCATTGCCTCACACTTGGCCAAACACATCAATGAAAGATCACAGAATTTATTTTACCTCCATCAAAAAGTCTATTGGCTTCTTCCAAAGCTTCTGTCAGCCTGTTGCTTTTTGAATTTAGCATGGCTTCTCGATTTTCTGTGGGAAAAGACACAAAGGAAATCCTGAATTACTTAAACATAGAAGCACTGAGAAACACTGTGCTTGTTTGATGCTGACTGGAGGCCAGGTGCCCACCAAAACTCAATCACTCCTCAACTGGGCCAAGGAGAGAAAAGAGAACAAAAAGCTCATGGGTCTAGATAAAGGAGAGATCACTCGACAGTTACCTCACTGGCAAAACAGGCTTGACTTGGGGAAACTAGTGGAATTTCCAAGAAAGAAACAAACCAGTCCCTAAAACTGTATGCCTGGTCACTTCTATAAACAGGCTGGATCACCCATAAACTGCACTGCAGCCTCTTGTAAAACAACTGCACAAATTTATCAGGTATTTACTAAACAACTAATCCCACGTGTTGCTGAACTTGGCAGTGCAACCGACACAACTGTGGCCATATTTTTATAAGGAAAAACAGCACAACTCACTCAAATGCACATAGGAGGAGGACTCACACACCTGTCTGGAAAAATGCTAAAAACTACGTAACATTTTTTGGAAGTCTCAAGAATAACTTTCTGGTCCAGGCACATAATGACACCTGCAGTTTCAAACTAACGCTCAGACATCACGAAAGTGAAATTAAAGGATTTCACTGGATCTCTATAGCCGACCATTCACCTGCACCAACGCAGGCACCGAATCGTGCATTAGTGCAGCTGAATCCCTCATAACCTCGCTATCCCAGGGGATGCAGGAGAGGGACTTTGCACAGGACAGGGGGAAACGGCCTCACACTGGAGAACATTTAAATACAGGAAATTTATCTACAGGGTGCCCAGAGCAGCTGTGGCTGCCCCTGGATCCCTGGCAGTGTCCAAGGCCAGGTTGGACAGACTTGGAGCAGCCTGGGACAGTGGAAGGTGTCCCTGCCACGGCTGGAACGAGAATACCCGTAAGGTCCCTTCCAGCCGATCCATGATTTGTGATTCCCTGCTTCCTCGGGAGTCGAATTTCGGTCTAAGTCCAAACTGAGAGTCGTTCATCGTTAGCTCGAGGAACAGGAGTTGCCAGGAACGCTCCCACCTTTCCCCACACACCCAGGAGCGGCCGCCAGCCCCCGAGGCCCCCCCAAGCCGCAGCCCCGGCGCTCCCCCCGCCGCCTCCTTACGCTGCACGGTGGAGATGAGCTCCCGATACTGGCTGCGGATCATCCTGTTGTGCTCCCTGTCGTCGCCCTCGCCGATGTTCAGCTGCCGGAGCCTCTCGCCCGCCGCCTCGGCCTCCGCCGTGTCCTCCTGGGCGCGCGGCCGGCGCGAGCGGCGGCGGCGCAAGTCCGGCGAGGAGTCGGCGCTACTGCCGGTGTGCGACATGGCGGCCGCGGCAGCTGTCACCGGGAACCGCGGGATGCGGCCGGGATGACACCGCCCCGCGTGTCTGCCGGTCTTCCCAGGATGCACGCACCGAGTCGAGCCTGCGCAATTCGCCTCAGAGGATCTTGGTGGAGGGATTTACGGGCGCCGCCGGTGGTCGCTGAGCCGCTGCGCTCTGATCGCGATCTTCCATCTTGGCGCTGTTGGCCGCGCCGGTTCTGCGCGGTGTGATCTGCAGCAAACAGGGCTGGGCCTTTCTGACTGGCCGCAGAGGCGGTTACCGATCCCTCAGCGTTCCTTTGCCATTTGCTTCCTTCTCGGAGTTCCGGTCGCCGCCCGGGGCCGGGCGCTGTGAGCGGCGGCGGGCGGTGCGTGAAGGCCGGCGCGGGCGGGGCCGCCGAGGCCGCTCCGCTGCGGGCGCGGCTCCGCCGCCGCCTCGAGAGGGCGCTGCGGGAGCGGAGAGCCGCGGGCCGTGAGGAGGGAGGCGGGGACGGCCAACTTCTGAGGGGAGCGGGGGGAAGCGAGCGGGAACGGAGCGCTGTGCTTGTCCCAGCGCCTCTCGTACAGGGATGGGTCTGTGGAAACGCCTGCGTTAGTCACTGTGCAGGGATCTGTGCTCTGGCAAATGAAATAAATTATAGTGCCGTAGAGTGGTTTGAGTTGGAAGGGACTTTAAGGACCATCTAGTTAGAATCGTGGAATCATCAGGTTGGAAGTGACCTTCGAGATCATCCTGTCCAAGTGCCCACCCGGCACTGTCACTGTAACCCCATCACCCACCTCCTCCTGAACACCCGCAGGAATGGTGACACCACCACCTCCCTGGGAACCTATTCCTAATGCCTAAGCACCTACACAGTGAAAACAAATTTTCTGCTGTCTAATCTGAATGTCCCCTGTCTCCATTTAAAGCCATTTCCTCTGGTTGTCTCACTGCAGGCCCAGCAGAGACCGGTCCCACCTCGCCGCACCCTCCTGCAGGTCAGCGATGAGGACAGCGATGAAGGTCCCCCGAGCATCCTTTTCTTGAGCCTGAAAACCCCCCAGCTCCCTCAGCCATTCCTCAGAAGAGCTCTCTGGAAAATCTCCAGCACCTCCAAGTCCTTTCTATAGTGAAGGGCCCAACCCTGAATGTACCACTTGAGGTGCAATGCTGAGAACAGGGGGATCATCACTTTCCTGGTCCTGCTGGTCCCTGCAAAATATAAATCATAACACTTAGCCCTTCATTATTGATTAATACTTTTATGTTGTTTTAATTATTGTGGTGGGGGTTTGAAAGTATATTTGGGAATATTTTCTTAAACATCTTCATAAATCAGTATTCAGTATATAGATATGGATCTATTTCAGTTTGCCCAATCCAATACTTTAGCTGGACTAAGGACTGCAACTATACACAAGCTACCTTTCAAAATATATGTTTAAAATATGTAATACTTCAGTTTGACATTAATAAATTATATTTGAGCTCTCGAACCATTTTCTATTCTTTGTGTGACTAGAAGAGTGCTGTCAAATTTACATTGCAAATTCAATATGAGTAATTTGCTTTCAGATGGTGATACAGAAAGGCTCAAGAGAGGATCCAGACAAGACCAGGGCACATTGTACACTGCAGTACACAAACACATGGTAAAAAATATTCAGGATGCAAATACAGGCTTAGCAAATGTGAATTACAATTTTTTACTGTCATCTCACTATGCTTAATAAGAACTCAACATTTCATAATATTGCAATACATTGCCCTGTGTTTTTGTTTTGAGTTCTGCTTGTCCAGATGATCAGATCTGTGCTTTCCTAGCTATTACTGCGGATCTATGGCAATTGTTACTGTCAGCAGTGAAAATGGCAAGTGAACAAAATGCCCCACATGCAGTTGACTGTAAGATTTTCCAGTTGTCTTTACAAACCAAGACTATTTTTGTCTGATGTTCATTCAGGTCTCATCCATGCATACACATAAGACCTTATTCTCAATGAAGTCGGAAGAGTCTCATTGAGGAATCCTAAAATAAACATTTCAGATCTAACAGGAGAGTTTCATTGTGTGCAGATTTCATCATTCCCTCTTTTGCTCCTCTCAGAGTACAGAAATGAATGTAAAGTTTCCGGCATTTAGCAGCAGATCAGCTGAATTTTAACTCCTAACGTTGTACAATTTGTATATACCATGATCATACAGGTACTGCATTTCAGCAAGCAAAGGTCAGTTTCCATTGTCACCAAATACAGAGCAACAATGTGGTTTGTTATGGTGCTGAGCAGTGAATTACAGGAGGGATTCACAGTGCACCTCAGCTTGGAACTGCCCAGCACAACGATGCTCTTACCTAGAGCCCCTAAAATGTGCATCTACCACTGTTTCATTTGCTATCAAATCTATTCACTTGTCCAGTTCTGGAAATTGGCCTCCTGAAGTGAGTATCCCTGATTTGCTGGCAGATGTTCCCAGCCATAAATGGAAAAAGATGTGTCTTTAAATGAGATCTTTTAGTCACTGCCCAGGAGTGTTGCTTATGATTTTAAAGCATAAACCTTTTTGCATTTCCCTTGAATACACAAAAATAAATGCTCCTGTTCAAGATGAAGAGATAAAGCAAGAAATTAGTTGTCTAAAAACATGGCAGCACAGGATTGAAAACATCAGATATAAAACTTCTGAAATATTTGGCATTCAGCTGCCAGCTCTGCAAGCAAACACAAATGAGGGAAAACTCTTTATGAGTGTAGCTAATTTTAAAAAAATGTTTTAGTAATGCAGAAGTGAATTAGTATACTTGGGTCTTGCAGCAGCTTTTATTTCTGTATTTACAGATAATCCTGTGGGAGGTGAAAATCTGGCACCAGATATTCCCTCAGTAGTGTGGATTAGGTTACAGCTCATCACATCACCATATACATTGTGCCAGTCTAAGAAGGTATTTTCAGAGACATATGAAAGAACAATTATTAATAGAACTGTGAAAAAAAAAAGGGTCCCAGTTTGGTGAGATGTCAAGGAAAAAATCCTGTTAGGATCAAACCCTCATTGGCACCAGGAACCCTTTCTTTTTATGGACTTGGAAGGTTTCATTAAGTGAAAGACCAACACCAGGTCACTACATCAACATGTGGAAGTCATGCTGCTGGAGACCAAAATGCTGAAAACCTTCCACTTTTTCTCTACAATCAAACAGCAATGTGGAAAAATTAAAAAATGAAAATAAAATAAAATAAAATAAAATAAAATAAAATAAAATAAAATAAAATAAAATAAAATAAAATAAAATAAAATAAAATAAAATAAAATAAAATAAAATAAAAATAAAATATCTTTGCAAGAAGGAGTAGGAAATATATACATATATCAGTGGTGCCTCAGAGTGGAGAACAGCCAGACTACTGCATCCTTGGTGGTCCATCCAGAACATCTTGAATGGAGGAATAAACAAATTAAAAGCAAATGTGGAACAATGTCAGATTTTTGCAAAAGCAGAAAGCCAATAAGTGTTCTAGAGATTTGTGCACATATTTTGCATAACTGCACGGCAATTTTTTGGACATAGAAATTTTAATGTGCTCATCATTTCTGTATTCACAGAAGATTCATTAATTCACTATTTCTTATAGCAATCTGTAGAAATGATCACCTCTCAGACCTTGCCAATACCATGCAAACAACTGACTTAAATCTAAGCACTTCTGGGATAGGTTTAATCCTATCCCAGCATATCATACCTTGTGCTGATGTGGATATATTTATATTTATGAGTTTAAAGGTGTGTAACTCACAACCTATTAGGAAAGCAATTTTTTTTTCCCTTTTTGGAGCAGTGTATTCCAAGGGAGGATTTATAAAAGTACCATGTAAGTGAAAGCATGCTCTGCTGAAAGGACATTTCTGTGATTGGGGTGGGTTTCCTATTGCAGTGCCATGTGCTTTGGGGGTTTATGGTTGAGGCAGCTCTGGGCTGAGGTGGCACGGGCTGGTTCCCTGAAAGGCTCACCCATCTCACACTCCAACTCCAAGCACCCCATGCAAAGCAGTGCTGAAAGCTCCATCTCATCCCACCAGGGAAGAGACAAAGCTGCATTCCCTCTCTCCTGCCCAGAGGAAAACTGAACACAGGCTAAGGGATGAAGAATGCAAGGGGGGCAGAAGACTTCTTTTATCCTTCTCTCCATCCTGCAGGTAATCTGCTAGCATTCCTGGGCTTTCAGTGTTTATCCTGAGCTCCAGCAAGGCACTCCTTAGGAAATATGCAGAGCAGTGCTGCCTTGCAGTGGTTTCCTTAAGGCAGCTGTCACTTTCAGCAGTGCTGTTGTTATTTACATTTATCACGTGCTAAATTGATCAATCTTCCCAACCTTTGCTGGTGAGGTCAGGTGAAAGGGACAGCCTGATACTTGGAAGTTACAGTGCTGGTGTAAAAAGCCAGAGGGTAGAATCCCAGTTACATTGGTTTAACATGGAACTTGTCTCCCTGCATTAAAAAATCCATATCCCAACAATAACAACAAGAACACAGTGCCAACGTGTTGTACCCAGTGCCCAGGACCTGTCCCTTGTCATTCCCATCCAGCAACTGAAAATTCCTGTGGAGAACTGATGTGTCATAGCCCCACAGCTCCCTGGGTCAGATTCCTTACACTTCATAGCTCTCCAGCATAGTGTTCTCAAACATCAGCCAATTCACATTAATAGAACACTTTCATGTGATCCAGGGAGAAAGGGGATCCACACACCAGCCAGGAGGGAAGGAGTGCAGAAGGTTATAAAAATCAGGGACAGAGTGGTGCATTTTCATTTTTAGTCTAGAAGAAAATTGGGTAAGTAATTTTTTATTAGTTCTTTAAGCTTAAAAATGTCTAGACTCAAAACAGTTTACTAATTATGTTTTAGACATTACAAAAAGGCAAAGGGAGTGTAGGGAGTGTCTGACAAGTATAAGAATTATTTTCTCTGTACCAGAAAACAAGAGTGTCTCCTTTG
This sequence comes from Serinus canaria, assembly GCF_022539315.1. Classification (NCBI taxonomy): domain Eukaryota; kingdom Metazoa; phylum Chordata; class Aves; order Passeriformes; family Fringillidae; genus Serinus; species Serinus canaria. The sequence continues at coordinate 30,634,905 of NC_066320.1, forward strand.
AGGTTCTATAGTTCCATGATCTCTTGTATAACTTGTTTTACAATCCCATACCCTATATAGTGTGTCTACAGGATGATGTCTTGTTTAGTCAGTATCTCTCTAAGACCAAGAGACTGATCATTAAATGTGCATGTCCTAAAATAGCTGTTTTAAAAACAAGTTACAACATTACAGACTGTCATAACTATTTGCAAATGCTGGAGTTGTTAAATGTGGCTCCCTTCCACTTGCTCTTCTTTTTTGCTGAAACAGTTCTAAGGGTTTGTGTCAGAAAGGATTGCTTGTTGTTTTGAAGTTGCCATGTAACAACAAGAATGTGTGTTTCTCACGCAGAATTTCAGGGATGAAATGAGCTGGCTGCTCACTAGACAGATTATGGAGATGTTTGATGATGCTCTTAAGTGGAAACTGTCTACGATGTTTTGACTTTCATGCATAGCAAAGTTTGTTTCAGGCTGTAAAACACAACACTGAGCAGTTGTAGGGACAATATTGCCTCTGGTGACCCAAAACTTATAGATCTTCAGGTATTTGAAGTCGGTTCCAGTCTTACCCACTAAGGAGAACCAAATAAATCAAAATAAGATGAGCAAAAATTTAATTGTTACTGTTTTTGATGTTGATGACATGACATTGAAATCCCTCATCAACGTTTAAGTCCATGACCACTTCAGTTATTTCAGGATTTTATTACTGAGCAGAGTTTATATTATCATAATGTTTTGGAAACTGTTTTCCAGGCTTAACAAAATGGTTTTTGCTTCAGCAAAACGAACGATCTTATTACAGGCAAAGGATGACAATGGCAGGCATGCTTCTATCTGTATTACAAAGCAGACATTTCCCACAAAATCTCATCTTACCTTAAAAATAGAGTGTTTGTAGCTTGAATTTTGTTCTCATTATTCAACTATTCAAGATCAGGCTGCTAACAACTTAGGAGCAGACTTTTTTCCCTTTACACAGCCCAAAAGATGGATTAGAAACCTACAATATACATACAGGAGTTTAAAAAAATCCGTCCCTTCATGTCAAAATGTTTTCCTTATAGATTCAAATTTTAGTTCAGTGCTAATACTTAGAACCTATAAATATTATTTTATAAGGATTTTGGACAGGAAAAAATGCTGGTAGTTGACCAGAAAAGGCAGATGGGCCTAGGGGTGGATGATTTTAGGCTGAGTTTTCAGTAACATGACATCTCCATCTGCATCTGCATCACATCCAGTCGTTTTCCCATCTCTAAGGCAGAGTCCTGTGGCAATGACAGGCTTGGGTGTCCTGGCCTGAGGAGATCAGAGGGCACTTTGCACATGCATGAATTTCCTGGTGAGTGTTTCCATCCAGCATTTTAGCAATCTGTGGGAAGCAACCTAGTCTGGGGAAAAGCCAATCTGAGCTGACCTGAGTTACATTATAGTTGGTGTTTTATCAGTAAAGTCCATAACAAGTCTGAAAAGAGTAACATTTTACCCTACTTCTATGATCTAGGCTTAATGCTAAATGAATGGCTTAAGTACAGTTAATTGATTCCACATTTAATTGCAGAAACTAATGGTTTGAAGGGCTGCACTGCTGACAGCCAGGATAAGAGTTGAGCCATCAGAGATTATAGTTTGTATTTTTCTTGACATAATCCTTTCCTAAGTACCAAAAATCACATGGTGAAACAAAGTTTGATTGAAGTTTTGTATGTTTTCATTAGAAGTTCTTTAATGCAGGATCCTGTGAAAATACAGCAGTTGGTCAAGATCCATAGACAGAATATACAAGCCTCAGCAAGCTTGACAAAATACTGAACTATACATTCTTGCCAAATTAAAATTGTCATTAAATGCTAGTTAGGACTTGACAGACTCATTTACTTCTCTGGTTTCCCAGCAAGCATAAGATCCAGCCAGGCCTCTTTATTCTTGGTCAAACCCAAGCTTCAGCCAGCTCTGAGTCCCTGCAAATGGATTCAGATGTTTATATTTATTTGCTTCATGTGTAAACAGTAGTGTGCTGCAGGGAGCTTTGTAGGACTTTAATGGCTCTGTGCATAAATAAAAGGTAAGAATGATTTATTTTATTACCTAGATGAAATCTGCTTTTCTGAGTATAAGTAATCAGAAAAGATTTGCTGGTTCATGGCAACCTGACTGGGTGAAAACAGTTTTTTCCTGCTACCAAAACATACTGTGATTAATATAGTGCTAATATTTTTGTTTTGATATGAACAGCTGTCATATTTTCTACAGGAATGTTTTAGAAGGGAACATGACCAGTAAAATTGTAAGATAGCAGGATGATGAGATAATCTCCCTATAAACAATGAAATAAACCAGAAAACTTTATCAGTGAACCAACATTATAGATGTTTCTGCAGAACAGATCTGAGGAATTGACAAACTGAGACAAGGGAATTATTTGGTAAATATTATTTCAGAACATTTTGCCCCATTCCCATAATGTGTTTCCTGCAACAGACTTGTAAAAAAATACCTCTTTTGGGGAGATGCTAAAATAGGGAAGGATTTGTTCCTCAGCTCTGTTTTCTGTGATTCTGTGAAGTGTCAGCCAACCAGCACCATTTCTGTGCACTGAGGGTTCACTGTCAGATTTTCACAAACCCTCCAAAAAAGGCAGAGAGGATCCTTCTAGAACTTCTGAAGCACCAACAATTTTTGATGTTGACAAACTGACATCGTGAGCAACTCCTGGTTAAAGGCAGAAACACAACTGCTGCAGTAAGGGAAGGTGGGGGGGGGGAAGTACAAAGAAGCTGTTCATGAGTATCAAAATCCCAGTTTTCACAGTACAGCTTCATAAATCTGCAGGTTTTGACCTCATCTGCCCAGATTTTAATGTGTGTTTTTATTCTCCAGCACTTCAGGGGGATGTGTGTGCTCCATTATGCAAAGCTGTCAGTTCTTGCAGCATTTCAGAGTCTGTGTTTTATATCTGCAGCATATTGACACTATTGAAAACACAGGCATTATTAGTATCTCTTGTGCTCAGTGGCATGCCTACTTTTTACATTGCTGTTACTCACAGTTTCCATGCAACTTGCAACTGTAAACTGAAAATTATACTTAACCACTTTCTTGATGAGAAAGATCTGATTTTAGCCACACTTTTGGAGCACTGCACAGTTTTATTGAACCCATATGAAAATCTCTGCATGATACTAGGGGCAGGAGGTTTAAATTCATGGCCTACATAAAGTGGGGGCTTTTTTTTCAGTTTCTTTGATAGACTCTTAAATCACACAATGCTCACACCAAGGGGTGAAATGGGTCAGGACAACTGATCATGAAAATATTCTTGAATTCTAATAAACAAGGCTAAACATTTCTTAATAGTCCTACATGCAATATTTAGTTCCTGCATGAAGAATCACCAGCCCAAAACAAAGATTTCAGTCATGGAACTATAAAACCATTTCTACTGGTAAAAAGATTTCAGGAGTTTTGGAAACTATGCTTGAGCCTTTTGCACTAATATATTGTACAGTCTCATATTATCATCTTGTGGCAAGTTCTGCTCTTACATATGAAGAGTTTTGAAGAGTCAGTCTATGGGCTCTCACACTTTTCAGAGGAGAATATTACTCCTTTCTAGATGCACAGGAGTTCACCCAGTAATCTTTAAGAGTTTTCTCAAACAAGAGGGGAAAAGACATTTGGGTACAAGAGGAAACCTGAATCTTTATTCACATGAACTTTAAACTGAACAAACAATTGTAGGCCTTATTTTGTGCTTGAAATATGCTCAATATCCATGTTTTGGTACTGGTGACTGGTACTTAGTTGCCTGCATGCTGTCATGGTTTCCTATTTAAAGTAGAATTTTTATATATTCAAGGTTATAATCCCTGCTTAAAAGTGCCAGTGTAGTGCATAATTATGTATAACAACTATTTGGTGAGCCTGGTCTCCAGGGAACCCTCCCCAAACCAGAAATGAGATTGAGTTCAGGTACTGTAAAGCCTGCAACTGGCATATTCCTTAATGATGATGAAATGCCAATGAAAAAATACACCTGGACATTAGGAGTGAACTTCTGAAACTGGATATTGTGGGAAATGAGTGGAAAATGAGAACATGAATATAAATAGTGGAGACTCAGCTGGGGAAGGCAATAAGTTATAAGAGTTTAAATCTGTCATTAGGTGAAGCTGATTAGGTTTAGGTCTGTCAGGAGGATGAAGAGTTGTGCCATCTGTAACAACAGTGAGCAGCTTAGGGAACTTTATCTCCACCAACCACCAGGGATCACCAGGACCACTTCCCACCAGCACAGCATTAGATCATCTTCTAAAAAAGCCACTGCCACAAAGGCAAACATCAAACCTGGTCTGGAGGGGGATAATGCAGTTCAGGCACCATTTGTTGTCACCAGGTCATCATAAATACATGGAAGAGTGGCTGTAACTGACTCCTCTCAATCTTGTTTTGCAATTCTCATTAGTTGAATCAAAGGAATCAGGGGAAAAACAGGTTTATAATTTATATTTAGCATAAACATTAATTAATTACTTTAGTTTTAACATGTTAACAGGTATGAAACGATGGTAATGTCTGTAAGGAAGCATTCTTATTAGTATGCAATTATTATCCTTTGGAAAAAAGCACATAAATTTATTTTAGCCTTACTGTTGGGTTGTTGTTTTGGGTTTGTTGTTGTTTTTTTTTTTATGGATGATGTTAGTCTGCACAAAACTGTTCTTGGCTGACCTTGCAAGTAAACCTGAGGAAACACTTTGGTCCTGATTTTCCTTGAAATCTGATGGAGTCTTTTTGTGCAGGGTTAGATCATACTTAGAAAAGTCCCTAATCCAGGGAATATTCCATGTCAAATATAATCTCTTCTTTTAGAACACTCATGCCAAATCAAACCAGTAATCATCTTCATTCTGTATCATTATTTGAGGGCTGAACACCAGCTGTACTTTCCTGCTTAGCCCAGGATTACACAACATATTAACAGCCTGATCACTCAACTCCCCTGTGCCTTAATTTCTGCTTTTCTAAAATGTCAGCAGCATTCTCCTGCTCTGTGAGTCCGTGAGGAACTTGCACAAGTAATCCAACTAAATGCTTGGAGCACACCTAAGTGTTGTGTTTACTAAATTTAACTTTTTTAAGGTGCAGAAGACTGAAGAAACTCAACAAATTTTGTTTCAAAGTAAATATTTTTTTCATCCAAACTCGGGAATCTTTGTAAACAACTTATCAGCACTATCTTGACTACAGTTTCAGAGGTCAGTGACTCAGTTCCCAGAGTTAGCCCTGCAAAAACCTAATACACTTGCTTGGACTGGAATATGAAATCCAACCCCTGTCTGGCCATTAACAAGTTGTCTTGGTGTGCAGCTCTCCTGAGAGGTTTAATTTCACAGCCTGCTCTCACTACTGACAAAACACAGCATTTCTGGTGTAAGAGTATTGACAACTGCAAAATATTCAATAGCTGAATTTTATCTAATTTATTCTTACTCAGTGATCTAGCAGCTATCACAAAATTATTAAAAACAGCCTCAGGCTACATGGCCTCTAACTGAGGATGAAGGATATAATCTGCATAAGATATATACCATTTATAGATATGGAATATTTAATATATGCATGTGTATATGTGTGTGACTGTGTGGTAGGTGGCTGTGTACCTGTGTTGTGTCAGCAGAAAGAAAACCAGTAAACATCCTGAGGAGAGTCTCTGAGTGCTGGAGGCTTTCCAGGAGCCTGAGAAGTGTTCTCCTCTCCTGGGATATCTGTGTGGGCATGGAGGGTGTGTGAGCACAAAGCCCAGAAAGCAGCTGCAACCTGCCAAGCCTGACATGTCAACACACACCTCAGGCCAGGAAAGTGGGAGATTAAATCCTGCTGCCATCCACTGTTAGGGAGAGACAGTGGCTGGCAGCTGGTTCAGACCCCAAAGCTAAAGCAGAAGGAGCAGGAAGGAACCCCTTCCCCCTGCTCTGCCTCTTCCCTGCCTTCCCATCAGCTCTCAGAAAACCAGTGCCTGTGGCAACTCTGCTCTGCCTTGTATTCCCACTGAGTCTCCTGGAGAAAGGGAGGAGAAAAAAGGGAATGCATGAACAGAAGAAACAGGTAAACTCAGAAGGGAAAGCAAGAAAAGTAATTTGAAGGAGGAAGGACCTGAAAAGAAGCAAGAAGGGGCTGGGAACACAAATCATGTGAGGAGCAACTGAGGGAGCTGGGGGTGCTCAGCCTGGAGAAAAGGAGACTCAGGGGTGCTCTCATCACTCTCACAGCTCCTGAAAGGTGCCTGTGCTCAGCTGGGGCTGGGCTCTGTCTCCAGGCAGCACTGACACAGCCAGAGCACACAGCCCCAAGGATATTAGGAATTATTATTTTTTGGATATTAGGAATTATTATTATTTTTTATGGAAATGGTGATAAAGTTCTGGAATGGCTGCCTGGGGAGGTGGTGGAGTCCCCATCCCTCGGTTTGTTTAACAAAGCCTGGATGTGGCACTGGGTGCCAGGGTTCAGCTGAGCTGTTGGGGCTGAGTTGGACTCCATGATCTTGAAGGTTTCTTCCAACCCAGAAATTCTGTGAATTCTGTGAAAGAAATAATTCATCCTGTGATGCATTCTTCCCAGGCCCTACATGAGCCTCTAGACATGTTAAACCAGCTGATCCCCACCTTGTTTCTCCTGTGACTCACATAGTGTGGATTTTTATCTCCCCAAGTTGTGTCCTACCATTCCCACTGCTGAGACTGGATCAGAGCAGAGAGCAGGTTCTAAAAATCCTCCTCTCACATCAGACATCCCACCACTACTTCCAGAATTTTCCCCCAAACAGAGGACATGTTGTTCCTGCCTCAGCTGGGAGGTTTAGAGACAGAAATTCTTCACTTTGACTGAATGACTGTTTGCATTTAGAGTGTGAAAACACATGTAAACTTTGTCAGGTGGGCTATGGAACTGATTTATACAGTCATATATGGCTCATAATACAAGTCTGGGGACATATAGTTGATAAATCATAATTAGCTGTTTGTAAAAGGCCAGCAGTAATAATAAGGAAATATTTTGCAATCCTGCACAGACTGACCAGGTGAGCTCTGTAGGTCAGCCTCCTCCATAGCTCCCAAGCCCTATCAGCTGGTGCTGGTGTTCAGAACTTCAATAGGAATCTGTGTCCAGCTCTCCATAGCTGGAATGTGCATGTGGGCATGGAGAGAGACTGTACAGGGCTGTGTTTTGTCTGAATCCACAGCCTCCCCACTGACTGAAGTGCTGCATATGGAATCTGCTGAAAAACTGCTGGTATAAATGTGGCTTGGAAAGAGAAATGTTCCAATACTTGGATATTCTTATTTGGATCATATATATTTTATGAAAAACTCTTGGCATCACTTTAAGGACTAAGCCCTATGCAGTTCTTTTGACATCTGCAACCAGTGCAGCAGAAGGGAATGTACGTGACCTGAAAACATTTAATGCTCAATGCACAAGGGAAAGGTATTTTGATCCACAGATGTAGGCACTGAGCACCATTTTAGGGACCCTGAGGTAGCCATGACATCCTCATGGGATTAGCAGATAAACCACAAAATTATCTGAGACCCATGTCTTCCAGAAAGGCAGTTAGGGGATGAGTAGAATACAACAGAATCACACTTAAGATTCCCATAATCACTTTTATTTATCTTTGCTTGAAACTATATAGTATTAGCAAAGTTCTGTTAAGAGCTGCAATGATAGACTTTCTTTTTTTCAGCTGGGAAAATATTACTAGATGGAAAGTAAACCAAAATTATTTAGCCCCCCATGTTTCCTTAGGAAGGGCACCTCCTGATGGAGGGTCCAATAGCATTAACTCAAATTCCAGCAGGCTCTGGTAACTGCAGCATGCTGAGGAAGCCAGTGCTGACATCCTAGTCCTGCCACTTGGCCAGCTTTTTAACCTTGGGCAAATCCATTAACCTCCAAAGAAATATGTGTCTTCTCCTGCACTTTTGTGCCATAAAACATAACTAACATCGGAAGGATGCAGGAGTGCCCTGAAGTGCCACATGGGGCTGATTAGAAGCAATGGAAGTATGTCACCAACTGGATTTTTCCAGGCCAGGTTGAATCAGGTTTCAATCATCCTGATTGAAAATTAGCCAGAAATGGGAAGAATTTTTAACTTTCATAACCTGTTTTTTAAAGCATGCTTTCATGTCTTAGTGGCAGGTACTCAGCATGCCTGCTTCTTTTCTTTCACACTTGTACATGAAGTGGGGCACATCAGCCAAGGCTGGGCTGTATCCTCTGCTGTCCTCTGAATCTCAGTCCTACATGGGCTCAGTGATGTGATCTCCATAGGCAGTCTGGTTTTCTTGGGGGAAGGGCACGAAAACACAATTTCACAACTCTCCCAAAAATCCAGCTCAGCTTTCCAAGCGTTGCCAAGCGATCTCACGGCTTCACAGCAGATCCAGCTGCTGATGTTACCAAGCAACGTCCTCCCATCAAGTTGTGCACTTGAAAACCATTACTTGTTTATTAATTCTCATGGTGGGCCAGGGTTTCCCCCCAGATCTTGGTATTTGCTCTTCTAGAATTTGTGAGAAAGCAAAAGACAAAAGACTGTCGTAGGTCAGTCATTCTTGCAGATCTCTGTGATCTTGTTGGAATATGAAGAAATTGGGAATGGTTTTGCACTATTACATCAAGATTGGAGAAGAGTAAAATTCTGAACACCCTCCCTTTCTTCTCTTGCCTATGGGGAACAGCTGGTGTGTGATAGTGATTCAGCAGAACTTTGCAATGTTTTATATGTACCAACAATCATGTGAACGTAAGGTCACATGATTGTTGGTACATATAAAACATTTGGTCATAAATTTGCAGTATTTGTACCATAAAGTAAAATGACCTCACACTGAATTGTCTTCTACAAATACCTAAGGCAGCATGTCTTCAATATACAAGAAACTAACATGTCTGTGTAGTATGGTTGGTAAGTGTACCCTATACTGTATATACTGGGATTAAATTTGATCACTCATGACAAATTATTTGGATCTTACTGAAATAATAACTTATTAACCCACTACACTGCTTACCTTTTAAGTGTGAGCTGTATTCTCCCCTAGTTTAAGTCTTCCAGTCCTCCTGGGTTCAATCCTGTTTTGATCAAGAAAAGACAGTCTCTCCCTGGATGAGCATGAAGAGTGGATGAGGAACCTCAGGGGAAATTCCACACAACAGTAAAGCAGCCCAGTGGGAGTACTTCTTCCCCCTATAATAAAAATCAAAGAGAAATAGAGACAGCAGAGCATGGGGAATTCTCTCAGAGCTGGTGGTTTACAGTTCAGACTGGAGCAGAGCAGATCAGCCTCTTGCAGTGAAGAAGGGCTGCATGGGATAGCTGGGATAGGAGTGAATTAGTGAATCCTAATTTAGACATGAGAGTGGGTCAGGAAACCGACCCAAAGCTGCAGTGGCAGTGCTGTCAGCTGCTGTAGGCTCACAGGTCAGAGCACAGGGTGGCTCTGTTGGTTGCTCTCATTTCCAGGGCTCACAGCTCTGGCACCAGCGCAGGAGTTGCCTGGGTGGCTTTGCAAACCTTACACAACTTAGCCAAAGAGAGGGATTCTGCTTTGCATGCATGTTGATAAAAACACACAATCAGAAATCATCATCTGCAGATTACTGAAGGTTGTTTTTCCCCAAAGTTTCTGCCAGATAATTGTTTTGCAAGGCAGCTTCTTCACTTTCACTTTGTGGCATTTTCTGGCCATAGCTTAGACATGGAATAGCCCCAAATGTGAGTTCAGTTTGTTTTGATGAAGAAATAATGCAGCTAGCAGAAGTGAGGATGTATTACCAGGCTTGTGTTTTCCTGAGCTCCCACAGGATCCCTGCTCTTAAATTCATGGCAGAGAGCCTAAACAAAAAACATTGCATAATTTGTTGTCTATAAGACAACCAATTGTGCAATGCCCCCCTCTTTGGTTTTAAGAAAGAACACACTAAAATTTTGAATTTATGAACTTCAGATTTACTGGATTCTGATCTGGGCTGGGGAGACCAGAGAATGTTGGATCATCAATGTCATAAAAAAAGATTTAAAAGGCAGGGCTATTCATGTAGCCCTTGATCTTGCAACTGTGCATTCCATCTCATAACAGGCTTTATGTTCCCAAGTCAGGAGTTTATAGACCAAGATTTTGTGGAAAAAAACTCAGCAGACAGCCCTGTGAAATCCTGCCCTTTAGCCATGTCAGGGATGACTTCTCCATGCTGCACTCAGCAATGCTGCCTCACACTCCTGCAGGTGCAATAAACCCACAGTGCACCATTCCTTTGGTTTGTGGCCCCAAAAAGCACCACTGGTGTTTACAGAAACTCATTAATCCCTTGGAGTTGCCACTAATGAGAAATATCTGTCTTTGGTTACCAGCTGTGTTTCTGAGCACCCCTTTGTGGAAGCATTTCTGCTTTTGTGGAAGCCTTGCTGGAATGGACAATCAGGGTTAATAATAACAATTAGCTCGCCCATAAACCAGTACTTCTTGCAACATCACATTTCAAAGGGTTTTTGTCACGTCTCCACCCTTCAGGATGATTAAATGGGAAATGATTTCACCATAACCTGAACAGGCACATCAACATTTGCTAGCAGGTATTTCTGACAGCTTTCAAGGGTAATATGAGAAAATGAAGGATGAGCTTAAACACATAAACAAACCTGGACACAAAATGCAGAACAGATTTTTTTTTCCCCCAATTACTAAATTTCCCTTGAAAACAACCAATAACTCCAGTGTGTTATTGACACAGTTTCACTGAACCATTTTTTGCAAGAAGCACTGCTTATACCACATGCCAAGAAACGGTAGAAGTGAAATATGTCTGACCCAAAATTGATGTTCTCTGGGGTTGCTTTTGTGAAAAACTGGATTTCTGGCAGGCAGAGAGGCTCAGCAGCCTGGCAGGAGCAGGGGGAGGCCGGGCTCAGGAGGTGTAACTTGTTTTCCTTCTCGCCTGGGGTGGAGGCAAGTTGGTTGTTGAGCAGGTTATGAAGGTGGGTCCCGGAGAGAAAGCCTACATTTCATGAGTCTGAGGAGAAGTAGGAGGAAAATCAGGTGAAAACTGGTGAGGTGAAGATGGAAGGAATGGTTTGAAGACACGCTCTAAAAGCGTTGGCAAAGCCAAAGGGGCCAGAGAAATCCTGGAATGTAAGTGCAACCTTAAACACCCTCTTGTTTGCTTTCAGGGCAGCAGTTGTTCAGCTCAAAAAGCCATGCCAGATAATAATGACTTTGGAGTGGTGCAGCTCAAAAGTCTCTGCAGGCTGAACAGACCAATTTTGGTACCACTGTGCTGTTTCTGAGATATGTAGTGTTCAAATAATTTCAATAATGACATGTAAATTGTGAAAGATACTGTAGAAAGATGATGAATATTATCTTTTGGTTAAGCTATGTTTATTTAATGGATGGATTTTTAGCATGTTTGTAATGTTTATTTGAAAGTCTATACATATGATAAAGCACTTTAGTTTGTAACCTAAGTAATGCTTGTGCATTGAATGATTTAGAAATAATGTATGCAAAAAGGATTACAGTAACACTGTAATCTAAAAAATGATCTTAGCACTCTGCAATGTAATTCACACTTTAATACTGTTATTGCTTGTTTCATTATTGGAGAATCTGTAATGTCTTTATTTCCTATTTATGACGTTTATCTTCATTATTAAGCAGATGGCAATGTGAGAATTGTGTGAAAATTGTGAAATTTCATGCTCTAGGGAAAGAAAAGTGTGGGTAGACAATATGATACGATGTGTTAGTGGAGATTTTTGACAGCTGGCACTTCTGCTGTGCTCTTGTCATTTTCTGCTTTGATTCCTGTGCATTTTAATTTAAAAACTGTAAAAAAGGTATTGTTATCTTTCAACTCAATATTAGAACTTTGGCCTCTATTAGCAGCTGCTGTCCTTAACAGTCAGCATGGCTGAGCTGGTGCAGAAATATTGACAGTATATCATGCACTGGAGTGAATTTTCTCTGAAATAAATAGGACAACATTATGACATACATTGGCTAATCTATTGAAGAACTTGAGCAGCAAAATCTGCATTTTGCACAGTTGATATACGAGACCCCACCCCAATGAACTAAGCAACTCCGTGGGGATTTGGGAGGGTTTCATTCATTCCCCAGTTTTTGTTATTGCTGCAAGTGCTTGTGAGGGGACAATCTGAATTTTAAGGTGTTTTCACATGATGTCTGTAGGGACAGAAAAACATCTGGGAAGAGAAAAGCTCGGCAGGTCAGGGAACAGAAATGCCACAATATTCACTCTTGAAGAATTGTGCTGGCTGTTGAGGGAAGCACATGGCTATAGTGGAGTTATTCTTTCCCTCCTGAGAATGCTTTATTATATCAATACACACTTAAAATATTATAATCTTAATGTGTTGTCTTGGAACATTTCACTGGGCTGAGCCTGAGAAGATTTGTGTGTGTACATATGGAGTACTTCATACTTGGGGAGTAGTGGTTCTGAAAATGTTACATCCAGTCTTCAGCATAGCTCAGAACAGTTCTAAAACAGTTCTAAAACTGTTTAAAACAGGAGAGGATTTGGCAGCAATCTCAGCAGATAAAACCTCACGTTGCCAATTAATCACTGAAAGTGCAATCCTGGCCCCAGTGATTTCAACAGGAGCAAGTTCAAGCACTGCTGTATCCCCTGAAGACAATCAAGTTTAAACAGAACACAGCTCAAGAGCACAGCACCAAACTTCCCTCTCCCCAAGCCTCCTGTGAAGAAAAATACTATTTCAAGTTTTAAAAAATGTACTGTAGTAATAAGTAACAACATTCCTTAAAAGCTTGTATGGTTTCCTTGGGGTTCAAAGTGCAATCTCCCTTTTACAGCCTAACTTTAATGGAGTTTTTCTTGACACACACTACAGAGTAATCCCAAATTCTTTGGGGAAAAAAAAACTGAAGAGACTGTAATAATGTATAATTTTCACTTATTCAGTAATACAATAAATACAATGAATTTCAATGCATGAGCTCCCAAATAAAGTATCTAGGACAAGAATGTAAGTGAATCTCTGGTGGGGACTTTTACTATTGAGTATCCTTAAAAAAAAAAAAAAAATAGAAATCAACAATGTCTGGGGAGACACTTAACTCTAGAACTGCTCAGAAATTTTTTTGAAATTGAATAATTAGAACTGAACTAGTATAAAACCAACAGTAATTATGTATTAATAATTATTATTAATACATAATTAATAATATTAATAATAATAATAATTATTATGTATTAATAATACCCAGAGTATTATTATCTGCCTTAAAAGGCAGATCCTTTTAAGTCTTAAGGAGGTGTTCAGAACACAACATTGTAACAGAATAATGCCTAAGAAAAGCAGGGAATGATGCCAGTGATCAGGAGGAAAAAAAATCTATTTACTGTTTCTCTGAGTGCTTTGATTGAATATGATTTGTCACAGGGATATTCAGGTTTAACAGCACGGTTCTGACAATGTGAGCAGGCAGCTTGGTCCAGGGATTTCAAGTAATAAAAATGGTGTGAATACAGTTAAAACAGCAAGGTTTTCCCATGGGCTGTCCATCCAAAGTGACTTGGGCAAGGAAAATATCTTTTTTTGGCATGTTCAAATGTCATGGGATAATCCAGAGTAACAAAGCTGAATTCCAAGGACTGTCTTTCCAGAAGACAGCAGAGAGACATGAGGAAATAAAAGCATTAAGAGTTCTTTTTCCCTCTATTTGTGACTTAGAATCATTGTAAGGCTCAATGTCAGAAAGGGCAGCTGGCTGGGTGGCTGAAATGACAGCCCTTCACAATTTCCAGGGGTTTTTGTTGTTTTATTTTGGTTTGGGGTTTTTCTTACAGGCCATTAAGAGCTTTTTCTTTTCTTCCAGTGGTCTTTCCTTAATTGCTGTGTGATCCTGGACATCAGAGTTGAGATGGGCAATGAGAACAGCAGTGCAGAGAATGAGGTGGGTGTGACAGGGCAATTGTTCTTCCTCCCCTCCTAGCCTAGAGCAAACCTTTCAGAAACTGCTTCCACAGGCCACTTACCCCATATTTATCTTCTGCTCCCCATTACACTCATATTTAAGTGTCATTAATGGTAATTGAAAGCAACTTGGTGTGGTTTTTTTCCTTTGGCAGTGACAGTGCTCCAAAGCATCAGGGCACGGTTTGGGCAGTGCAGCAGTTACTGACATTTAGGAGTTACTACTGGGAAAATAATCACAGCAAATATTCCCTTATATTGCCTCCCCATTTCACATTTAGGGAAGCTTTTACCCTCAAAAAGCAACATCAGATTCAGGACTGGGATTCACAACTGGAGTCATGAACCCACAAATGACCACTGTCTCTCTTCTCTGCTTCTGTGACCTAATTGCCACCTGACTATCAGCAAATTGACACGGTGTAGGGTTTTTATGGGATGTAGGTGCTAGTAAAGGAAGACTAATTCTGTTAGCAGGGCTGGCTCATCCCAGCACTCCAACCTGGGGCACCCCAGGCATCAGGCACATCCCTGGGCAGAGGGAAGGGCCCAGGGTGGCAGTCAGGGGCAGGACCAGTGCCCCATGGCATCACAGGGGATGACACCCCTGGGGAGGCTGAAATGGGGTTCTGAGCCATGGACAGGCCCTGGGAGCTGGGCAGTGCCTGTGGTGGCCTCAGAGCCCTGGCACACAGCAGCTCCTCCTTGCTCAGAAATGACCTTGCACTGTCTGTGTCCCCATCAGGGACTTTGCACCTGTGTTCCCAGGGAGTGCTGTCAATGCATGGTGGTGTTTGGTGGTTTAGGTTTAGATTTTCAAAAGGAAGGCAGTGAAATACTCTGGCTACTGGTGTACAATTACAATAGAAGTTACTATGCTGATACAAGTTTAATTCATTAATTTCAACAATTAAAACACTGGTATATATTTTATCCTCTCCTCTTCCATATGTTGTGGTAGCTGCTAAAATGCATGAGGATTAATTTTGCTTCCACTTCAGGTATCAGCAGATCTGCTGCACCTCCTGCATTGCAAAGTGGAGCCTCTCAAGACAATCAGTATTACAGCTATTACAGATTTTTTCATGAATAATTTTTAGAAGAAAAATCTTCCATAGTTTGTGGTTATTCTTACCAAGTTTTATTGTTAGCCCAAGATTTGGTCCCAGCTTTCCTCAAGGTTTGGGAAGAGGGGAATGTCCTAATTTCTATAACTATGAGAATTTCTTCTCCATAATGTACAGCTTGCACTCAGGAAGCTTTTGGAAGTCAAATGTATTTGTTCAGGAGTCATCCTGAGGCTGAGAAGACTTCACTTAAAAACGACTGAATTTATCAAGACCTGTAGTAAAAAACCTTTTCTAAAAGGAAAGGAAGCTTCTGGTCTCCTTTTCAGACTGTAAAAATCAAAACAAAAGACAACCCAACGCCTTCCAAAGCAAAACAAAATATGCTAAGAATCCAAATTATTTTAAAAACCACTGTTAACAGAGGGATAACGAGAAGTAGCAACAAAACCTAAATATTTTGATTTTCAGTCAGAAATTCCCCAGTGTCAATAAACCCATCCTTACACCACCAAGCCAAGGAGCACAGCAGGTAGTGGGTGATGAAACTGGTTTGCATGGTTTGCATTCAAAATGTTAGCACCAGGCTTGGCTGCTCCTTTACTTCTGCATCTGCTTCTGGCTTTTGGCTTTTGTGACACTTACTGCACATTTGCAAGGCAGATACATTTAAGTTTTCAGCAAGTTGTAAAAAAAAAAAAAAAAAAAAATCTGGTTTCTTTTACCTTTTTTTCTTTAGTAGCAATCAATGCTTTAGAGAAGCAGCCTGTACTTGACCCCCTTTGCTGGCTGCCTCTTCTTCCAACCCTAACACCACTGAAATAGCTCAGTTGGGGTTGTTCCTCTGCTCAGAACCAGTTGGTCTGAGTTGTTTTTATTTATGTGTTTATCAGAGAACACCCCTGCACGGCTCATGCTCTCAGTGAGTCATTTGGAGGCCTCACACATGGTTTGCATTAAAGCTGGGAGAGCCTGTGCTAAGTTTAGAACTCATTTAATGAGTGGGAAGATCTGTGGAATAAATGTGCTACTAGGAAGATTGTAGTAGACACTTGGAGAAAAAGTAAATACCCAATCTGTCTTGTAGGGAGCAGCCTCTGAGGAGAACATCAGCTAAATTTAGTGACAATGAACAAAGAAAATGCTTGGGTAAAGCAAGGCTGGGGCCAGCAGTGTGTTTAACAGAGTGATTTCACATACACTGATACTAACCATGCTCGGTTTTGCTGTGAAGCACACCAAGTCCAAACTGCTGAGAGATTTTAGGATTGTGCCCTGCCCTGTTGCAGTGGCACAGCTGAATGAAATATAAGCTGTTTTTATAATGCATTTACCTTGAACAGTGAAACCCCAAATGAAGAGAAAGGTCTTTAAAGTGAAAAAGAAACATTCTGGAAGAACAGATACTTTGACCCAGTTTGATGCTTGAGATCCAGCCTTTAGCAGGCCAAATGCAGGTGAAGCAATGGAGGTGCTCTTAATGGGAAGTACTGCAGTTTAGGGAGCTGTAGAAGGTCTCAGCTGTTGTGCTGCCCATCAAACAGATCTTTCTTAATCCACCCAAAAGAACTGGGTGTCATGGAGGAATGACACTGTCTTCTTTTCCTTGACTTTTCTGGACAGCCAAATGCCCAAAAAAACCCATCCACATGGCCTTAATGAAAAGAAAACCCTCACTTGCACAGAGGCTGATGTAACTGCACTTCCTCAGCACCTCTGGACAGTCTGGACTCAGGTGCCAGCTCATAAAGCCACACTTAGAAGTGAGACCAAGCTGAGCAGGAGCAACAAATCTGCTCCCTAAAATGTCAGATGCAGTCAGGCACATGGTCAGTGGGATGCAGAGTGATCCCAGATGTGTCCCAGCCTCATCCATGCTGCTCCAGGGGTTGTGCAGAGAGCTCAGGGACAGCTCCCAAAGGGACTGCATGTTACAGGATTATTATTGACTTCCCTGACTGTATTTTATCTTTATTTTTACTACTATGATGCCATTACCAGAGCAATTTTCCTCTTACTTTAAAGAGGTGGGTGGAAGATGTTAAAAACAGAAAGAGTTCTTTAGAACTGGAGACATGAGCATAAAATTTTGTGAAGCTTGAATAGGCTGGATTTTCTAATATGAAATACTTTTAACTCAGGGTTTTAATTCTTGCCACTCAGAGTTCTGAAGAGGAGAACTGTCATATTCCACAGCCTTTCTCACGACTACAGAAATGTAAAAGTCATCAAGTAATTTTAATGCTCTTTGAAGGTGAAAACTGCTGCTGAATTGAAGTTCTAGTAATGCATCTCCTGCCCCAGAGTTGAAGAGGGAATTTCAAAGTCAGTTAGACATAAGTTATTTCTACATATTTTGCTTTATCCTTTCTTCCTCTTGGTTTTCTGAAATAAGCAAAAAAGCGAACAAAGCTGGTTATTCCACATCTCTATTATTGTTCATTTCTCTTTAAACAGAGATCTTAATGTGTGGTTATCTTTTTGTTCCTGTTTTCTGCTGTGAAATGTGTAAGACAGGCAACACTTGCCAGAGGGGCCACAACTTCTCAGGAGTCTGGAGCTGTCTGGAGTTGTCCTGCTGTGATCCTGCTCGGATTTCTCCACTTATTTCCTAGAACAAATCTGACTGCTGAGCATCCTGCAGCTAATATTCTGCATTATTACTTTTCCCATCTTTCAGCTGGTTTCAGTCTCTCTGAACTGGTGGCTCTGGTTAATTGCTGGGATAATTAATCTCCCTTCAGACCCTGGTGCTGCAGGAGTCAGCAGAGGATGCTGGGCTCAGCAGCAGCTCTGTCCCAGCATTCAGCCTCCAATCCCACAGATGGGAACTGGGCAAACCCCTCTGAGCTCTGGGGCTCAACCTGGGTGTTTACATACTTTTTGAACAGTGCAGTAACATCTGTATACATTCCATTGTTCATGGTCAGCTGGGAACAAAAAACTCATTCCCAATTTTCTGCACAGAAATTTTGCCTGGAGCATTTTCATGTGATTCTCTGTTACCCTGCAAGGGCTCCTCTCTGGGTTTGTTGTGTCCACTGGGATTCAAAACTTTTACTCCCTGAATTATGATTCTCTTTCATTTTTCCTTCCATTTTTTCCTTCCATTTTTTCCTTCCATTTTTCCTTCCATTTTTCCTTCCATTTCACTGCCTATCAGGATGTTGCTGTCAATTGGTTACAGTCTGTTCCTGATATTACACAGTCATGACAGACCTCCAGCCACCACTTTAATTAATTAAGCCTTACTTCCAGTGGTAATTACTGCTAGTCCATTATTCCATAATGAATAATGTCAAGTATTTCTCTGAGTTTACTCAAAAAGAACATTCTATGTTTTCAGAGAATTCTATGTCCTTTTATGCAAATGCAGCAAATTCTGGGACGCTTCTCACTGCAATGAATAATTATTATTCACATTATTATTTACATCTTTCCTGTGATTGAAGGAGAGGGGATGAAAGAAGAAGATTCAAAGTGGTGGCAGAGTTCTTAATTTAAAAGTATAGTGAAAAGGAAGTTGGGAGACTGGTCCTTCTCTTCTGAGTTACTGGTTAAAGCTTCCTCACAACTGTAAAGCCATCATCATTTCTCATGGGACGTGAATTTATGGGTAGAGATGAAAAGGAAAAATACATTATATTTATAAAGTTCCTCTGTAATTATTTACCACATTTCTCCATTTAAAAAATAGTGTGAAAATGTTGGACCTGCATTTTCCACAGCTCTGGAATGACTAGGCAGGCAAACACTGTTGGCTGGGAAGCACAACAGAGTTTGGGACTCAACCTGGAGATCATTTTCCTATAGTGCTTTATTTGAATCCAACAGCATCTTCTCAAGTCATTTATTGCCAGCTGTCCAAGGACCACTCAGCAGAAATTAGCTAAAATCACACTGACTGAAAATTGCAAGTGAGGGGGTGAAGATTTTCTTCCCAAGTTCATCAACTTTATTCTCTCTCTCTCCTGCTGTATCTCATACACCTGCCATCCTTCAGAAAATAATCCAGGCACTCACCAAACACCAGGGAAGGGACAAAGGAAAACAGCTACAGCCAGAGTAGAAAGGATACAAAGCTAACTCTGAATTTTCCTTTGCTTGCTGAGCACAGATCCCATTAGGCAGGTGGGAAGGTGAAGTTGAGGAGAGCCATGCAGGAGTTCCACAGCCAGGCTTCACTAGCTCTGTGCATATTCCTCAAACCTTCTCAGGTGGTTGAGAAGACACCCATGTTGACATTTACAAGAATTTAAAGAAAACCATTTGGTGCCCTCAGTGGACTGGAATAGTCATAAACACAAACACTGAAGCCTGAAGGTTTGAATTGTTCCTGCTGTGGCTGTGTGTTCTGGGGAAAATCTAAATCAAAGATAAGATGGTGACTGTGAATATATAAGTACACACACACCCCCCTACACACACCAGTGTTTGTTTTTGTGTTCACAGCCAGAGTCCTTTCAGTAGGTGTTTCTCAGGAGGAAAGGCAGCCCTTTATCTCTAAGAGAAGGTCATGGGTGCTTACAATCAAAAGCTGTAAGAATTTTTCAAATACCATCGTTACCATATCACAATTTACTTTGCTTCTTGTATTTGTGAGAAGCAAATTAAATTAAATGAGAAGCCAATGCCAATTTTTGCATTCCTGCCCCTTTGAGGGTTTTAATTAGAATAGGTATGAACTTAAAATTCTCCTCCTGTGAGAGACAAATAAACCACGCCAGGAGCAACAGCAAATTACATCATTACTGATTAAAGAAAAAATCTAGTGTAATTGCAAAATTCTATACACAGACTCCCTCAAGGATGGAGTCTGCTCTTCCTATCTGATCATGTCATAATTACATCCAGCTGATGGAGCAGTCACAGTGTTTGGGAAGAAAAGCAAGAAGAGGTCATGACAGGCATCCCCTGCAAACTGCTGTACCCCAGCCACTCTCAAAAAGGGGCAGCAATACACCAAGTTGTTTGCTGAAATCACATTTAGATCCCTTGCAAGGTGCTAAAGCTGAGTTTTAGTGTAATTCTTCATCTCTAAAGTGTCCCATGGTGCTCAGGCTTGGCTCAGTGCATTAGGTAGTGATTTGTTGCAGTTCTGTGATGGCTCACTGGCTCTGCTGACCAGTGCTCGCTGATTTTAATGCAGAGTTCCAGCTGTTAAAGCAATATCCACTCACTGTCTACTTATTTATTTTGGTACCACTTCTCCAAACAAGGGAGAGACAATGACTCTCCAAAGATGTGAAGTTTTAAAACTCTAACTCACAGCTTGGCTACTCTTCCTGCAGAACAACAGCAAAAGCCAGAAGAGTGAAGAGGTGATTTCAGAAAAACCTTTTCTGTCTTCAGAAATTTCAAGAGCTATTTAAAAACCCTGATTTCCCAAGCATGTGAACAACCTCTAGCAGCAAACTTAAAAAAAAAAAAACCTGTTCAAACACCTCCCTCCCTGAAGTTGTAATGGAAGACACGAAGGACAAGGAAAGGCAATTTCTGGTTTATTGACTGAGATTGTAAAGGCTTGCTCCAGCTTCCCCTCCACGAAACCAGAGGGAGTTGGAGGGAATGGAAATTCAGTGTAACCCCTCAAAGATCACTCTGAGCTCCTCAGAGCTCTGGCAGGCTCCAGCAGTGCTGCAAAAGGATGTGCTCCATGGGGCAATGTGGCAGCTGGGAGAGGAAGCAGCTTTTAGAGAGAGAAAGGAGGAAGGGGAGTCAGGCCAAGGTCACCTGTCTGAGGGGCTGGGTGGGCATGCAGGGTGCTGGCTTTGGAGCTGGGCTGTGCTCTGGGGGGGCTGCTGGGCTGGGAAGCTCCAGCTTTGGGCTGTGAGCACGAGGCTGTGCCTGCTGCTGCTGTGAGCTGGGCTCTGCACTAGAGGCATTTCTCTCTGCTGTGATAACTCCAGTGCAGCAGTGCACATCATCCTTTTGGCTGCAGTCTTAATGCAGTTCTCTTCCTTTTTTTATTTTTTTTTTTTTTTTTTTTTTTTTTTTTTTTTTTATTCTTTGGCATCTTGTTCAAAGTCATTGGGAAAATAAAGTGACCCTGTAGATTTACTTTGTGTTCTTACAGACTCCAGTGCTTCTGGAAGGGTTTAATGGAAATTACATTGCATATTTCAGGAGAATCAGTTGTATTAATTTAAATATTGTGCTGCCTTAAAGGGGAAAGAAGTATGGGCTGTTTAGTTTTCCTCCTGTTGTTTGTATGCTCTCTCTGACAAAGCTGGTTGGTTTGTTGTTGGTTTTCTTCATTAGCCTAGACTTAAAAATGCTGAGAACCTCTGTGTTCTGGTTTTTATTATAATTATTTTAGTCTTCCAGTTAACTAACTCTTTATAATGAGAATCCTTTTACACTTGAAACAAGTATAGAACAAATTTAGCTGCAAGCTTCTGTAGTCAATCACTTCAGAGGCTGCATGCATTGGAACTCAAAAGTAATTTATTTAACTGCAGCTTTCTGATGGTACTTGTGAACAAAACATAGTCTTTATAATTGTTTTCACACATGTTAATTAGAAATTTAAAAAGCATGCTTTGCAAAGCTAGTTCAGCACCTGATTTGCATCACTACCCTAAGTTTAAAAAAATTAATCAAAAAATTGAATTATGTTTTTCTGTTGTCTGGCTTAGATTCACAAAGCATGTTCTTCTGTGCTGATTACATGAAGACATTAAATGCAGAAAACCAATATATAAAGATTTTCTATATCCTGGCATATTAGTAGTTCATTTTGCATGTAAATATCTCCATTAAGATTTATTTTAGCTTACTGCTAAAATACTCTTTTGAGTTTCTTTTGAACATATGTCTGTGCTTTTACCTTACTAGGTATTAGAGCAGCTTTTTGATCACTCAAACATCCAACAGAAAGAAAGAAAGAAAGAAAGAGTGTCCACAGTTCAAACTCCTCTGTTCCATCAGGGCCTGTGCTGCTAAGTTTGTTTTAATCCATGTTAAATTTGGTAATGAACTGCAAGAACAAGAGTCAGATTTTTCTGAGGCCAAAGTCAGTCACTTAGGGGATCATTTGGAGATGAACTATAACTTCTTAAACATCATTTCCCTGAAAGCACAAAGCTATTTAAAAACAAAAACAAAAAAAGTCAAAACTAGTCAGCCAAACAAAAAAGAAACACCATTTTCCTGACCTCAAACAATCTATGGAAAATGTTAAATGTTAAATTTAGTCTTCAAATGTGTGCACATAACTGACCTGGTTTGTTGTGATCTTTCTCTTCTGCTGAATCTCCCCCTCCTACTGTTTTGTTTGGATATAAAGTCCAAATTTTGGTGTAACAGCTGATAAAATCACTGGGACATGGGCCCTTCTCTGTGTCTAATATGGAAACATCCTAATTTTGATGAGATGGGGGGTTCAGGTATAGCAGGCACATAAATGTCCATATTCTGCACTTTATTTGTGAATTCTGGAGATGAACAGCAAACTTCTACCAAATTTTTCTGCCCCAGAGTGTTCTGTCACTCAGGGGGTGAATGACAAATTAATGTTAATGTTTCAAAGTTCCCTCCAGCAGCTGTACTGCTGCTTGTAAGTGTTCTCAGATTTGTAGGGCTCTATCAGCAATGAGCTGTTGGGTCTGTGCTGTGACAGGCTGGGGAGGAGTTCCCTTCTGTGCCACCCCGAGCCCCTGTGGCTGATCAGCTCCTGGTTATCCCCTGGCTCCTGGATCTGGGATCTGGTGACATTCCAAAGGGCCCTGGTTATCCCCTGGGATCTGTGATCTGGTGACAATCCAAAGGGTCCTGGTTATCCCCTGGCTCCTGGATCTGGGATCTGGTGACAATCCAGAGGGACCTGGTTATCCCCTGGGATCTGTGATCTGGTGACAATCCAAAGGGTCCTGGTTATCCCCTGGCTCCTGTGATCTGTGATCTGGTGACATTCCAAAGGGACCTGGTTATCCCCTGGGATCTGTGATCTGGTGACAATCCAAGGGTCCTGGTTATCCCCTGGCTCCTGGGATCTGTGATCTGGTGACAATCCAAGGGGTCCTGGTTATCCCCTGGCTCCTGGGATCTGTGATCTGGTGACAGTCCAAAGGGCCCTGGTTATCCCCTGGCTCCTGGGATCTGTGATCTGGTGACAGTCCAAAGGGCCCTGGTTATCCCCTGGCTCCTGGGATTTGTGACAATGGGTGACAATCCAAAGGGTCCTGGTTAATCCCTGGATCCTGGGATCTGTGATCTGGTGACAATCCAAAGGGTCCTGGCTTGTAGGAGCAGCAGGGGGTAGGACGATCAGGATGGGTGGAGATGGGAGATCTCTGAAGGAGATTTCTGAAGCCAGGTCATGGAACTTAGGGATTATTGCAGAGGGCCTGGGTGCAGGGTCCTGCTGGGAGCTGCCAGCCACAGCTCAGAGCAGACCCCAGAGACGTAAAGAGAGAAAAGGCAAGAGCGTGGTAAAGTGGGTGAGAGAGAGTGAGGTTCCCATTAAAATACCATAAATCTTCTTCTGTGCTGAATATTCTAATTCTCACAAACCAATCTAGTACAGCATTTACATACACCCTATAAGAATCATTACATTCCTATACTGTGTTACTTTTTAAACCCTAAAATCTCCTCTTTGGGCCCCTTCTGCCAGGCCAGCAGGGTCTGCTCTGACCCTTGGAGCTGTCTGCAAGCAGAGGATGTTGTTCCATCCAAAGGGGATTCAGCCAGCCACACCATTGTTTTCCAGTTTTTCAGTAGCTAAGGGATCTCAGAGCTTGCTTTCATTTCAGTCTCACTTATAGTTTCCATATTCTCAAAATCTTTTGCCAGACAATCATATTTATAAGGCTTTCCTGTTTCATCTTTTCCAGCCCTGGCTCTCAGGGAGTTTTGCTTTAGGGATTTGTGTGCATCCCCACCATGCTGTGGCTGCAGAAGTGGGATGGCTGCAGGTCAGCAGAGCAGCATTGTCACCTAAAGAGCCTTTGGGGCTAAGTGGCTGATCTTGTGCAGGAGAGGCTAATGAGAAGCCATGTGGGGCTACTGAGGCTGCACCATGTCAATTACTACATGAATTAATTGCTGTGCATTTTCTGCTTTGGAACTTGGCAGAGGCTTTAGGAGAAGGAGACAAAACATGCAGCTCTTCATCTCAGGAGACATGTGAGGTGTTCCTCCTGCACCTGAAGCAGCTGGAGAAAATTTCAGGTGGCAGTAGTAGAAAGGAGGAAAAATGAATAATTCGTTCTCACTGCTCTTGCCAACTGCTGGAGGCATCTGGACAATTTCATAAATTGGACTAATTTCTTGGGGTTCTCTGTGTGGTTCTCCTGACCCTGCCTGCCCTGCTGGGACAGTAGAGGAGGTAATTTCTGTCTGCAAGTGGCCTGAAAATGACTTTTTAATTTGGCTGGTACAGTGAGGCATTTGTTTGTGGCTCAGCTCTGCATCTGACCCACCTGTACCTCTCAAGATGAGACATGATACAGGGACTGAGTTAGAGCATGGCACTGTGGCTGCCTCACCTGGCTTGGTGGGAATTTACCTGCCCACTGACTGAGGGTTTTTCCTGATTATTCATTTAATAACACATTTTTTCATAGCTCTTTCTCTCTGCATACTGAAATAAACTCTCCACGCAGATTTCTCATGCAAACAAAAGCAAGGCTACCCAAAACTCTGCACCAAAATCAGAACAGAGCCCTGTAAGCTCACTCAGCTCTATTTTTTTTTTCCACCCTGGCTGAAGGAAACAAATTTCCTTGTATAATTCTTGATGTTCTAGTATTTTTTTGCCATATACTCCGGGTTTACAGCCAACATACATACATACATAAATATTCTAAATGCCAGATGTCAGCACATGCTGGGTAAGTTCTTCATGACCATGAAACCAAGAGCCCTTGGTCTCTCCCAGGGGAACATGGAGAGATAAAGGAGAATAAAGCTGTAGTGAAGGGGTACCTCCAGGGAAAGGCAGAGGATATGAGAGTTAATCAAATTTGTCTGAAGTATAAAGGCAGTATTTTTGTATTTTCAGTGTGCCCTGACCTTTCCAGTTGCTCATTACACTTTGCTTGTCCACTGGGTGTCTCATTCTGGCTCTGAGCTTTTGGCTGTGTGGGAGCACACCACGTTCACACAGAGCAGGGTAATTCTCCCAACAACAGCTCTCTGCAATTTACTGACTACTACTAGAACCAAATAAACATCAAAATGAGTGAAGAAACCCCCAAGAGATGAGTTGGAATTGTGTACAGTGCTTTCAGTCTCTGCTGTGGCCCTGCAGTGGCTCTGCCATCAGTAAATACACTTATGTGCCTTTAGGTTAAGGGTGCCTTAGGCTTCTCCCAACTAGAATTGAGAATTAGAACCACAGTGACTTTCTGTTAAGGGTGATTTGGTGAAGCAGCTTTCCTTCTTTTTAGCTACTGTTTGATGTGCCAGAGGATTTGATAAAGGCCTTCATTCAGACTTTTTTGCTTTTCACTTGATTGTTTGTCTCCATTGCTCCAGTTCTTTTGCTATGCTCAAAGAACATCCTCAGCTACTGTTCAGGACAGCTTTTCCCAGTTCTTCTTCATGTTCTAAAGATACTTCTTCAAAAAACCAATTCAGTAGGAAGGTGCCAGTCACTACCTGATGTAACCCTGGTGCTTGCCCAGGACTCTCTTCCTCCCTGCAGCAAAGCCAGCAATTTACAATAAAAACAAAACAAAAAAAAATCCACTCATATAAGGCATATCTCCACGGATGGAGATCCCTGGTGATTATTTTCCTTTGAGAAGAGGTGATGCAGCATAGCCAGAGCTGTGGAACAGCATTTCTAGCTGTCACTAGAGAAACGACAGCATTGCCTGTCCCTGTTATCAGAGAAGGGCAGCCTGGTGAAGAATCAAGCCCTCTGTTTCAATTCAGAGGCATTCTGAGCTTTGTTGAAGTGGGAGGGAAGGAATCTGGACTTGGATTCAAGTGCCATTGGCTTTATCTCTAACTTAACTCCAAACATGCTGCTAATATTATGGGTGTCCAAGTTTATAGCCTGTTTCCATCCTGTCTCATTTTAAACTTGCTCAGCAAGGAAGCATTTGCCAGGCTTGGAAGAAGAGAAGATGATACCCTCCTTGGGTCAGTAAAGCCCTGGCTGCTTCAGAACAATTGCTGCATTCTTCTCTCCCTCTTCTTTTCCTAGTACTTATTTTTGGCCCAAGCACTTCCTTCTGTTTTTCTGCTATTAAGAAATAAAATGGCTTTAGAACCTGCAAGTTCCATCAAAGTAGGGAAATCCACCTCAGAGGTTGTCTGTGGGCAGAACAAAACTCCTTAAGCTTATGTATTCCCCAAAATAGCAACAGCTGTTTAAAGTGTTCTCTCTTTTCATTCTAGAACACTCCACAAGACTCAGAACTGGGCCAGCCTCCTGGTAATGGCCACAATTTAAAAAGGAGCCCTGAGAAAAAGAGCACAGCAAAGTCTGGAGGTCAGGACCCCTCAGATGCTCTTGCTGCAGCTGTGCCACTGGCTGGGAGCTTCTCCCCCTCCACTGCAGCCCCTACAAGGTAAGACATCAAGTTTCCTCCTGGGAAAAGCATTGGAGCCCTGATGCTGTTGATAGCTGGGGGTGACATCTGTCATCCTGATGGATGATGGTGATGATGATGATGATGAATTCCTCAAAATAACCTCACACCACCAGACTACTCACAGATCACCAAACTGACTTTCTTGCCTTACTGCAGAGCTATAAACCAGGCTCCAGCTGCTGTAGTACCTTTCATTGCTTTTTGCTTGCACTAATAAACTCTCATCTGAGACAGAGCAACCCTGAAGAGTCTGTTTTAACCTTTGGTCAGCCCTGAAGTGCTCAGGCAGTTGGATCATAGTGGGTCCCTTCCAATATTCTATCCTATCCTATCCTATCCTATCCTATCCTATCCTATCCTATCCTATCCTATCCTATCCTATCCTATCCTATCCTATCCTATCCTATCCTATCCTATTCCAGCCTATTTTAAAATTTTTGATATTTGCAACAGTTTCTGGCAGTTGAAGTCCTAATTTAGGTATCAAATAAGATCATCATTGACCACACTGGGGGAATTTCAGGGAAATTCAGGCACATGACATAATCTAAAAGGATTTATGAAAAAAGAGCAGCTTGTTTTCTGGAAGGGGCAGTTTGGCTGTGCTGTGGAGCTCTTACATAGGAGGATTTTTGCTATTAATTCTGTTTCTTCTGACTGCCACTAGCACATCTTAATTATCTACTGCAAATAATGGAGTCTGAGCAAGACTAAGACTGCTAAGCCCATTTACAGTGCTAAAGGTATTTAGGTATGAAGTTTAAAGTGATGAAAAGTTGCACTTCTTTCCTAGAGATGCATGGCTTGTGAAATCCAGCATCACTACTGCTGAGCACCAGGTCTACACATGAAACACCTTTAACACCTTTTTCTTGGATGAATTTCTCCTGCCTTTGAGTGCCTCTAATGAGGGAAGCCGTAGATGTCATTCCCAGTAGCTAGGGAAAAAATCAAATATGTGAATAATGATGTAAAATTGGACAGGGTGAGATTTTTAATGTGCATTTTGTTTGTTTGCTACTTCAGTTAACAAATACCACATGTATCCTCTAGTTTTAGTTCCTCTTGATGGTGTTGTGCATAATCACTGCATTGTTGGTGTGTAACCATGCTGTCCTACTAAAGAAAACATAATTTTTTTATAAACTAGGAGGCTACCTAAAAAACTGATGCATTCTGATTTGTGGCAGCAAAACAGTAACTTTCTGCTATTCTCATCAGTATGCAGGTGATAGAAAGGGGGGGAAGAGAGGAAATGATGAGTGCTGCTGAGTGCTGATATTTCCAGTAGATCTATCATGACCAACATTGCTGCAAACTGGAGCTTTTTATGGAACTTCACAATATCAGACAGCATTTGTACCAGAATCCACATGGATTCTCTAAGAGTGGAGACTTTTACCTTGGGCTTGGAATATTTGTGGCTTGCCTGCAGCAAGTGCAGTCTTGCTTTTTATTATTTTTTTTTAACATAAGCATAGTAACTTTTTTGTTTATTCCTCAACTAATTTGCATTTTAAAAATGTATTTTTCAAAAATGGCAGAAGGGCAGTTCTGTAGGGGTTCCTTTCCTAAACGTGAGTACCTGGAACACTTAGATTTATATTCAAGCTGGCTACAGCAGCTTTGCACTGCAGCATGCAAAATTCTGACTCGTGGGAGATGAATGTTACATGGATGAGTCAGCTTGAAAGGATTCACAGGATTCTTGTTTCAGGAAATTTACTGGATGGGCGGGAGCTCAGTCAATTACTTGTTCTTTAGGCTCACTCCTGAAAGTGCTGGCACATGCCTCTTCTGGGTGTCTTTTAAGTTACATCCTGCCAAAATAGAAACCAAGACAATGAACGGAAAATCTTTGAAGTTCCACATTCCAGCTGTTTATTTTTAACTGGCTCCCCTGTGCTGCTCTGAGCGCATCTTTTCCACGCTGAAGTGAACTCTGAGAGCCTCCAGGGCGTGTGACCTGCCACCCTGGGGTGGAGGATCTCTGGCTGGAAAATTACCACGTTTCCTTTTCCTCTGGGTGGCTTTCTTCTGTCCTCCACAAATTCTCACAAGCTGCTTTTAAATGCTTGACTTTTGGAACTCAGAATGTCTCTGGCTTTAACTTTGTAATCGTTTCAGCCCAATTTTCTTCCTACCTGCTACTCGCTGGTGCTGCTTGCTGAACATAAGGTCATCAGTAATTAATACACAGAACCAGTAATTAGTACACAATTAATCTGTGAACTTTCCACGTGGAATAAAAATGCTGAAGAGCCAGGGGAGTTAGGAAGCCTCAGGCTTTGCAGTGGTGTCCATGAGAGGTGTAACCATGCCCTCCTCCTGGTGCACAGCCTGGGGGGTCCCCAGCTGGACAGCCCTACCCCAGAGGCACATCTTCCAGCAGGTCCAGGAAGAAGCAGATGCATCAATTTAAAAGATAATTCATCAGTTTAAAAGATATCACACCCAGAAACAGTTCAGGGTATGCAGCACTCTTTGTGGAGGAAGGACCCTGGCTGCTCCCCCAGCTGGAGTGCAGAGCACAGATCTGTGGGACCCACAGAGCCACTGTGGGGTGACAAAGCTGCCACACATCCTGTGGGACAGTCTGCCAGTGCCCTGCTTCCTGCTGACACTCCAGACATCTCAGATGGAGACCAGGAGCCACTCCTGGAATGGAATGGGAGACCTGGCCCTGCTTGCTGCAGCAGCAGTACAGCTTCCCTCTTTCATGTTAGAATAATTTCCTTTGGTCATACTTAATGTACTGCAGGGTCTGCCTTTTATTCTGTGTATGGAACAAGGAGGTGAAAAGTGACTGGGGGTGGGGGAGAAGGGGAGGATGGCTCCCCGGAGGACTGTATAGATCATTCTTCCTGCTTCCTACTTTTTCCTGAAAGCTTAGATGCACAGGGAGGGTGGGGGAGCCTGGCTGCTGTTAGCAGCCCTTCAGCGATGATGGATTTCTCATGTGCTTGTTTACACTGAAGAGTTCAAAAAGTGAATTGTTCTGTCTCTAAAACTGTCACTAGCTTTGTTTTGTTTTGTTTTTGAACGGGATTATAGAAATCAATTCCCTGTTCCTCACTAACTTTCAGTACCTCTTAGGGACAGATTAAAATGCAGGATTCCTGAACTCAGGCACTCCAGCACGCTGTGTCCAAATGTGCAAACTCAAAATGTAGGCACTGATCTCTCGTGTGTCAGTGCAAAGAGAACAGAAACATTTGGGAGGCAGCTCTGCATGTGCTGTGGTTGCAGAGCTGGCTGTGCATTTGTTCCCCTAAATTCATGCTCAGATTTCAGGCTCCTGGGAGTAGAATCCCTCAGGCTCAGAGTGACATCAGCGTGGATGGCAGCCGTGTGTGACCTCTGGGATCCAGAGCCTTTGGCACTTGATGGTTTTCCCTCACAAGTGTGGCTGGGTTGGGAGGGCTGCCTGTCCTTTCAATAACTACTGCATGTTTTTTCTTCATTTCTTCATTTCTTGTTGTTTACCCAGTACATTTATCACATTTGGGCATCTGTAACCCCCCTGTTCACACACACTCCCACTCAGATAGTAAATGCTAAATGCCAGAGATTTTGTCTGGCTGCTGCTGGTTTATCTCCTTTGTCTTTGCTATGGATGACAAAACAGACAAATGGGAGTTGTGACTTCAAGTGTTAATGGTTGATAGACTGGGTATGGCTGTTAATCTGGAAGTATTTATGGGATGTGCACCAAAAGTCATCGATTTCTTAACATCCATTATAGCTTCACACCCTAAACACAGAGCAGGCAGTGCTCTCCTAATAAACAGCTTCCTAACTGGGCAGGACTCCTAAATTTTTCCAGGAAAATTCAGACTTGCCACAATATCTTCTGAGAGTGGAAGAGGTTAACTGCAGCTATTAAAACTTAATTGCTAAGTTGGCAATGCTCTTTCAAACAAGCAAATTGTCAATGATTGTTTATGCAAAATAAACGATTTAGGCATGTAAGATTTAACTTGTTGTTATTTGGTGTTGTAACTGGAATTAAAATATTTGTATGCTCAGTATGTTAGGGCCTTGAAATTGCAAATTCTTAGCTTCTTAGGTGAGGGAAAAGTTCCCTTTGGTAACTCTTGAGTGCAGTGGGACACCCATATTCCAAGCTACAGATGCACCGATGTCTTTGCATGACTGAATTTTCTCTTTTTTTAACATCATCCATCACATGCAGCAATTATTCACAGCAAAATGACTTTTTCTGCCCTAAACTCTACATGAACTATGAGGAACTCAAATGTTCTTCCACACTTTGTCATTTGCATGTTTTGTTGTAAATAGGAATGAATTTTCTCCTTAATAATATTGAGCTAAGTCAGATTACTCACAAAAGAGACCATACTTTATTGTCCTGTGTTTAAAAATACCAACTTTTAGGGCCATGGCTTTATGTTGATTGTATTAAATGGGTTGTCTAAAAATATATGTTCCCTGAAAGTAATTATTGATTTAATGTAGATTGGGTTTTACTCAGGGGAATTATCCTCAGCATGTGGTGTAATTTCCCAGTAGTGTTATTCCCTTTAAAAAGAGTGGAAGATAATGGGACTAGGTGTGACCTTAAAGGGTCATCCAGTCCATCCTTCTGCCCTAAAGCAGGATCAACTGTGCTTAAGGCATTCCCAACAGATGTTTGTCTAACCCCAGCACGTCTTGCAGACAGAAAAGCAAGATTGCAAATAATGAAAAGGAAGATGTGGGATATGTTCCTGAATAGTTTTCCTTGTTAGCTCCATCAGAGGGAGAAATATAAATAGAGATACCCCAGACAGGTCAGCCTGGGCCAATCCTGCTGAATGAAAACTCAGACCTTTCAGTTCTCTTGTGTTCTGAATAAAACCCTGAGCGAGCTTCAGCAGGA
Organism: Serinus canaria; assembly: GCF_022539315.1. Taxonomy (NCBI): domain Eukaryota; kingdom Metazoa; phylum Chordata; class Aves; order Passeriformes; family Fringillidae; genus Serinus; species Serinus canaria. Next base: position 30,666,425 of record NC_066320.1, read on the forward strand.
GGATGATGAATCTGTGCTACTCCACTCTAGCAGTGATAGTTTAACTCACTGTCACAGCCTGTGCCAGCACTCTCATTTTAATTCTCTTCAGCATACATTTAATTACAAACTTGTCCCAATTCCTTCATCTGCTCCTCAGTAAAATGAACAACTTTTCAGCATTATGGAATTACCAGAAACATTGTTTTGACTGATTCATAATGCTGAACTTAGTTGATAGGATTGCCACCTCCCTTGGACCTGCTAAGTCACAGGTTTATTACTATGCTCTTGACAAAGTCGACACCAGTGTGGCAGCAGATAATTCATGGGTTTGGATCAAGAATTGGCATCAAGAATGTTCAGCCACTTCAGACAGGTCTGGAACTGTTTCATATTTAATAGCTGCAAACAGAAGTCTAATGTAACAAAGAAGTCGTGTGTTAAAGTCTTAAGAGAAAATTGAGTCAGATGAAATCTGAAAAATGCAAATATATGATGATGAATGCTCTATATAGTGAACATTACCAACACTTCCATCCCAGATTTATTACTGTGCATTTACCAGCTCTGTTGACAGATGGGATTAATGACGAGTAAAGAATTGGAGATTAAAAATAAATTATAAGGAGCAATTATAACTGTAGATGGTGTTTTCTGCTTCTTCCAGTGCTCAGTTTCACAGAGGGTAGAGGGGTATTCCCCCCTCAACCCCCACCCAGTTTTGTTCTGCTCCTGATCACCATATCTCTGACAGGAGCTGGCTTCCAGGGTGAAGAACCCTGGGCACAAAACTGCTAATGAGCAATTTAGTCAGTAAGAAGATAGACCTGCAACACAGCAAAAAGCAGGAATAACAATTGACTCCCACTTCTCCACCCCCTCCTCAGTTCAGTGTTGTGGTTTCTGTCCCTCCTCTTCTAATTAAGATTCCCTGAGTGCAAAATTAATGTCAATAATAAAGTGTATTCCTTGCTTGGGGAAAACCTCCCTGCTGTTTGCTCATGCCCTGTCATGCCCTGTGCTGTCAGTGATCCAGCAGACACCAAATATTCTGTTGCCATCTCTGGTATTCCCAGTGCCAGTAAGGTTCATATGGATAAGTGTTTTCAGTGTGCTAGGGAAAGAAAAATTCCTCTGAGCAAAACCATTTTCTGAAGGTTTAAATAAAATGTCTTGGTGCTACGGATTAAATGTTCAAACTATGAATTAAATGTTCAAACCCATGCCAAGCATTGCTGAAACTTGTTTGGACTATATATGAATTGTAAGTTCTATTTTACCCAAAATTTGAGGCTTAGCCTTAATACAGGCAAATTTCAATGGCTCCTTAAAGACTGGTTTGTTTTCCCCTGCAATGACTCTGAAGGAGGTTTTTAGGACCTAAGACAGACTCATATTCAGCTTTAGGTGCAGCTGTCCCTAAAGAAATTGTTTGTTGGGCAGTTCTCAGAATAAGGAGGGGGCTTGGCCCCAGCTGGAAGTGCTTTTTGTGCATTTTGTGCATGGGAGCACAGCCCAAGATGCTGTGTTTGCATAAACACAAACCTAACCTGCAGGGACCCCAGAGCTGGTCACTGACTCACTTCTCCATCAAGTATTTTGTCTGTAAAACTTGGGCAGAGAAGCAGAGAGGGCCTTCTCAGATTTCTGGAGATTACTGAAAATCCAATCTATGCTTGGCTGTACAGGAGGTGTTTTAAGCATCTTTTCTAGCTCCAGTCTGAAGGGGACTTGGAATTTCTGAAATGTAACCTGTCACTGCTAAGCTGTGGCAAAGCTCTGAGCCACCTCTCCTTGTGCAGCTCTGCTCTGACCACCCAGCACCTGGCAGGGTGTCTTCTGTGTCCTTCTTTGCTTGGGATTCATCATTTTGTGTCAAGTAAACACTTGCTCCTCTGTACAATCCTACATCCAGGCTGAAATAATGTTTATCTCCATATTCCCATGCCCAGGCATGGAAGGTGAGTGAGAGAACAAGGTTAACCTATTTCATGGCCTACAAACCTCAGTGTGAAAAAACCTGAGGTCCACACAGTGAAAAATACTTAAAAAAACTTTTCCTTCTTGCAGTTAGTCATCTCTGATTCTGTTTTTTTTTTTTTAATAATATCTTTAATGGGTGGAGAAAGAAATCACACCAAGAGTTATAGCTTGGATGCAGTGAAATCCAACACTGCAATGAAATGAGCTCATCATTTGGGTGTGGATGGTGGCACAGCAGCATCCCACACTGGGCAGGGTGAGCCCTCTGACCTTTTGGTGAGAATCAACTGTGCTGATTAGTTGGAGAAAACATTCAGCAGATGGGCTCTTCTTAATCTTCTGCTGCACACTCGAGTACAGCCAGATAACAGCACTTACTGTGTAGCTTTGCCAAAGCAGTCTCTTAGGAGCAGGAACAAAAAGCCTTTCTTTGAGGTGCTGTGGGTTTTCCCAGTATTTTTTTTCCTGTTTTTCCCTTGTAGCTCCTTTAGCCTGTCATATGCATGTCCCCTCTCCCCACACTTATCTGAGATTTTGGAGTGGTTAAAATGCATGCCATGACTCTCAGGTAAGACTGGAAACACACTTCACAGAGCAATAAGCATTTAAATCACTGTTCATCGAATGGTTTAACTGCTGAAAGCAGATTATCAGCTTCTCAGTGCATGCACTGCATGGCTTTGAACCACCAGTGCCACAAAACAGTTTTTATTCTTTGCTTCTTATTCTTTGCTTCTTTATTGACGTGAGACAAATAAACGTTTCCATTGTTGGCAGCATCAGTAGCCACAGTGCTGAAGAGCTCTCCAGCCCAAATTCCAGCCCAAATTCCAGCCTGGGGTCTCCAGAGGGGACAGGACAGAGCACTGCCTTGCAAGAGCAAGGAGGACAAACAGACTGTGATTTCTTAAAGCGCTCTGCTGAAGCAAAGGAGAGAATCCTGCCTGTCACAGACTGTGCCAAAGGACCTGTCACAGGCAGCAGTGACAAATCACACACCCCAGACTGCCACAGAGCACAGCCATCACCAGGTCCAGGGGATGACAAAGAAGAGGGATCAGCACATGTGGACAACACTGCTGCCTCCTGTACCCAAACCAGCCAGAATGAGCCCAGAATGCCCGGGCAGGAGCCCAGCCCTGTGGCAGCACTCACAGCAGTGCAAGGAGCCACAGCAGTGAGTTTGGGTGAATTAGGATCACTCCAGCAGGATGAGCAGCTGGGTGGCAGGAGGGAGCCACATGGCAGCAGGTTTCCCCAGGGGGAAGCAGCAGGAGATTATTTTACTGCTCAGGAGGCTGAGCAGCAGCGAGGAGTCTTGGAAGTAGGTCAGCTGCAGGCAGTAATGCAGCAAGGTAGACAGAACACAGATGGTAGAGAGGGTCTGCTAATGGAAAAGGAAACCTTAATCCCAAATTATCCAGCAACAGGAGGCTCAGATGGTGAAAAATTTGGAGCAATTGTGAATGCTCAAGGCTTCAGTGAGATCTGTAATCTACAGATGGGGGCTGAAACAACAGCTAAAGGGAATGAGGCAAATCCAGCTCTATCTGGAAGCAAAAGGGAGCAGTCAGAACCCTGTACTTTAATGTCAGAGTTGCCTTCTAGCCCTCCAAATCTCTTCCTGGTACCAAAGCCTGAAGTGCCTTCGAGGGAATATGTGCCTGGAAATGGCTCTCAAAATCCAGTGAGGAGAGAAGCAGTGGAAACAGCCTCTGAAAAAAACAACCCCCTTTTTCAAAGAGAGCTTCAAAAGGAGGATGTGCTTGTTAGTGCTGAGCAGTTCAGTGTGCCTTTATCATTTGAGAGAGAGGAAGAAGAAAAATCAGCTGTCACAACTGAAAGGCCCAAAGAAGCCAATAGCAATGAAATTATAAAAGCTGATGATGTGTCTAGAGAAAGCACCACACTTTCTGAAACAGAAAGCATTATCAGTCCCACCAAGGAAAATTCAGTGGTAGATAAAAGATTATTACTGGAAGAATGTGCATTAAGTACTTCTTTGAGCAGATCCACAGAGCTGTATGAAAAAGAAATGGGGGTCGATGTAACAGGAAGAAGAAATGGAATCAGAACAGAGGATGCACAAGTGTCAGAAACCAGTGAATTACCTGAGGGCTCGAGTGGGGCAGGAAAACAACTCTTGAGCTCAGTTAGTAGCCTCCACCAGGACATGGAAAACACCCACTTGGAACACAATCCTGAAAAATTCAATATTTGTGGAAACACTTCAACAGGTGACCTGGGGGAAGAAGGTGGGGGAAAGCCTCTGAATTTGGACAGTAACTTTAAATTGTCCAGAGGGAATTCCCAGCCTGGTGGTTGTGAACCTGAACAAGTGAGCAAAGAGAAAACAGCTGCCCCAGATGGCCTGGAGAACAAACTCGTGGCCTCCCCACAGTTGGCAAGGGAGGAATGCCCAGGGAGTTTTGATTGCTTTAACACTGAGGCAGAAGGCAAAACTTGGGACCAGTCAGGCTGTAACAGGACTGAAAAGGTTTGTTTAGATGGTGCACACAGTTCACTGCTCCTCCACCCTGGGAACAGTCATATCAAGCAGAGTAAGCAGGATGAGTCCTGGGAAAAGGCTTTTGCTAGAGAAGCTGTGCTGGAATCTGAATGCAATGCTGAGAGTCAAGACAAGCCTGAGAGCTCCAGCAAGTCAGGAGAAAGTGCAAAAATGACTGAATTAAAACTCGATCTCCAGGCCTTAAATGAGTTGGCAGGGAGTACAGAACAAACCAAGGAGGCCTCACAGGCTCTGGAAGCCAAAGAACAGAACAGTCCCATCACCAAGGCACCTCTCAGAGATCCAGAGCAGGAACCTGCAGCTGCACACTGCAGTGCTGGGGATGGAAACCAAAATGAGGGTGTTCAACAAGAGAAGCCCCAAACTGCAGTGGAATGTCCTGTGGAGGACGAAGATTTGGCTCAGAAAAGTATATGTAAATTGGATGTGCAAGCTCAGCTGGAGCAAGTGGCTGCAGAAAGTCACAGAAATATACAGATGGCTCTTGCAGAATCCCCCAAAACTGCAGTCAGCACTTCAGGACTTACTGATCACCAAGTTCACCTGGAGGAAAGGGGTGACAGCCACATCACTGCAAACAACTGCCCCTCTGAGAGGGACACGTGCAGCTCTTCAGAGCTCCTGGAGTGCAGTGTCCCAGAGGGGCAGGAAAATGAAGGTGTTCCAGCAGCTCCTCCCCAAGCAGAGCAGTCACTGTCTGCTGCTGGTGACAGTGGCTGGAGTTCAAACAGAGAACCTGAACAGCAGGAGCACCAGGGCAGGCTGACAGCTGCCAGCAGAGCAGATGACCAGCAGCACAAGGGAAGGGCACCACAGCCCGAGTGGTCTGACCCAGACAATCACAGCAACATACCACAAATACCTCTGGACAAACAATCTTCTGTGCCAGGTCCAGCACTGCCCCAGAGTGGCTCTGAGAGGCCAAAAGAACAGGACAAGGATGACAGCAGAGCTGAGGACGTGAGCGAACACGGGCACAACGCTTCTGCTGTGACCGCGCCTAATTTGCGAGATTGCAGGGAGCAAAACAAAACCCATCTCAAGGCAGGAGAGAAGTGCTGCAGCAAGCACAACTCCAGCAAGCCCGAGCAGGGTGATAATTCTTTGATCTCAGCGAGGCAGCATGAAGCAGCATGTCAGAGAGACACGTTTTGTAAAGAACTTGAAAAGAATGAGCAGCCAGGCAGCGTGTGCAGGAGAGAGGATAATGCTGGTGAAAGCTCTGCTGCTGCTGCTGCTGTAAACACTCTTCCAGGGACACAGGATTCAGCAAGTGCCACTAACACTTCACAGGCTTTGCCAAGAGATACAGAAATAGCACATACTCCTGATAATTCTGAGAAAAATGATCCCCAAATATCTCATCCAGAAATGCAAAGGAAAATGCCATTAATGGCAAAAAACTCAGAAAATATTCTGACTGCTGCTGGGGGAATCATCCAGAAAGATGGAAACATGGAGATGAGTTGTGAGGACAGTGCTTCAGCCCCAGAAACAAGCAATGTAAAGCCTGATGCAAGTCCAGGGGCACAAGGATCTCCTTCACCATTACAGGCACACAGGGAAGAAATTCCCACTGATAACTCACATAAATCCAGCTGCACTCAAAATGCAGCAGAGCAGCCTGGTTATTGTCAAGCAGATTTTACAATTTCTGCACTCAGCCATCCCAGCCAGCGACCTGGAAACAACAAGGACAAGGGTACTGGGGGGGGATCCCTAAACAATGAGCTGGAAGTTGCAGCATCCCAAAACACCTCAGAAGGTAACTCTAATTTTCAGGTTCCCCTAGGTCCTCAGGTGTCAGCACCCTCAGGTCCCTCACCCAGGGTAAGCACAGGTAAAGCAGCAAACTCAGAAAACAGCTCGGCAGAGAATATGTGTGTGAGGGAAAAAGACTGTCCAGAGCAAAGTTTTCAGGGTGATGGAGACAAAATGTTTGTCCTGTCAGAGCCTTTGAATGTAGGGCAGAGAACTGGAGACTTATCACACTTCAGTTCTGAGAAGCTGAAGAAAGAGATCTCTGCAATTAAATCCAACAAAACAAAAAGTGAGCTAAACTTCAAAGAACAGCAAAGTGACAGTTCAGCAGAGTCTCTGTTAGCACTCCCTACTACAGAAGGGAAGCTGCTGAGCCTTTCATCAGCACGAGGAGGCTGTAATGAGGAAATTGCAACCAATATCTGCGTAGATGACAAGTACGGTAAGATCTTAGAGAAACCTGGGAATTCAGAAAAAATGGAAGAGCTTTCAAAAGAGAATAATAACATAACCAGGGCAGACATCAGTGTTTCTGAGCAGTCTGCAGAGAACTCTGGAAGGGAGCATGAGGCTCTGACTTGCAGCTCTCTGGACATTGGCTCCAGCATCCCAGACTTTAGGGAGCATATCAGCCAGATTTTTAAAAAAACTGTCCACAGCACACTGAGTGCTGAATTACCCCAGCTTTTGACTGAAAACCATGCAGGCTTCAAGCAGAGCCCAGTGGCCAAGGACACAGCAGAGCTCTGTGGTGCTGAGAACTTTTCAGAACCAAACAAGGCGGACGAAGGAGCTCCCGGGGGCACCTCAGAAGCAGAGGGGCAAGAGTTGTCTTTAGCTGCTGAGATTTCCTGCAAAGCTGCCCAGGGCAAATCTCCACAACAAGAAAACACAGGGGCAGAGCTGCCAGCAGCAAGTCTCCAGGACCCTGAGGAAAGCAGGCAGCCCTCTGGCTGTTCAGAAGTGGTCCCTGGCTTGGATGGCGCTCCATCTGCCGAACAAGCCCCGGAAAATCTGCAAAAGCCAGGCAAACCCACTGAGAACAGTGAGATGGAAAGAGAGGAGGGCGTGTGTGCTGGTGGCGTTGATCCTGAATCACTAATAAGCTTAGAGATAAAGAAGCAAGGACCAGCTTCATTTGATGGGGCAGCAGCAGCAGCAGCAGCAGCAGCAGCTGAGAACTTCCCTGCGTGTTCCGACAGCCAGCAGCAACCCACCGGAGCTGTTATCTCTGCAGGCGATGGACAGGGGAGGGATGTAGAAGATGCTGCTGCCACAGAGGGAAATAACTTAATTACAAAGTGCAATGCAGAATCAGTTCCCTCTGAAGAGGATGTAAGTCTTACTGCTGCACAGTGCCAGGATCCTAAGCCAAATGAACAGGAGAAAAGTGAGTGCGGTGATGCAGACGTTGCCAAGAGCAGCTCTGGCATGGCAGCTCCAATGCTCATCCCGGGAGGATCTTACAGCCATGAAGAATTGCCAGACAATTTCAGTGTGTCACCTGAGGAAAATCAGGAGGCAAACATTCACAGCAATTCTGTGCTTGAGATTAGGTCTCAGAGTGACATGCAGCTGATGCAGGACAAAGCAGTAAATGGGAAATGCTTGGAAACATCGGGAAATTCTCAAGATGCACAGCAAGAAAAGAACGTGACCATGCATGGGTTAATAGATTACTTAAAACCTGAAGTAAGTCAGGATGATTGCTTGCAAACTGACTGTAAACTAGAGCCTGGCAGTGTGACTGAGGGAGAGGTGAATGAGAGCGGTGACACAGTGTTAAGCTCAGCAAGGACAGGTAATGAAAAAAGTGGAGACATCCCTGAAACTGGTACTGCAAGGATGTTAGTCACTGCTGAGGGAAACCTAGCCATAAACACGAGCACTGAGGAGCAGGAGGCAGACCTGCTCAGAAATCACTCTCCAGCCCTCCCTGTGATGGAGCAGGGTGAGCATTCTGCATGTGCAGGTGTTGTTGTTGCTGAAAATCAGCCAAGCAAGATGAATTCGGAGCACGAAAGCTCCCTCGAGGATGCCAAAGGAAAGCTATCACCACTTGCATTAACTGAGCCTAAGAACCTTGACCTCAGTGAACCTCAAGATATGGCTGTGGCAGGATTACCCACTGAAAGGTATTTACTTTGAATTACTACGTGAAATGCTTGGCAGGAGCCCAGGGCTGGAGAGGGCTGCAATTTTCCAGGCAGGTGCCCGTTGTTTGGGCACTGTGGGAGGGAAGGTCACTTACTCTGTTCTTAACTTTATCTTAAATACATGTTGCTTCTAAATGTGGATTATGTGGGGAAAAAATAACCTTTTTTTAGGGCAGAGTTTAAAAAAATACGTATTTGTAAGCTGAGGAGCAGAGTTCTGAGCTGCTCCATCTACTGGGCCAGATTCCTGTCCATACCTGTGTGGGTTTGCTTCCCAGGTTCTCACCTCATCACCTGAAGTTAGGCATACAAATTGCACTTCCTAGCCTTAAGTGAGGAGACTTTTGCCTCAGTTTTGGTGACCCAGTTAAATGAGACCTGCAGCATTCACATGGTGTAGTGCAGTGTTTAAAAGCAAGCCTAAGGAGTAACCCAATTACTCACAGTTAGTTGTCTGGGCCTCCCTCTTATCCTCCTGTACAATATAATTGCACTGACAGTGCCTTTGATCACCGTGTTATTCAGTGTTTCTAATGACATGGAGTTGTTTCAGATGTGAATTCTTCTGAGCTGGGACTTGTGGAGCCTCTGAGTTGCTTTTTGGGTTTTGTTTATTATTTTCCAAACCTAGCAGTAACTGCTTTAACAAAGTTAAGAGGGTTTTTTTTTTCTTTTTTAATGAGCTTCTACTTTGCTCTTTGAATTCCTAGTTTGATGTGCAGTTAATTCATGATAATTAGGATCTTAGAACAGGTGATTTCCCTTTATCTAGTCATGTCACTGCTTCTTCTGTAACCTCAGAACTTCCTTGCACTCTCTCCCTCTCTTTTCTGTATCTGAGGAGGCAGGGATGGCTGAGACAGCAGCAGAGCACAGGGGCACAGGGAAAAGCTAAACTATATCAGACAATGCCAATGAATGGTCTGCAGAGGTGGAAACTTTCTAAGCAATCCCAAAAACATAGATGGCACTCACTGACCAATGAGGGAAAATGTCCCAGTGCCACATTCCTTCAAGGCTGAGGTGATAAAACTGTATGGTAAGTGAAAATTCCTGAAGTGGTTCGGCTGTGGTGAGAATGTGCGGGAGTTCTGCCTGCTGGGATGGAGGCTGGATTTCTCTTGAAGGCTCTGTCTATAAAATGACAAGGAAATTAGACCCTGTTATTTCTCTTGAGGTCTTTCCTTTTTTTGTTTGCTTCCCTTCACAGTGGGTAGCTTTGAAATTCCCAAACAAATTGCTGGCAGGGGCTGGCTCAGGAGCCATAAGGGACTCAGGGCAGTGCATAAGTCTGTGCATGTGTTTCATATCAGGGTGGGTACCATACTTTAAATAAATACCTGTGGCAGGCAGGGCAGGGCTCTTGAAACAGCTGCTGACAGTTCATGGAGTAGTTGCTTAATGCTTGCATATGCTTCAAGAATTCATTATCACCTGTTTTTCCAGCGTGAGGGTTTGCATCAACAGGCAGCTGCTCATTTTGGACTGTGGCTGTCCAAAAGGCTGAAACACTGGGGACTCTCAGAGGGCCAGAGGAGCCTCTGCTCTGCTCAGGCTCTTTTTTAGAGCAATATGCATTTATATCACAAAAAAAAGAAAAAAAAAAAAAAAAGAAGCAGAGAAGCAGCATTAGCTGAGCTGGCCAGTCTGTCTGTCTTCATCAGGTCCAATACACTGACCAATCCAGTTTTCCTCTGGGATTAAAACTGGGTTTCTTTGTATCATTAAATTCCAAGGTGTATTCCATATGCTGTGTATGTCAGCCACAAAGCCTTGAGTGCTTTGCAGTGGTTTATTGCCCTGTCATCCTTACAGAGGCTAAACTACTACACCATGAAATGAGGTGTATGTTCCTAACAGCTGGCTGTGAGGACAAGGACCTGATATAAAGAGCTCCAGGGAGAAAGATTCTTCCCCAGCTCTCAAAATAAATATCAATATGAAGTAAATTATTTTTAGGAGAAGGAAATGGTTCTGAGAACCATTTAGAACCTTCTTAATGAGAAAGTTCTGAATTATTTCAGTTTTCTTTTCTTCCCCGTCTACCACTTCTGTATAATCCCTCTCTTACAATATCCCTCATATTGAAACCCCACTGAATTGTGCATGAGGGGGTGAAGTTGTGTGATCTGACTCTTAAATTCTTGTTGGGATTTCTTCCTGGAGAGGAAGGAGAGGGATTTCTTCCCTTTGTGGCTATGCCCTGGGAGGAGGCTGGCCTTGAGATGAGCAGTGAATCCAAGCACTGCCTGCAGGGATTCCTGCCCCCACCACCTTTCTTGGGGCAGCTGACGAGGAGAGCCCTATGTCTGCAGGCAGCAGTACAGCACAGTCACTTCCCTGCAAATCTGCAGCAAAAAGGACAGTCATTTTTGGGAAGGAGACTGTGGCTGGAGCCACACTTCCTTGTGGAACTACAGCTGTGCCAGTAGCAGAAGCAGGGCAGAGTTGGATTTTGGCAAACCTGTCTATCAGCACAAAAAAACCTAAAAATCCAAACCAAACTTGTTTTGTTGTTTTCAACTCTCTTTACCAAGTCAGTAACAGAAAACCTGTATTCCTAATGGCCACATTGGGCATCAAAATGTCACTATTCCACTTATTTCGCTTTCATTTGCTTCACTTTTCTATCTGAGGTTTACTTGGAAAGGAAGATCAGGATTTGAGCTGTTTTTTCTTTTTTGTTTTTTCTCCTTTTGCAATTGATACCCACATTTGTGTAATGTAACCTACATTTGTGTAATGTAACCCACACATCTTTCTTTTATGGAGGGAATCCTTAAGTCCCTGAAATGTTCCTGTTTGCACCATGGACTGACAGATGTTGGGCAGAGTAAATGGAATAAAATTGGAAATGATGGCAAAATTGTAGGGCTGTTTGGAGGTGGGATGGATTTTTTGATAAGCTGTTGTAGTTCAAGTGGCTGGCACAGGCAGGCTGCCAGTGTCTCTTGGAAAAAGCACTGAGGGAGATTTTTGAGCGGAGGCTGTGCAGCCATCCCCAGATGTGCAGGCACAGAGAGCCCATGGCATGTGGTGGTTGATGTGCTGGTTTGGCAGAACTCTGGGTTTGTTCTCAAGCCTCTGGGTGCTCCAGGCTCCCAGAGATGCTCAGGGCCTCAGCTGGGCTGGGAGTGCATCAGGGAGTTGTGAACACACTGCAAGCAGTGGCACCCATGCTTCCATTCCCAGAGGGAATGCAGAGTTCTGCTGCACTGACTCCCATCAATTACCAGTCAAAACAATATTTTTATATGGGAAGTACATGGCAGCAGTTGGAGTCAGCAAAACTACTTGAAACACATTCCTTATGTCCTCTGCATAGGTCAGACAAGATCTCTAAAGCTGGTCCAGACATACTTTTGGATTTGCTTCATTCTTTGTTCTTGCCATGAAAAATTGCCAGGTTCAGTAACTCCAAAAAGAATGTTCACTCCTTAGTAAATATGATTTGGTCTTTTGTTTTGTCTGCATGAAAAATACAGTTTTAAATATTTTAACAGTCTTGCTGGATGAGGTGGGGAATGTAGAACTGCTTTTCAGATCAGGCAAGAGGGTTTTGAGCACTAAGGCTTTTTTTTTTCTTAGCATCTGAAAACAAAAGTTTGGAGTTAAAAGAAATCTTGTCAAAACACTGATTATGCAGTTCTTTATTTCCTTATTTTTTAACTTCAAAATCAATCCAGGTGTGTAGCATCTCAGGCTCACAAAGCAAAGGGAAAAGTAGCTGGAGGTGATTTACACATAAATGAAATGCACAAAATTAATCAGGTTATTTATCTCTCCTTCCTTTGTATCTGAATTCTTTCTCTTTATTTTCCTCCCTTCTTACTGTCATTGTCATCCTTGGTAGGTGCAGCTGTCAGTACAGTTGTGCCTTTGGAGATGCTTTCAGCCCTGAACTAAATTAACAGAATGGACAGGTCTGTGGGAATTTCATCTGTGTGAAGTTTGAGATGTTTAAGTTTGGTATTTTTCTATTCACAGAAGAGTAAAAATCAAGATAACTTTGTTCTTACCCAGCAGACATCTCCCATTGCTTTCTAGGAAGTGAAAAATTACTTTGATTACTTTTTTTCCTCCTAATTAGATTTCCCCAGATGTCTTTTTCAACCTTGCTTCTTCCAAGTAAACTGCCTGTTTTCTCCAAATAATTTCTGCATCTTACAGATCCCCTGTTCTCTCTGTTCCAACACAATAACTTCTGTCATCTTGGAAAATTGGAGATATCATGGAGCTTCTTCCATGGTCCCTGTGTCTAACAGAATATGCAAAATAGAATTAGCCCCAGCTTTGAACCCCTGGAGGGCATCTCTGAAAACAGAATTACAGATACAGGGATGAAGAACTCCACAGTTCTTGCATTACCCTTTTCTTTCTATTTTTCCCCTCCTGTCTTTTATGTTGGTTCTTTGGAACCTGTCTTATACTGGTCCAGGTGTGTGGAAATTCACAGATGCATTGCTAAAAACAGGAGGGGAATTTTTAGTTGTTGCAATTCTTAACATCTGGGTACCCTGGAAAAATTTAAAAAAAAAATATTCTATGGATCTGTTTGGGCCTGTTCATCTACACTCACCTCACAGGTTAATTCTTACATTCTCTTTGGCCTAGAAGTTGTTCTCCCTCTCAAACTGCAGAAATGTTTAATTGCTGCATTCAAAGGTGTGATTGCTCTGGATTCTAAGGTCCCTGGGAAATGCTGATTGCCACCACCCTGTGCTGTGGGGAAGGACCAGCCCCAGAATGTGATGGCAGCCTCCTTCTCCTTGCTGAAATGGGCTGGCACCTCCTCTTTGTTCAACCTTTCCCTTCCCCAGGGCCCTGTTTGGTATCCACCATCCTCAGTGAAATCACCAGCTGTCCCAAAGTGCCCCAGGACTGCACAGGGTTGTTTCCAATTGAATTTCTCTAAGTGACTTGCTTTCCCTCCTGGTACATTCCTTTCCAGGCAGCTGTGGGAGAGGCTTCAAGGGGGTAAATGCTGGCCCAAAATCTCTGCTCCACTGGAGTGATCCCAGCACAGGACTTGGCCCTGAGCCTCTGGCAGCTCAGCCAGGGACAGTTCTGCCCTGTCCTGCCATCCTTTCCCACCCTGACCATCCTACAAGCACTCCACCCACACCTGTCCTGCTCTGCTTGAATAAGAGGGGTGTCTAGTTGTTTCAGCAGATAAAAAATCAAATTAGGAAGACAGGCTGTATGTAGGCAAGTGGGATTTAAGTGATTCATTGGCCTGGTGTTTCCCAGCCTCCAGCTTGTCCCTCTTGGATTCTCTTTGTCCATGGTGCTCTGAAAAACATGGAGCATGTGCTCCATGAAACTCATCAAATTGCTTTTTTTTTTATTCTTCTCCAGACTGTTTTTCCCAGCTGCTTTGGCTATTGAAACACAAACAGTGTAATCAATAAAGCCTTTTTTTTTTTTAAGGCACTCGAGAGCTTATGTAAAATCTTTGGAATTTGTAACCATGATAACATTGTTATGCTCTCCTAGCTGATAGAAATATCAAAGCCAGCTAAGAATAACTCTGCAGCAGACAGAGAAGATTGGATTTGCTTCCTGGAATGGAAGCAAAAGCATGAATACATTGCTCAGTTACTAACAACTATGGAAAAAAATAAACAGACACTTAAAAATTCCATTTCCCCTTCCTAACAATGTCATTAAACACTCAAAAGATAAAGTTAGTTTTACTGAATATTTAAAAGTCTCCAAAATTTTCCACATCTTCTCTTTTTTTTTTTGAATGTTGTGATGGTACATGAAACTTATATTATGTCTACCATTCTCCAAATCTTGTTCTTCTGGTAGAAACTCCAAATAAGCTTGATCTGCTAGGGAAGTTATCATTGGAATTTGTGAGGCGTTGAGTCTAGCCTAGGGTTTTCTAAAAACCAGGCTTACTTAATTGGAAATTTGCAAAATGGCAGTTTCCCATCAGTTTCATTCTCCAAGATGAAATGGGTTGACACTGAACTTTCCTTTAGATTAAGGTGAAAATCTGGGAATTTAAAGAGTCAGCCATCCTAAAGCCTCTCCAGTACAAATTGCTGGGAAATGCACAACCTAATTTTCAGCCACCACAAATGATGGTTGTGGGCAGTTTGTATGTGGAAAGAAGTGGAAATACAAAGTTCAGGTGCTTGTTACAGGCAAGGCTTGGTATCTGAGACAAGCTCTCTGCAATTAATTGGGTCTGTGGTTTTGCAGAGTGAATGACTGTGAACCTCTGGTCAGGAAGTGCAAACAAGAAACTCCTGTTTTATTCTAAAACTGAAGTACATTTATATGGATTTGTTGCAGAAAGGTCTTAAAATGGGCACCAAGTTTTTACAAAGAGCAATTTAAAAGCACCCATGCATTTTTTGCAATGCCATGTAGTGATAGGCCAAGGGAGAGTGGCTTTAAAATCAAAGAGGGCAGGGCTAGATTGGATATAGGGAAGAAATTCTTCCCTGAAAGGGTGGTGAGACCCTGGAACAGGTTTTCTAGAGCAGCTGTGGCTGCTCCTGGATCCCTGGCAGTGTCCAAGGCCAGGCTGGACAGGGCTTTGAGCAGCCTGGGACAGTGGAAGGTGTCCCTGCCGTGGCAGGGGGGTGGCTCCTGTAAATGTCCCTTCCAGCCCAGCCCCTTCTGTGATTCCACAAATGACATTTGTTAAGTGTCCCCCCTGGGATGTCCCATGCTGATGCTTTCTGGACTTTTCCTTGTGGTTCCCTGTGAGCCAGGGAAGGGTTTGGACTCTGGCACAGCTGGGATGTCTCCTGCTCCCAGTCCCTCTCATCAGCTGCTCTGGCCTCCAGAGAAACCTTTGCAAGGTTTTCCTTGGCAGCTCTTTGGTCTGCCCCAGCCACCCCTGCCCTGTCCTTGTCTGCTGGGAGCTTATCTCTTTTTTCCTTTGCTTTTCAGCTGGTTCCCTCTCTACTCCCCAAGCCCTGTGTTCAGGTAGCCCAGGCACACCTGAGCACGGAGTTTCAGCCTTTCAGGTTCCCACCCTGAAAGAGCAGAGGGCACTGGGAGACAATTGGAAATGTTTCTGTAACAAAGGTGCCTTGAAATTGCTTCACAGTAGGTCAAAGGGTTTTGGCACAGCAAAAGGCTAAGGAATAAACAGGTAGAGGCATGTTGTTTGAGAAAAATGAGCATTTATTCCAAAAATGCTGGGTTTGGTTCTGTTAGCAGGAACATGGCTTGTCTGTGGCCATGGCTTTGTGCCGGACTGCTGCTTGCAAAGAAAAGAAAAATTTATTTTAATGAATCATCTTCTTTCCAGGGTTTCCCTCACCCCCTCACCCCCCCCAGGGCAGTTATACTTGCAGAAGCTATTTGTGAAATGGCTTCCAGATGGCAAAAAAGGTTAATTTCCCCCAAAATGAGAGGGGGACTGGATCCTTGTACCTCTATCAAAAATCACAGTAAATTTTTCCATGGCTAGTTTCCTACTGCTTGGGAAGCAGGATATGATAAAGATGTTCTCTCCTGAAGGTTTTAACTCTGAGGCTCATCTCAATTCTTGCTGTCAGAGTGGGTGCTGCTGGCTCCAATTCCTGCAGCCAAGTGAGCTCTCCCCACCCCATGCACAGTGTTTGTCCCATGGAAAGCCATGCCCTGCAGCCCAGATGGTGCTGGCACTCCACATGTCCTTCAGCACTGTAACCCATTACAGTGTCTGATTTGGTGTCTGGGGATCATTTGGTATTGTCTTCTATTTCCTGTTCAGGTATCTGAATTGGTAAAAGCAGCAATGAGCACGTGGAGGGGAAATCCCTGTCTACTGCTTTCAGACTCGATGGAAACTTCTCCTCCAACACAAAATTTACCTGAACAAAAATCTGCTGCCTCTTTTTGCTTATAAAAGATCAGACAAGGGCTAGAAGTAGAAACAGTTGACTTCTTTGACAAAAGAGTTAAAAAATTAAAACTTGACTAATATTTCCCCCCCTGCAGCCCAGCTCTGAATTGGTGCTTTGAGAAGTCCACAAGGTATCATTGCTGTACCTTAACATGACAGAGAGATGCACAGTCCTCCTAGGGGCTGGACTGAGCTCTTTTGTCACCCAAGATGTGGCTGGCACCACAGCTGAGGAGTTTGGCCAGCTGGGAAACTAACTCAGCTGAACTGAGGCTCTGTAACCCCAGATTTTATCCAAAATATCTCTGTTGCTTACCAAATGCCCAATCTACCAACACTCTTGCTGTGGGAGAGATATCATAAAGCTTATGTGTTATAAACATGATAATAATCTCTCTGGGGAGAGACAATTAATTCCTGGGGTGCTGGCAGCTCGTATATGCAATTTGGTGTATCTCCATGCAGAATTAATTACCTGTAAAACCCTTTTTTTTTTTGTGTTGTAATAGACCCATAGGAAACCCTAGATATTAATAAGGGCAGGTAACTATTAAAACTGCTCCATTTTCTTCGAGGTAAAGAAACCTGTAAGAAAACAGGTAAAAACCTATGGAAAAAAATAAAAAAGAAACTCATAAAAAAGCAGGAAAGGAAGTTATAAGAAGGCAGGCAAAGAAATCCATGAGAAAGGAGATAAACCTATGAAGGAGGCAGGTAAAGAAATCTATGGAAAACCTGTGTGACTTTAGGAGCTGGAATCTAACCCAGCAATTAAGCCAGGATTGAAAATGGTTTGGTTTAGATTTAAAAAAAGTTATTTGTTTAGCTATAAACACATAATGCTTCAGTGAGAGTTGCTAAAAAGTTTTACATCTACATCCTGAAAACACTTTAAAAAGTTCTAAAGTTGGGCAAAACAACTAAAACTTTAAAAAAAGAAAAAGTTGACGAACATCATCAGTTAAACCAGGCTCTTCTTAAGCGACTTTTAAAGCCTCGGGAGCCGTGTGTGTGTGCGCTTTAAGCGCTACACACCCCGTAATTTAATCTCTCCACATCCCCTCCCCTCCCGCCGATGGAAACTCCGAAATTCCACCGTAAAACCGAGGATGGGGGGGGAAAAAAAAGTCAATAAAAAAGAAAACACCGCAGGTGTGAGGTGGCTAGCCAGGCTGGTTGGTGTTTTTGGCCGCTTTTTGCGGAGCTCCGCGGGCCGGGCGGGCTGCGCTGCCCCGGGCCCGGCGGGGGAGGACCCGGGCGCGGCAGCGCGGCCGCTCCGGCCTTTCCTCGGGGAGCCTCATGGGAGGAGCCTGCCAGCAGCAGCAGCCCCAGCAGCAGCAGCCTCAACAGCGGCAGCTCCGGGCTCGCATTGCTCGGCCTTTGTGGGCTGCCGGAGCAGCGGAGGCAGCGGGGCTCGGCGGTGCCCGGCCGCGATGCTGGGAGCGCGGGGTGGCGGTGTCCGTGTGAGGGGCTGCTCCGCGGGGCTGTGCTCACGGCGAGGATGACTGCGGGCAGGAGCGCTGCTGGTTATTTCCTGGCGCTGGTAAGTAGACACTTGTGAGTGGGAAAGTTACTTTCCCCCCCTCTTTTTCTTTTTTTTTTTTTTTAGGTTTTTTTTTTTTACTTTTGGAAACTGTTTCTCCCCCTCCCACAGCGCTGCCTCCAGCTCTGGGTCAGGATTAACTCTCCTTCCCCCCCACCCCCCAAAAAAAAAAAAAAAACCTCAGTGGTTTTGTGGTTCCTGCCCTGGTTTCTGGCTGGGTTTGGGTTTTCTGCTGGAGTGAGGAGGAGATTCTGTGTGTGTTGTTTGCACTGAGGAACTTCTGCTTCAGGTTTGCTGGCTGGGAACTTTGGGGATTTGGGAACTTTGCAGTCCTGCTCCAGTGACATCAGGACGTGACCGAGAGCCCTTCCGAGCTCTAAAAGCTGCTCGTGGTGACGTGATGGGCTTTTTTTAATGGTTGACAGTTATTACAGCAAATATGCTTATTCATCCTGTGCAGGCGTGATTTATACTTCTGACACTTTTATGTGGCTTTCTGCTGTCCGTCTTTTAGTTTGCTAAGGAAGTAGTGCTGTAACACATGTTTCAGTGCCTTTAAGTATTTGAATCTAATATAGTTGTGTTTGTTTAATGTAGTTACTCACCCTCAGTTTTAATGCGACCACAGTAATGTAGCTCAGTCAAAAAAAATTCTATGTTATTATTACAGCTAATCAAACCAGTGATCAATCTGGGTGCACATCTTACAGAAATTAGGGGGTTTTTAAGCAAGGAGGGTTGGGTGAGAGAGGAAGTGCAGACCCTCAGGTAATGTGTGACTAAAGCCCATCCCCTGCCAAGATAACTCCTCTATCTTGTCAGGGTTTCCACAGCGAGTGCCAGAAAAATGCACATTTGGGAATGCCTGTGCAGGGTCCCTGGCAGCTCCAGCAGAACACCGGGAGTTACCTGCGGGCACTGCCAGCTGCTGCACAGCTGGGCTGCTTTCCACAGCCGGGCATTGCCTTCAGCAAGCCTTGGGAAAACGATTTCATGTCTCCAGAACCAGCTCCTGCTCCCGTTTGCCTTTCTGGTGTTGTTGGGTTGGAATTGTGCTGGAAGGGAAGGGACTCTCCTGTTGCTGGAAGTGCAGTGTGTGTCCGGAGCTGGGCAGCCGCCTGTCACCTGTGGCCAGCCAGGGGGGTGGCACGTCCCTCCCTTGGGGACAGGTGTGACTCAGGTGCTGCCCCACCCTCCCTGTGCGCTCCAGGCACCGGCACCCAGCACCCAGACCTGTTCTGCTGATTCCTCGAGTCCTGCTCAGAGGAACACCATGGAAATGTGGAATCATTCCCCTAGGAGACAGTTCTGGTCTCTTGGTGACAGTGGCTTTTTTTCCTGAAGTGTTCCAGTTCTGCTGCCATGCACTAGGCATCAAACTCGTGTTCCCCCTGTGTGACAGGGGTTTTATTTGCTTTTAATTAACACATGCCAGTTCATTTCTTGGATACCTTCATTACCATGTTTGCACAGCTCCAGCTCAGCAGGGCTCAGTCTGGCTCAGGCCAAGCCTAAATACAAAGTACTGGTGTGAGTCTCTTCAGGCATAGTTTCTTCTCAGAGTATGGAATTTGAGAGATTTTTCCAAAATCACATATTTAAATGCTTAAGTAGGTCTGTTGTTGGGTTTACAAAAGGCAGTGTATTGCCCATAACAATACTGTGAGTGTGTTTTTAGTGGTAAAAGTAAAACCTTGGCTAAATCTAAGCACAGTGACCAGCAAAAGTGACCCCCAGTCATTGCTGTGTCTGAGCTTTTTAAGTTGCTGCTGGTGCATGGACTCATCCTGTGAGGATGGATGTTCCCTTAGTTCCTTGGGAAATAAAGCCACAGTTTCCATTTTAATCTTAGAATCTCATATTTTTTCCTGAAATGCTGTTGATACTTAAATGGGTTTTAAATAAGTTCATAAGTAGTAGTGCAGGAAGGAAAAAAGAGGGGTTTGTTTGTTTTTAGTGCTTTGTTTATATCTTATGCAGCAGGTCTGAGGTGTTCCCTAAACAAGTTTAGTTTTAGTTAGTGATACCTGTAATGTTGATTTCTTATATGAGAAATAACTTCTTACCTCCTTCTCTGCTGAATCATTGAAAGGAGTCCCAGTAGTCATCGAAATACTTTTAAAAAAGAGAAATACCAAAGGGACATAGTTACTGTAACAGGTTATTGTTGGATTTTCTAGACACCAGGTTTATTTCAGTGAATGTGGTTAATGTAAGAGATAAGTTGCAAACTGAACTGTGAGAAGATTAATATTTTGAAGGGATTAATAAAATTGATCAAATTTTATGAGGTACAGTGTGTTTGAATGAATGATTTTGCAACTGATGTTAGTGCTGCTAGGACTTTTTCCTTTCCAAAGAATTGCAGTATAAGAGCTTAACAGAAATAGCAAATTCTCTCAATATTTTCTGGGATTGATTAGTACTTTTTCTTATGTATGGATAAACTGAGGGTTAAAAAATTGACTCTTTGGCCCAAAGTATTAGAAAGCCAAGTATGAAATGTGAAGGATTTTGTTTGTCAGCCTTGCTGTACCCAGTGAGAACATCTTGTGTCCTGAAGAAAACAGAACAGCGGGTGATGAGAGCACTGAGAGCTCAGCCCTGCCTTGTGGTTGTTGGTGCCATTTTCCAGAGATTTCTGGAGTAAGAGCAGGATCCACAAATCTTGCTCTTATCTCATTAAAAGCAGCCAAATGTTTGGGGCTGGGAGATAGAGTTTGAAATGCTTATTGGTTTCCCTTGGAGTAAACTTGGAGCTATTGTTGACTGTTCAAAGGGAGCCTCATCCAGCTCTCCTGATTGGAAAAACATGGATAGGAGTAAATGCCAAGACCTGGAGCTGCCTTCTGTCTCCAGCACCAGTATCAGAGTGTTTTACAACTTTCCTATGAAATTAGGGGTTTAAGGTCTGCATCTCAGGGATGTCAGGAGGAGAGCAGCAAACAGACCCAGCAGAGCACCCAGCACTCTCTGTCTGTGTCTACATGTGCCAGGTTGTGTCCCTGTGTGTATCTTAAGTTTCTGCCTTGGTTTGAAGCCTTCTCACATAAACAGAGTCAGACCTGCTGTGTTTAAGAAGAAATTAGACAGGCTTAGGAAGTTATTTCTCATTCATTCGTTGATATATAATGAATACTGTGGGTCCAGCTTTGCCTGAAACTTGTTATTTGCATACCTGCCTTCCAACAGTGACTTGGAAAATCTCTTTTCAAGGCTAAGTAGAGGCCTTAAAAGTGAAATTGTGAAACTCAAGAGCCTAAGGACACTTGATGGGCAGTGTCTTTCTCTTGTGACACACTAATAACAGACTGAGCCCCGTGGTCTTGGGGCTGAATTTAGTGTGCTCACTGCAGCTGTTGGTAAGCAACTGCTTGTTAAACTGTGAGGTATTTTCCTTTGCAAACTATTTCAGTCATGCCTGTCACAAGCAGAATTTGGAAGCAGTTTTATGTCGATCCTCTTCCAGGCTCAACCCAGAACTGAGGCAGCAGAATGGAAAAAGCTCATGGCCTTTTTATGGAGCTCAGTTCTTGCAGCAAGTTGGCCTTAGAGGCTGGTGGCTGCAGAGGGCTGGCAGCAAGGACCTGGTGGCAGCCCCTGGAGAGCCAGAGGCAGTTGAGATTCCCGGGAATCTCACTTGTGGAACTCGTTTGAGCAGCTCATGGATGGCTTCATTGTTTGTGCAGCACAGAGCAGGGTGGCTTGGCAAGGAGCAGCTTCTCCATCACCTCCCCAGGCCTGAGTTTCAGGTTACTTTGTCCATGAACTATGAAAATCCCTGTCCAGGAGTTGGTTGTGCAGGAAACGTGAGTGGTGAGGAGCAAACACCTCTCACCAGGTTGGGGCACAGCAGTTTCAGCTGCAGTTTGGGTTTGTGCTGTGTTTTCTACATGTTTACAGGAGCAGTCTTAGAGCTCTGTCACAGCAAGAAGAAAACCTGCCCATCTCCTCACTTCGCTCACTGTGTACATAAAAAGAAATTGTAAAGTGCTGGTGTCAAAATCTACTTTCTAAACACTCATTTTAAGGCAAACCAGAGGGGATACCCCAGCTGCAACTCAGTAATGAATGAAAACCAGTCCCTTTATGATAATAAGCCAGAGGACTTTAGAACCTGTAAACACCTTGGCTCAAAGGTCCCTACAACAGGCAGAGCCCTCAGGTGTGGTTAAACCAGAGAACCTGTGGGCAGTCAGTTGCTCAGAGTTGTAATTGTTTTTCCCACATGAACATGGTACAGAATCCTTTAGATAAAATTTGGGAAGTTTGGGTACATTCAGATGGCAGCCTTCAGTGATTACCAGAATAACACTGACATTGTTATAGTAAACTTTAACAGTTTGTTATGTTTTTGATTCAAAATTAAATTACAGTAGTCAATCATCCAAGATCTCTGGATTTGAAGTTAGGTAAGGAAGTCATCACTTAAAGCTGAGTTCTCTGATTTAGAGCTTTTCATTTATGAGCTGGAATTGTAAATGCTGAGTGACAGTTTTGAGTTTATGCATCTCAAATCCATCTGTGTATGGTACCCTCCCTGTGTGTTCAGTGTTGTATTCACTAGGTAGTACAGGAAACAACATGGACAGAAGAGATCCAGGGCACTGTGAAATTGCATCAGCAGTTCAAGGTCACACTTTATGGTTTACAAATAACTTGAGAATTTTGGTGAATTTTAGGGAAAACTGATGCTTCCAGGGCCCTGATCTCTGGGTGGTCACGTGGCAAAGTCAAGTTGAAGTAGCAGCAAGAACATTGTTTTCAGGGGGTTCCCATGGTTTGGCGTCTCTTAAAAATAAACAAAGTCTCTTTTTCAGCGAGGCTCCTTTCCTTATTGATTCAGCAGTGTTTCCAAATGGGTTTGCTCAGTCATGAGCTGCTGGTTCTCAGTGGCACTCTGCTTTTCCCAGGAATGGGACAAGCCTGGATGTCTCCCTGTGGGTGTTCTCCACAGCACCTGGACTCTGTGCTCTCACCAATGAGCCCCCCCAGCTCAGGTGAAAGCCAGCAATGAGCTCCTTGTATTTTACGTGGTTTCTGAGTGAGGGAATCTTGTTATTTCTCTTGTTCAAGCAGCAGCTCCATTTCTCATTTGCTTTTCATAATCAGAAGCACAATGGGGTTCGTTTGCTGTGGGGTTGTACTGTCTCATTGCTCCTGCAGTTGTAAATCAGACAAAAATCCAGAGACTTCAGTCCTGTGGGAACAAAAGCAACTTAGATTACAAATGCCAACTTCCTCTGTGTTCCCTAACACACAAGTTAGCTCATTCATGCTGAAGTCCAGGGATTCAGAGTGATAAAAAGCAGTAATTCTGCAGTAACTCAGACATTAAAGGCTGCCTTTCTCTCTGTCTGCTTTCTCCACAGCTCTCCTGGGCCAGGTGATGATAATCAGTTGGCTTCTCCCCTGGATCCCTGTGAGCATCCCTCAGCTGTGTGTGCAGCCTTTGGCAATGCTGTCCCCGTGGGAGCTGCTGAGCTGACTGCACCCAGGTACTGTCCAGAGCTGTGCCTGGGGCAGGGCGGGGGCTGCACTGCTCCCTGCTGCAGGGGAATGGAGCACCAGGAGCTCAGCACTGGCTGAGGAACTGCTGTCACCCTCCTTGCATGGAGAAATGTCTGCTAGAGCCATTGCTGATGGGTTTGTTGGGTCCGCCTCTATCTATCAGCAGAGATCTGTACCAGAGTTTAAATCCCCCCTTGTAAAGGCCTTCAAAAGAAAATTCTGTTTACCCTTCCCTGAATTCTGTCACTTCAGCACACAGGAGGGTTGTGATATGTGAAGGTGCAATATATGCCCTAGATTTTTTTAGGTGCTTATACTTTTTTTTTTTATTAGTAGTACAAGGTAAATAATCCTTGAAACATTTTCTTTGAGAAGTTCTTAAACAATATAATGTTGATTCTAAAGCATTCAGGTATCTCTGTTGGACTCTGGCCTTTTTGTTTGCCTTTGCTTGCGCTGAGAAGGGAAACTTGCTTTCTTTGTGCAAGTTGGTGAGGTTGTCAGGATCTTGGGGCATATAAATTTATCTGAACAATAGAGGAAGCCTTGTAGGGTGTGTGTACCCTTCAGTCACCAGGAGTTCAGTGGAGTGTAAACACACACAGTATATTTAAGCTAGCATTACATTTGTTAGTTGAAGTCACAATAATACACCATCAAAGGCTGGAGGGACCTTGTGTGGTTTGCTCAATCCACCTTAAAAGCTGGGTGACTTTGCTGTTTAGCCCATCCTGGTCTGCCACCAGTCCCCAAGCTGGTTAGTCACCAATGCTGGCTGGGAGAGACTGTGAGAAACAAACTTTTTCCTACAGTCAGGGTAAGATGATCTAGAGAAGCTTACAGTGGGAAGATAATGATGTGGATTTCTTTCAGTTCTTGTAAGTTTTTACTCAAAAAGTTGTGTTTCTTTTGTTTTTAACAAATGTAATTGGGTTACTGATGGTTTTTTGTGGATTCTGCTTTTCTTGCTAATGGATTGTTGGCTGTAGTAGAGAGGCAGTTAGAAAAGAGTGAGCATTAATTGAGGTGGAGCTGTGAACTACTTTCTGAATGTGGAAGCATGAAAAAGGCACCAGAAGTGCCAGAAAGATTTGTATATGGTCTTTGGACTACAGTCTGGAGCAGAAGATTGTGTGCCCTTGGGGTGATAATTTGCTGTTTGCAGGAAAAAGGCACACCAGCTGCCTATGATTAAACATTTAGGGAGAGCAATCTCAGAGTGCTTTAATTCACTGTTTCTTGTAAACCTCATGAATTCACTCTGTTTGCATTCTCACATCAATCTGGAATTTCAAGTTAATTATATTATACCTTTTCTTTTGATCTCCTCCATAACTTGTGCCTTTTAAATGTTTTATTGTTAATGTCTGAAGGGTGTCTCGGGGCTCCTTGCTCCACCCCAGTGGCACAGGCTGGGCTGGTGCTGAGCTGTGGTTGCCCCATCCAGGGTGGCTGAGCCCAGTAGGGGTGAGGGCACAGGGACTGTGCAGCAACCACAGGATCTGGCTGTTGTTTCCAAATCCTGGCCTTGAGGGAGCTGCAAGGATTTTTGCAAGGGTTCAGCACTAAAAAGTGGCAAACCAGGGGTATTTCATGCTGGATGTAGGTAATTTTCCAAATCCTGAAACAGAGGAAACTGACAGAGAAATACAATGTGGTCGACTGGAGTGAAGCTGGCTGTGAGTGCTTCTTCTGTGTTTGTTGCTTTTAACTCTTTTGTTTGTTTTTTAAGTGCTGCACAAGTTAACTCTTGTCAGTGTTGTTTCTTTGCTTTCTCCTTTATTTTGCATCCGTGTGCAGCTTTGGGTATAAAAGCTTGCCCATTCTCCTTCACCAGCCTTTTCTGTCCAGGTTGTTGCCATTTGCTAGTTTCTCTGTGAGCCTTGCAGAGGGGCTTCCTGCTGTCCCAGCATTAGAAAACTCAGAGGCTGCCACTGTACCCACGCCCAGATGGCAACTGGTTGGCAGAGGAGGGGTTAAATCAGTGCAGCTGCAGCCCTGCTTTAACTCCTGTGTGTTCAGTCCTGGTGCAGCTCCTCCTGCAGCAGCAGCTCTACTCATTTTTTGGGCTTTGCTGACAATATGAAGTTGGTAGCAAATGAAAGTGTTAAAACACTGGGATTATGCCCACATAGCAGGACTGGGCTTTTCTCACCCAAGGGAGGAGCCTCAGTGATGTTTTTTCTTTCATGTCATTGCCTTATCATCAACAATTCACCTGTGTCATGGAGCAGATTATTGCTGATATAAGTAAAATAATCTTATTAAAGTCTCTGCTTTTTTTTGGCATTTTCTGTAGGAGCACTGCACCACTGCATTTCAGTGTGAGTGGATACAATTCCCTAGTGCACACACATGTGATGTCTCTGTGCTGCCTTCTGGGTACCTCTGCAAAATGGAAATGTTACAGGGGCTCTGAATGCCATGGTCTTATGCCAGTCTGCCTGCAGTAAGGTGCAATCATAAAGTGGCTTCCCCCAAAATATTTAGTTATTTACTAAGTTTGCTTTTGTTTCTCTGTATTTTGGGTGTCACATAATGCAGATGGTGTGCACTTTGACAGGGAAAAATAATGCTGCATGTATGATGGGGGTCAGTTTGTGCTAAATGGCTTCCAGATGGCAGGGCAGAGTGAGAGATCAGGTTGTCCCTCCATCTGTCCAGTCAGAAAACTCTATCTTTGTTTGGCTTCTTGAGGGTGACTGACTGCCTCTCTCCTGCTGATACCATATTGATCAGGGACAACATGCTTGCATCTGCTCAGTCAGATTTTATTTATCTACAGAGAAGTGCCCTGAAAAGAATTAGGTAAAAAGTTCACTGGTGGTTCTGCCAAGCCTTTTTGTTCAGCAATGAAAGGCCACGTTCACTCTTATTTGCCAGTACATGTTGCTCTAGGAGAAGTTTTGGCCAGACACAGCTTTCTCTTTACTCTGCAGGTGCAGAGCTCTGCAACAGGACTTCTGTGTTGTAGGAGGAATGTTTGGGTTGGAAAGGTAGAGAAGGCAAATAAGAGCCATGTCTGTACAAGACCACAGCTTAGGTGGGCTCCAGGTTAGAGGTGTGAAACACTTCTGAGCAGTATCTCTCTCTTCCTTGCTACTTCCTTCCTGGCTTGTGGGGAAAAAAACCCCAAACCTTCAAATGCCCAGGAAAAAATGACAGCTTAGGCTCTTGCTGGATGTGTTTAGGGCTGTACTTAGTATTGGCAGCACAAACAGGGAATACCCACATTTGTCTTGGAATACCCACACCCAGATAAGTCAGAAAATTGGTTTTGAGGTTTACTTATAAGAGATAGTGCTTGAAAATACTTCTTTTCTAATTAGCTCAACTCCACAGGATAAATACTGGTCAATGTATAGTTTATTGTGCACTGAGAAGGCTTGGGCCTTTTGGTAGTGTTCTTTTGCAACCATTAAAATATTAACAGTTGAGAAAAAAGTTCAATGGAAAATCTTGTTTTAATAAGAGCTGTGGAGAGGTTTTGATGTAGCCACTTCATGTCTGAGGTGATAAAAGTTCCATGAGTTGACACATGGACTCCAGTTGATGCAGTGTTAGGCTGGAGAGCTCACAGTGGACAGAAAGTCTGTGTTTTGGTCATGGTTCCTGTTCTGTGCTCCCCTGCCTCAGTTTGTGCAGTCTGTGAAAGCAGGAGGAGGAGTGGGCACAGGGCTTTGGGAGGAATGGGGAGCAGAGCTTTTCCAGAAATCCTGGTGTGTTGATGGCAAGCTTAGCTTTAGTGTTGGGAATGACACTCATTAGTCAAAATATCTCTGAAAATGGTTTCATTTGATGTGGAAAGGCTTGGAGGGGGAAGCTGAAGGGCTGCAGATGATCTTTAGGACCTGTGTGAAGAGCGTGGGTGAAACATTGCTACTGTAAGACTGACAGCTTTGTGTGTCCATAACACCAGGGCCATAGTTTATGTGCCTTTGGTGCTCTTGCTTGGCTGGGCCCTCTTGAGAATTGTTTGGGTTTTGCAGCTCTTTGTTTGCTCTCCAAACAGATGTTCAGCATTCACTTATTTTTAGCAGTTCACTTTTTTCTGCTTTAAAAATCTTACTTTCACTGCTCTCCGTGTGCCCCTATATAGTCACAGCCTTGGTATAGAGAGGATGCTGTTACTATATTAGTACAGAGACATTTTTAGCCAAGGACAAAGGCCTTTGCATGAAAAAGGAAACAGCCTGCTTTCTAATCATTATTTATTTCTTTGTATTCACTTGATGGGGCTGAAAATTTCGGGTGTTTGTGTCAGCATCAGGCCAGTTTGGACAAACACAAGGAAGGAGTGAGGAAGGCAGAGATAATTTCTTAGAAGAGATAGCTGGGTAGTTGTCCCATATGGCACAAAGCAGCTTTGTGGATATGAGCTAATCAAGGTAAACTACACTCACAAAGAGCTTTGGTGATCTTGGGAGCTGGGTAGACAGACACTTTGGGAAGTGGCTGTTCTCCTGCTCCTATGTGTTGTGACTAAAGTCAGGGATGTGGTTTAGGCTTGGTCTCTTGTTTGTGCACCAAAGGAGGGAACAGACTGTCCCTGGACCTTACTAACTCTTCATCAGTAACACAATTCCATCTGCTGCCTACAATTCCAGTGTAATTACTGGGGGAAGAGGAGAGAAAAATTGAAAAGGAGTGACTAAGATAGCTGTTTATAGTTAATTCAGGAAACCTGTAAGAAGCTTCTCAGCCACGTCCTGTTTCCACCAGCATTTCCATCAGCATTTGTGTCTGTGTCTCTGGCAGCAGCACCAGCTGGAGGGGAGGCTGTTGTGTGTGGCTGCTACCCCAGGACATTTGTGTCCCTCTGGTGTGCCCTGGAAGGGACAGTGTGGCATGACAAGACCTTGAACTGCTCCTGATTTGAGACATGAAGTCAGGGGTTACTTAGTTCCTTTTCTGTTCATGAATGTGGCTGAGAGCAGGGGGAGTTTGTGGTTATTACCCTGCTCCTGAGCGTGGAGCTTTGCTGAGCAGAGGGACCTCACATCCATGTGCTGAGTTCTGGGATTACTGTGCTTAGCTTTACAGCCTGGGGAGAGCTTTTAAAGTAAGAGAATGTTTTAGTCCCAGATTTTAGGGTTATTTTGCTAAAACACAAATTGCTTATTCGAATGTTTATATTGTACAGTGAGGAGAAAAGGCTGTGTGAGAACAGCAAAGTAGTCATTAGTGATTTATTTATTTATTATACTGATTTCATATACAGTTAAATTCCTCTGGCTCTTAATGTTATGGTCTATAGAGGCTGTCAAGACTTTGCAATATTACTGATGATGTAGTCAGCTGAGAAGTGAAGTGAAATAATCTTTGGAGGAAGGAGTAATTTGTGGGAGGTAGGAGAGAGAGGGAATTTGGGAGGGGATGATGTGCTCCTTACAGCTCCTTGTAGATCCAGCCAAAGTTCATCCTGTAAAGAGACTTCATTAAAGTTTCATGGGCATTACTGAAATTTGTCAGCTTTAATTTTAATACTTGTTTTGCAGCACTTCCACGCCTGATAGCTGCAAGGGAGTTGATAACCACATTTCTGAGGATGTACCTTTGGCTGTGGCCCCTGGTGATGGTGTAGAGCTGCCTGCTGAAGAAACCAAAGGTTTCACAAGGGAAAAAAAAAGGTATTGTGTGATTTCCATTGTTCCAAGACTTTTATATGTCTTTACATCTTTTGCTTAAGAAATGTTTCTAGTGTGAAAGAGGATGACTAAGTTTGTCAGGTGTTGTGTCTGAGTTATATGAACATTTTGCTGCTGGATTTTGAATCCAAATGTTAGACTTACCAAGACTTGGCTAATCGAGAGTATCTACTCCAAAATACCAGAAGGGGGAGCTTAGGCTACACTGGTTATTACTATGCTGATCTCTCCTTCTATTTTTAAACTATTATTTTTTTAGGTTTTTTCCCCCATATTTTCCTTTATTGAATTCAAGTTTGTCGGTATTTTTTTGTTTGTTTCTGGGAGTGAAACTGTGCAAAATCAGGTCCTATTTACAATGACTCTTCTGCTCGTTCCCCTTCAGATGTTGCCAGCAAGTTCCCCACCCCACACCTGATTTGCATTGTCACTGTCAGTAGTGAAGGAAGTTTTCCAGCTTGGTTTCACTCTTGCTGAATTAATGTTACCTTGATTTCAAAGTTAAATGTTTCACTGCCTCAGATCTACACTGATTGTTGCCATAGTGTTTGATAGGTGCTCCAGCACATTTTTGCTTTGAAAACCTCTAAACTGAGTCAGACTCATAGAATGATTTGGGTTGGAAGGAACCTTAAAGATCATGTCCCAACCATCC
This sequence comes from Serinus canaria, assembly GCF_022539315.1. NCBI lineage: Eukaryota > Metazoa > Chordata > Aves > Passeriformes > Fringillidae > Serinus > Serinus canaria. The sequence goes on from NC_066320.1 coordinate 30,696,049, forward strand.
CATCTCAAATATAGTCCAGACATGTGCTTGGATATTCCTGTCTGAGGTGATTAACCAGTCTGCTCTTGGGGCTCAGCAATCAAGGCCTCCCCTTGTTGTGACATCTATTAATGGAAAAGGTCACAGCACAGCTGAGAAGATGAAATGGGCACTCCCTGGAGAGCAGCATTCTCCACCCCACCAATACCCACTGGCAGCTGTGACAAGTGGGATGCAAGACAGGAGACACCACAGGAAATACAGTTATGCCACTACAGCTCTGCTCAGAAATGTCAAAAGATGCTGCTGTCAGCAGGAGGACACTCTGAATTATGAATTAATATGTACACAATAGATGTGTTCTGCTGTGGAACAGGGCACAAAGAGCTATTAGCAAATGCTGCTGAAAAAACTATTGACTGTAATATCCTGGAAACATTGATTAATTATTTCTTAACTCCTGATGGTTTTGATCAGAAAAATGGTGTCTTCAGCTTTAGTGTAGGTGCTGCTGAGGCACAGTTTGGCCAAGTCTTTTGTAGCTTTCCCTCCATGACAGTGCAATGCACAAACCTGTGTACCATTGATGGAGAACAGAAATGTTTTGCACCAGTTTGCAATTTCTGTCACCTGGAGAGGATTTTCTGTATTGAAGGGTAGATACAATGGTTGTCATCTAAAAAAAGGAGAAAAATGGGCATATGAGATTTTCAGTTGGAAAATGCTCACCCCAAGATGTTGGCTCTTTCCAGAGAATCATCCAAAATTGTTTGAGCTTCACAGATAACCCTGGATTTCACAACTGCTGTAGTGCAGTCACAAATGACTGTTGTTTACAAATCCAAATTGTAACCACTAAAACATGGGGTTTTTCTTTTCCTTTTGACTAAAATTCAGCTTCAATGACAGGAGAAGTAAATTTAGAACTCTGCAGGCAAGCAGAGTTCTGCTGTGCTCACATATTTAGATTGGCTTGTCCCTCTGAAGTTTCTCTTTTGTTTTGATATTGATGTGTGTTTAATAATGTAAATGTCTGTCTCTTGGCCTTGGACACTTCCAGAGGTGGGAAGTCCACAGCCTCTTTGGGCAATGTGTTGTATTAGTAGAACTTCTTAATGCAGAATCCAAATGCAGCCTAGGATGTCAGCAGCCCAAATGTGCACTCCCAGCATCCTCGTTATGTGTTTGGAGCCTGCTTTTACAGCTTTCTAGAAATCTTTTTATTTCCCACATCATTATGCCTTGAGAATAGTGATACTGTCATCCACAGCTTCTTTCTCCAAAGCTGAACTGGAGTGTTTGTATCTTCATGGAAATTAAGATGCACATGGAGGTGAGAATTAGAGTGGTCTGTGGAACAGAAGATCATTCTTGCATCCTCTTGAAAAGCAAAAATATTACTGTCCAAATTACAGCCATCTGCTCTTGTAACCAGCCCTTTATGTGAGTACTTCTGAGACTACCGTGCATTTTTATGTGGTTTCTGTGTATCGAGTCAAATCAACCATGGAAAAGAATAGCCTGCAAATTGGGTTCTGTTTCACTTTGTCACATTGATGGGAGCTGTCTGGCAAGGTGCTGAACTTGTGCAGCTGCTGGGACACTCTGTGATTTTCTGTAAAATGGAACCTTGAGGCATTGCAGTCTCCTCTATGATTATGATGATCACATTATGAACCGTGTCACAGACACTTGATAATTTGAGAGAAGTGCTGAGATATTGCTGGAGAATAGCTGATTCTTTATGGAAGCCCCATGGACAGAGCTGGAAAGTCTCTGGGGAGCTGCTCCATCCCTTTGTGCTGTGGGGAAGAGAGGTGGACATGACTTGTTCTGGAGAACAAAAACCAAGTGCTGGTTTTCAGCTTGTCCTCTGCTGTAGCCTCCCTGCTTGCTTTGGAAAGTGCACCTGTGATATTCTGTGTGGCTGATGGGAATGGAGAGCTGGGTCCTCCCTGTTGTCAGATACCAGGTCAGCTTTCTTTCAAAAGCTACAGCAGACTGGAGTCTGAACATTTTGAGAGACTTTGGATGGACAGGGAATGTCTGTTGATCTCTGAAATCAAATACACATTTCTGTCTTACCTAATTTTCCTGAAATGAGCTTGGAACCAATTGGAAGCACAGCAACAAATCTCTCTGAAAGCAGAAAGTCAAAACAGTGTTTACACAAAGCTCTACTTTCTGTGTTGTTGGTTTCCAAAATGTTTCATAATGCTTCCCTGAGAGGAAACAAAGCTGAAGAATTGGTGTCAGGCAGAAAAACAGGATAAGCTTTATGACTTCTGGGTTTAATTTGCTTGACCGTGTGTTGAAAACAAGTTTTCTCCTTTTGCCCACCTTCAGAGAGGCTTGGTGTGAAACTGAGGAAATAAAAATCACTGTGTTGCCTTCCTTTTGGACCAACACTGATAATCCTAGACTGACTTGCTTTTAATGATGTATTCAAAACCAAGAAGGGATTAAATGGGATTCAGAAACTCAAAGGTTTTTTCCCTTGAGTGAATTTAACCCTTTTGAAAGGAATGTGTTACAAGATTTAACTTGCACTGAGCAAGGAAGACATGAGAAGTGCAAGTGAGGGATACAAATGTGGGAGTTTGCAGTATCTTTTTTTGGGGGGTTGGGGATTTTCTGGGGCAAAAGGAAGGTGTAGTTTTGTGGGTTTTATGTTTGTCACATGAACTGGATAGTAGGTGTGTAGTGTGTGTGTCTGGACTGTCTGGTGCACAAGTCAAGTGATGCTTTTTTCAGGATAGCAACAGATAAAAGGCATTGAAATGAAGTTGTTTAATTCTTATAAACCAAACCCAAGGATTTTTGTTGAGGCTTTGTGGCTGACACCATGAAAAGCATTTACCTCCAAAACAGCATGAAAACCAGATCCTTTCCACATAACCAGCCAGCCTGTAAGAAATAGACAGAAATGAGCCACAGTGCTGCTCTTCATCCATTTCCACCATTCCAGGTTTTTACAGGAGATTGTCTGCTGAGTGGTGTGTTTAATACAGCTCAGCCCCAGGCAGGAGGATGCTTTTTGCAGACATCTTCAATTTATTACTAATAGCTCAAACTCTGGGGTGTCTGTTGTGTTTCAAGCCCAAAATGTTGTGGATTTTCTTGTAGCTGGGTGTTTGACTGGCATGGTGGGGTTATCTGGGTGAACCCGTGGTGTGGGGGACAGTCAACAAATAGCTGCCAGCAGCTCCATTTTAAAAGGCAAAGCATTGATGGGTGCTTGACACAAGTGGGAAATGTCACCTGTTTTCTAACCACTTGCTGGTTGGGAATTTGGGCTCTCTGGGGTGTTCTGCCTGCAGGTTTGCTCAAAGAGAGCAATTATTTGTGTGTCTTGTAAAGCTGCTCTCAGTCTGAGGGCATGGACAAAAGGGTGATGGTAGCCCTCTGTTTGCCTGTTATTCCTGTGTATTTTACAGGTTCCCTCAGGCAATTTATGGTAATTTCCTTGCTGCTGGAACAGGTTCAGCAGCATGAAAATGAAAATGTCGTAACGCTAATTAATCCATCCACAAGGAGTCTTAGAACAGCATTGATCATTCTGCATCCTACAAAAACCATGGCAGTAAATATTCAGAAGTTACACTCCAGGCTTGGGATGCTGTTCCTTGGCACTGTGGCACACACAGTGACAGCTCCTGACACTGCCAGGAGGGTGGAGGACTTGTATGGGATCCCCTCTTGTCCTAGAGCAGGTAATAAATGAGTTAAAACTGTTGTCAGGTGTGTTTTGTATTTCTCAATAATCACTGTTATGCTAAAATATGGCATGTGCTTTTGGGGTACTCTAATGCTAAATCTTCTGGAAACAAAAGCTTAAAGAAGCCATTGAGACACACTGGACATACTTCAGACCAATTTTGTGTTAACTCTCATGAAATCAAATTGAAGCTGCAAGCTGACTTCTTTAAGGCAGTCATTTGACCACCCATCCTTAGCAGCCACAGCAGAGCATTGCACCAGGGGGGGAATGCTGTTCTTGTCTGCTTTCTTCATCCTGCATTTTCATCATCTAATTCTTTACTTGGGCCCTGAGGCCAGCAGGCCTTTGGATTCTGCTTGCTGAAATCTCCTGCAACAAGGTGCTCCCAGAGAGCACTATCAGCACTGATCTTGTCAGCTGAGGGCAGGTGCATAAAACCCTTAAAAATGTCAGTACCCTCCTGGCATGAGGCAGCTCCTTTCCTAACAAGCCTGGCTCCAGCTGCCCTAGGGATCTTACACCTCAGCATGTTTAGGGACTTTAAAAGAAGCATGGAAGCAAGATGAGCTCCTGTCATCTGTAATGGTGTTTTTGCAATTCTGTTGTTTGGAAATGTCAACAGAATTTGGGCATTTGGCTTGTGGACATGGTCTGCAGAGGCATATTCAGCAGGAAAACAAAATCCCTCCTTTGGTGTGGTGATGCTTGTGGCCCCAGTCTGAAGGCCAGGCCAGAAATTTGGTAAATAGGAGTTCAAAGTTATGTTTGTGATCCGAGGAATTCAGGCCTGGCTCTTACAGCAGTAGCATGATAGAGCCCAAAATCCAAACCAGAAGTGTCTGTGCCTTGGCAGGAGGGGAAAGCAAAGCAGCAAATGGGAGAGCAGAGGCTACAGGAGAGAGGTGTGAGGGGTTTGGCTGCCCTGACCCCAAACTTTGCCTCCTCTGAGGGTCTGTGTGGGGCACAGCCCTGTTCCTTCAGGGCAGCACCCACACCCAGGGCTGTGCTCAGCTCCTGGGAACCTCCTCTCCCACTTGGTGTGGCTCCTCAGTTCCATGGGAGGGAGGCTTTGGAACGTGGAATGCTGCTGGCTGTGCAGTTCTCACGTTGCTGATGGTAATTCACTCCCTGAAAGCCTGGAGCCCCCCAGCAGCTCCGTGCAGGGCCCCTTTTGTTATCCTTCCTCTGCCTTTCCCATGCTGGACATTTCAATAACTAAGCAGGCATCTTGGTTATTCATAACTCTTAATGCCATTAATCTCACTTGCAATTTAGATTAAGCAGTGACCTTAGCAACCAAGCAGGGATCAGTGGGGAGGGCGTGCAATCATTTATGTTTCATCTTGTTTTTGTTTTTATTTTTATTTGAAACTCACTCTGATGTTTGTTTCTTGTCAGCTTCAGTGTCCATCCTGGCTGCATCATCACAGGTCTCTCCTGTTTCCTTGGAATTAGCAGATGTCAGTGGGCTCAGGCTTAAAACCCTGGGATGTTGTGTGTTTTGATGAGGAGTGTATCAATGCAAATAAAGCACTCACACTATGTTAATCTAGATAAGTGGTGGAGCAGACACAGTGTCTATCTAAAGTACTTGATCTGTAAGAACAAGTTAAGTCTGTTAAGCTTTACACCCGGGATCTCCTGGTGGTGTTTGGTGATGTATAATTTTGTACCATGGTGACATGGATAAGGCTGAGTTGTGCCAGGTGATGTACTGAGGCAGTTGAACAAATTGCTTCTGTTTTCCTTGAAAACTGTATTGAAAAATATCCCACTGATTAAACATTCTGCAGTCATTTTACTGCTCAGATTTCGTTTACACTCTCCACTTGTGAATCAGTGCCCCACTCTTAGACCATTAAAAGATAAATGCTGAGCAAAAACTAATCCAAAACCTACAGCTAACAAAAAAAACCACCAAACCAACAAACCCATGATTTCAATCTGAAGGTCTGTCACTCTCTCTGTAGGGCTGAATTTCTGATTTTTCTGTACTGGAATGGAATTAAGCTAAGGATAACTGGATTTTAGGAGGATGGCAATAAATGCATCTTTAATTGGCTAATTATAGACTATAATAATATCTTAACTATACCATGTCCATAAACTGCAGTACATAATCTATTTATTAGGCATGTTAAAGCACAGATGTTTCAATTTGTGTTACCCTTTCATTGGTTTTTGCCAGTATACCAAAATGAGATAAATTTGTCACATGTTTCAGCTAACTTTTGTATTTGTTCTTTTATTTGTAGCACAAATGTGCTCATAAAAGTAAGGGAGAGAAAAAATTTGCTCTTTTTTTTTTTTTTTTTTTTTTTTTTTTTTCCCCACTGCTCTTGGTACCTGATAGCAGCAAGAGGTCACAGCTTGGCCCTCCAGGAAGTGGTTTGGGTTATCATCTTTCAAAATAATAAAGATTTTTAGTTTTAAATTATGGTATGCTCACATACAGTACTGTGGTATCCTGGTTTGGGCTGGAATAGAGTTAATTTTCTTTTATTCCCTGAAGAAAAAAAAACCCATTGAATCACACCTCTGGAGACAAAGCTTGAAGATGGGTTTGGTTGGGTTTCTGTGCTTAGCTGGGACTTTCTGAAGGAGGTAATGACAGCAGCAGTGCTGAATGTTGTCCCTGTCCCACAGCAGTGCAGGTGGTGAGCTGGAGCATGGAGTGACCTGGCTGGAATAAAAAGAGTACATGATGAATGTGGTCTCACAGAGATTCCTTGTGGCACATCCCAGGGCATGACATAGGATTGGAGTCAACAAGAAAATGGGAAGAACCAAAGGAAGGGTAGTAAATGCCTTGTGCTATTCCAGCAGCAGCTTCAGCTCCTTGAGAAGGAAATGTAAATTATTTTGCTCTAGGGAAGTGGATATTTTAAGATATATCCTCTCTTGCTCTCTGAGAGAGGGGGATGAGACTAAGCAGCAAAAATATGGCTACAGGAATAAGACAGTCTAATTTGCAGAATAAAAACAACTAAAACAAAGGAAATAAAGGTGTCCCAAGACTGGTAAAATGCATGGTGAGCAAAGAAGCACAGAAATATGTATGGCATGCCTAGACTTATCTATTTTTGTGCAACCTGTCATGAAGAATGCTTGAATTCTTTAAAAGCCTGTCAGCTGGCTGCTGTATAACCCTTAGGAAGATGAACCCCAGCCCTGAGTGCCCACATGGCTGCAAACAGCCTGCTCAGCCTTCCCTGGAGCACAAAGAGGGCTCTGCTCCTGGGGGACCTGCATCTTGGCAGGCCAGAGGAGGCCAGGGAGGGCTGGTGCTCCTGCAGGGCTTTCAGAGCAGGGGAGTCTCCAGCCTTGGGTGTCCTAAAAGGGCTCTCACCACTGCACTTCAAAAGGTGTCAGTGCTTTTATGTGCTAATGTGCTCTCTAACACAGCCAGCCTCCCCAGGCATGGCTTGGCTTTGCCATTCTGTCCTTAGAGTCAGATTTTTCAAGCAGTTTGGTCCTCTCAGTCCTTTAGGAGAGATGTTGCTGTTCCTTAGCAGTCTGATAGTGTGGACAGCCTTGACATGAACCCTTTGATTCCAGACAGCCTACAAATAACAGAGACTTTGGGGTGACATCTTCTTCCTAATCTACATTCAAGGCTTTGGGGTCCAAAGGCAGTATCATTTAAATAAATAAATAAATAAATAAATAAACACACATAAAATTATTGAGGGTTAGAATTATGTTTAAACAATAATCTGGTTTTTAAAAACATCTCCCCATATTTTGTTGGATTTTTTTGTTTTGTTTTTTTGTTGTTTGGTTTTTTTTTTGTTTTGTTTTGTAGGAAGTACTGTTTCTTAGAGCTGTGGCAGCAGCATTCAGATAGCAGAGAAATCCCCTTTTGCTTGGGATGTTCGGTTTTTCTCTGTCTTTGCATTTTCTTTTATATGGTGCTTGTTTCTGCACAGTACCTCAATAATGCATTGCAGCTAGGAGGTGCAGCTTAATATTCACCCCTCCTTCCCTAGGGAATAGATGTGTGAGGAAGGCTTTTCTTTCAGCAGGCTCTTTGATGTTCTCTGTGTGTGTATGTGTGGTCATGTTTATAACTTGTGTAAATGCCTGGCACAATGGACACTGAAGCCAAGAGCAAAGAAACAGAACATAAATTTCAGTATCTCAAACCTTATCATGGTCCTGCTCAGCATGGTTTTTTGATGGAAGCCAAAAATTTCAAATTGGGTGCAAGTGACCGAAGTTTGAATTGATATATAAACATGAAATGGAATCAGACCAAATATTTAGGAGCCTGTAGAGTGTTTTAAACAACTAATCAGTGGACATCCAGTTTCAATAAAACATTAATTTAGTAGAGGCCAAAATATGGCTCTTGCTTAAATGGGTGAAAGAGGCAGAAAGAGAAAATGATTAATTTTAAAGGATGGTACTGAATACTTAAATAGGCTTTTCAGCAGTGGGATCACAATAAGTTGTTACATGGCTTTTAAACCCTAGGCTGAAGTGCCTAGGGCATCTTTAAATCCTTTGAAGCTAGAATGGGAATTTTTTTCTTTCTGAGCTACATCTGTGTGTTTTTAAGGTTCCAGAGAAGTTCTTACCAAATGTACTCAGTGTCAACACAGTTCTTATATTTTTAAAAGCCCACACTAAATTTAGTGCTAAGTTGATGCTTCTTGGCAGGCCTAAAGGGTGAGCTGGGGCCAGGCAGGAGAGGTGAAGCTCCTCTCATCTGAGGTATTTCTTACCAGTCAGGATGGGCTGTAGCTTTGTAGTGTAACAGATTTTATGGCCAAATCAGAAGTAAATCTCCATTTTGGCTTCTTGCACAGGTTGGCCAGAAACATCAGTTTAGTGTTTGTTATTGCATCCCATAGGCAACAAACTCTCTCCAGTCCAAGGCTCAGTTGCAGCACAGTTTTTTGTGAAAGACCGTGGCCAGCAGGAGTTCACATTGCTGCAGCTGAGCTGCTTGGATGGCTGTTTCTCAAAGGAAGAGTGAAATCCTGTCCTGTTCATGAGCTGGAGAAGCTCAGAGGCACTGAGCTGTCCTCTGGTGAATCTCTGAGCTGTGCACAAGAACTGGGGTGGGAGGGAGGGGAGAAGGAGGCAGTGCCTTGCCTGTGACACCCCTCACCATAACCCTGAGCCCCTGTAATCCAGACAGAAGGTGCAGAGTGAGCAGGGCCACAGCTGGGCTCCAAAAGCTGAGGCCCTTCCTCCTGCAGGTTTGCCAAGACCTGCATTTCTATTTCAGTTCAAATGTTTGTTGCATAGAAACGTTGGAGAATGGAAAAAAAGCAAACCTGCACTGTACAGCTCCTGAAAGGACCATGCTGAGTCAGAATAGGATTCAATCCCAGCCTTCTTTTATTAGGGCTTTGTTTGTTTAAGAAATGTACATGTGAAACTTGAAGGAGTTGACACAGGCATTCTAAGTGTATTCTTTGCACTTGTTAGGAATACCCCTGTTTTCCTCACTGTCAGAACAGTATCCCTGTTTTCCTCACTGCCAGGACAAACAGTGCCTGTGTTCTCCCTCTTGGTTCCAGGTACTTGGTAGGGCTTTATTCAACTTGGTGTTTGCCTTTCTAGGGATTTTTCTTTTCTCTGAATCTTCCTTTTCTCTCTAACAAATGAAATCCAGCAGGGAGCTATTATGATATTCAAAGACTAGGTAGACCTAACACACACTAAAGTGAGGGACTCTGGATACAAACATGGAATTTTAGTCTGTTGGCCAGTACCATTGATTTCCCATACTGGATGGGAATCCTGGAGTTTTTAACCATTTCAAATCTACTGCCAAGGAGTATATAGGACATTTTCATATATTTTATGCACTTTCTGTGTGTTCCTTACTTGTGAATGGCAAATACAGAGGATGTAGTGAGCTGCCACCACCTTGGCAAGGGAGGATCAGAGCTGAGCACTGCTGCAGAGTTTGGGGGGTCACTTGTGGCTCAGGCACCAGCCCTGCTCCAGAAGTTCTGGAGCTCAGTCCCTGAGAGAGGCACTGCTGCTGCTTCTCTGGTGGACTTTGGATGAGTCTTGAGCAATGAGATGCTAGAAATGAGGGTTTGGCTTTTATCAGAAACAAAACAACCCCAAAATTATAACTTGCTCAAAGCTTGTGGCTGAACAAAGAGCTGGCTCACAGGCTTTCCCCTATAGTTTTAAAAAAAAAAGCAGGGAAAAGAAAAATATAATGTATCTTGATGCTGTTCATAAAACAGAATTAAAATTTAGGCAGCCTCTGGAAATGAAAAGTTCTTAATCTTCGCTAAACATCCTTGTTTCCTCTTATCTCAAGAACAATTTATTGTGGGTGCACCCAGAGAATCAGAATGTTATACATGTATTCAGTAGTCATTCTCCTGTCAAGCAAGAAAACCCAGCTGGATTTATGCAAGCAGAGAAAAAAATCCCAAAACTGTTGAAAGCATGAGCCTAATGAGGCCTCCACTAGAGCATAAAAACTGTGCAGTGAAAGGGGCTTGGAAGTCAGCACGTTTTAATATTTTTGTTAAATTTATCTGATCCTTTTGACCCCTCCACCCTGTGATGTATCCAGAATTGTTACATAGCTTCAAGCCATTTGTATCCCTAGAGTTTCATTCCTGATACAGGCAGCAGTGCAACTGATCTTTTTTTTTTCCTCCTTTAATGATGTGAAACACATCTTGTATGTGAATCATCTGTTATTTGCCAACGGCAGGGATGTGGAGAGCGATGGTGCCCATCCTTTTCAGCATCTTAGAATTCCCAGTGCCCTGGTACCTCCTCGAAGGCAAAAGGATAAGCTGATTTGTAAGGTTTGGAAATCTGTGGTCTTAAAGATCCTCCCCACCTCTATTAAGCATCCCTGTCCAGCAAGGGGGTCGGTGCAGGCAGGAGCAGAGCGCTTAAAGCGCCCCAACGTCGGATGGAGCTGCTCCCACTTTGGCTTGTTTACCTTGGCTGCTCATGATATTCTCCCTACGTTCCTCACGGAAGATTCCATTTTTTTTCCCGCAAGAGGGATGAGCTGGTTTGTGAAAAGAGCAGAAAGCAGCCGTTCTGCCTGTTAATCCTCCGTGCCAGCGTCCCGATGAACGCGGCTCGTCGGGGCTGGGGGGAGACGTGTGCGCGGCGCCCAGCGCACACGGGCATTTGCATTTCAAATCAGCTGAGTCAACACAATGTAATGGTCCTGCCTGCAGGTCCTTAGAGAGCCACAGTAGCTGACAATGTGTGCTTAAAGGGAGGGTCTGCTTTTCTTCGTCTTCTTTTTTTTTTCTTTTTTTTTTTTTTTTGAGCCGGTTTCCATAGCCAATAGTACCGTTCCAGGCGCCTGCACCGGAGCTGTTTGGACCACTGTTGTTTAGCAGATGATTACCCTGTCACGGCGGCCGGGATTTTGTTTTATTTTATAAACACCGCTCATCTGGATAGGAAAAAAAAAAAAAAAAACCAAACCAAAAACAAACCCCCAAACCGAACAACAGCCCACCGCCAAAACTGGCAACACTTCAGAGAGGAGAAGCTGCCGAAGTGTTCGTGCCTGTGCTGCCACTGATGCGAGCAGCTGTTCCCATCTGCACTGCAGCACCGCAGCCTCCACAGAGCCGGAGCTGCCGGGGCTGCTCGCCGGGGGGATTCCGGAGGAAGCCGGCCTTGCTGTCGCCTAGCCCCGAGCCCAGGGCACGCTGAGGATGGGAGGCTCGCAGTCCCTGCAGCAGGCACAGACAGGTGGCCTGGTCCGGGAGCCGTCTGAGGCCATGTAAGTGCGGGTGCCGTGCTGTGCCCGGGCTGGGCGCTGCCGTGGGGGTGTCTGAGGCCTTTGTTCGGTGCTCGGTGCGGGGCAGAGCCGGGGTGTGGGTGAGCTCCGTGCCGCTGCCAGGGCACCCCGGGCCGTGGGTGCCTGCCCCTGTACGCTCTGTCTTGCCGTGTTTCGGGTGCCTGGTCAATCAAACACAATGACCATTGCCAGCGAACAAAACCCCAGCCCCTTCCCCGTTGCCTAGCCCACCGCCACCTCTGTGTTTTCGGTTTAAAACGCCCAGCGTGGAGCTCCGTTTCACTGGGCTTTTTTCAGGGCTTTTCTCTGCATGGATACTGTGTTTTCAGCATCCGCCTTGTCACATCCATCCCTGTCATGGTGTTAGATCCTCTGTGAAGCATAAGCAAGGTGTCCTTAGGTCTCTCCTCACTGAAGGCCGGCTCAGAAAGATTTGCTGGGGGAGGGAGGAAAAAGGAGACAATTTGTGCTTGTTCAGAGCGAGTTAGCACTTTCCTGGGTGGCTAAATCATTTGTAAAAGTGCAGAAATGTGCATGGGCATGCAGGAATGTCAGCATCATTTCCCATTTGTACATAGGATTTTGTAGTTTATTGGTAGAGGATTTGTCAGTTTACTTAGCCAACAGTCTTTCCTCCTTAACCCTCCACCCCAGCCTGGTAAGCTGGAATGGTAGAGCATGGACCTTACCTCTGAATGGGTTTTAGAAGGACTGCCTTGTCTCCTTTTGTCATTACAGTTTTATAAATCACATTTATCTTTACATGTCTGACTACTCTGTTCATTACTGAATAGGTATTTTGGTAAGTTTTAGATATTTATCCATTAGGGCTAGTCTAAAAATGAACCTCATATTGGTCTCCAAATTTTTTTTCTCAATTTAATGTGTGCTTGTTAGGGTAGATCTGATTATGGTTGAAACATCATTTGTGTGTTTGAGATAAGTGCTTCAGAGCCATTGGGGAATGATAGAGCAGTAACTGATAGTTTTGCCTCTGTAATAGGCCTTACAAGTGGGTAGCTGCTCCCTATTGTCATATTTCAGTATATCAGCAGATAGCTTTGCTTGACAGTGTCTTGTTATATTTGTAAGATAGAGGCCTAACAGCATTTCTGCATCCTTTGTTCTTTTGATGCGTAGCTTCAGCAATTAATATTTTTTTCTCCCTATAGTTCCATCTGACATTTCTATAAAAAGCATCTATTTTAATAATATGGTGGAATAAATGGATGCCTCATTATCTTTAAAGCATTGTAAATGACATTTTCATCTGCACACACTGCTGTTTATCATTAACAGTGGTTCAAGAACTGGGCAATAAAAGACGTGTTGCTAAAACAGGGTTCAGGCTTTTTATCTTCAATTTTCACAGCCTTTTAAGAATGCATTCCGTTGGATGAACAAGATCAATGTTTATATATTTATATTTACATATATATTGATGAAGGTGTGTGTATATATATTTATTTATTTATTTATTTATTTATACATCTGGGGGGCACTTGAGTAAATTATATTATCATCTCTCTCAATGACTCCTTTTATTATTAACCTACTCATGTTTTGCATTAAGACATTCCTGTGAGGTTTCAGGATGATCTTTTAAGGGCTGACATAATCAACAGATGCACTTTTAGCACAGGCATCATTCAGTAACTGTTGATGTCATTGGGAAGAGTTTGTGGAAGATATGAGTAATCTTGTATTAAATAAATCACCAAGAGATTGTGCTGCTTTCTTCAACTAAATACTCTTCAAAATGAGATAAGAATGGAGGTGTTTCTCTATCCTTGAGAAAACATGGGTCTGTTCTATGAAACAAGAACATCCTCGTAGCATGTCATGGTCATCGGTTCTGGTGTGAGGTTTTGACTTTCTACCCTTATCACTGTAACTTTTACCAGTGCTTTTTAAATGAGGTTGCATTTGGCTTGCTTTGCACACATAAGCAAATTCCTTAATGGCAGTGATGGCTCAGAGGCAGAAACATCTGGCCATGTCCCAGGCAAGTTGGGCAGCTGCCCACGCAGTTCCAGCATCCCTGAAGCCATCACTTCTGCCATCAGCAGAGGCTGATTGCCCTGAGGACAGCTGCTCCACAAAGGGAGAGCAGGGCTGGCTTTGGCTGCCCTGAGTTCATTAGAGTAGTGAGGTGTCAGTCAGGAATCATTACTGGAGTAGAATAGCATCAAAAAAGCTACAGAGGCAAACAAATTCCTGAAATAGCTGCTGCTTTAGGGTTTCCTCCAAAGTATCCTATGATGGACTTCTTGATTAAACACCAGGGAAAGTTGTAGAAATAAATTGGTATTAGAATCCATGCTGAAAAGGGGTCTAGGTTAAGATTTTATCTATGATTAAATATGCCCTTTTTGCATGCATATGCCAAATTCTCAATTTTAATGTAAATTTGTTTCAGCCAGGATAAAAGTATTGGCAATAAACCCACTATTGCTACTGACAGCCCGGGGTGTTCTGTTCCTCATTGTGGATTGTTAGCACTCACTGGCAGCAGACAATTGCCCTTTTATTTAAAGAAAAAAGAAAAGTCAATTTGGAATGATAAAAAAGGGAAAGCCCAAGGGAAGTCCCTGACAATAAAAGTTAACTGCAGATGAAAGTGGGGTGGCTCAGACCTCGCTGCTGACGTTATGAGCTCTGTCATGTGCTTTGCAAATCGCAGCAGGCACCCTGGTGGTCACAGATTGAGCTCAATCGGGGGCACGTTTCCATCAGATAATAGGAGTGGGCTCTGCTGAAATAAGAGCCAGTGACAGGGAGATGATGTTCAGCGTGCACGGATCTGCTCGGTGCACACACGCAGCTGGAGATGGCATCCTTGTGTGCTCTGACATGCCAGCGCTGCCTTGCTCAGGGTGTGAGCAGAAATCAGCTTGCCAAGTGCTACCACCTTCATCTTCAGTGCTTTTATTTGTAAGAGCAGTATATGTCTATCTCTTGGCAATATTTTTTAAGTATTAGCAAACTGGAAACGTTGCTAGGGTTTTAGATGCTGGGAGCTCTTAGGCATTTGTCATCCCTGAATAATATTTTTTTTTTTAAGGGGAAAGGGTTTCTTTCTCCTGAACACAAACCACACCTTGCTTTTCTGGTTGCATTGTGGTTGCTGTCCTTGCAGCAACTGGGCAGGATTCACATTCAGTGCCCATTTCTTGATCAGCCAAAGGGGTGCTGATGTGTTATTTCCTCCCATCAGGAGCTTTACGTGCTGCGTCCCTAACGTTTGCATCCCTTGCCAATCCAAGAGGAAAATGACTGAAGCCTGAGCCAGCTCCCACTGAAGTTGATAGTGAAATGCCCACTGACTTCAGTGGGAGCTGAAGCAGGCTCCAAGAAAGAAATTGAATGTCACTGATCATTGGTAGCAGGCCAAGCTGCTGGTGTTCCGGTGGGTTGTTTTTCAATATTTCTTCTGCTGCATGGTCTTTTCTTTTGTTTGTTGGTTACAGGAAGAGACTCAGAATAATTTAAACTGGATAGTCTCAGCCTTCTGCACAGGAGTTATGAGCAGATTTCTTTGTGTAAGAAAGGGTCTGTATACACATGTATTTATAAAAGTTACTGCTCCATATCTGTAAAAAGACAGCCCTTGCTTGCCATCACTTTTTTTTTCCCTGTCTTCCAAACCTGGAAGAATCTATTATGTGGTTCTTAAAAGTTTGAAAGAAATCAGTCTGGTGAAATACTTGCACATTAGTATATGGTCATACATAGGAAAATGGTCCAAATAAATATATATACATGGAAGAGTGGGATATATATACATATATAAAATTTAAAAATATTGAAAGAATTTGGATCCTGAGAGGAGGGGAAGCTGCTGTTGCTGAATTGATATTTAGTCTGAGTTAATCCCTTGACAGACAGTTCTGCCTATTGTCAGCTTATTATATAGAAACATAAATTTGTTTTCTTCTTCCTCTTACTGACAGCTTTCAGCGAGCATCCCCCATCAGTAATTAGGGGATGCTCTATCTGCTGGGCTTGTCTGCTAAACAGGGTGAATTGCTGGAAGCCATGGGGATGTTTTACTTAAGATGTACCAGGAGTAACGAGGAGATTCTTCTGTCAGGCTTCCCTGTCTTTCATTCCAGCCTCCCTTATTTGAGCCCAAAGGATCTCAGCTCTGAAGTCAATGACAGCACTCCCTTTGATATGCGAGGTGGTTACATCAACCACTTCTTCTGTCACTGGAAGTAGGCAGGTCACGTTTAGCCTTGAAAATAAAATGAAAAGACCCCAGCCTCCCTCAGCCCTCTGTTAACAAGGCACAGCACACGTCTGGCAAACCCATGTGTGCTCTAAAGCTCTCCATACGGAGTGGGGTGCCCTATGCCATGTGTAATGGAGCTGCTGTCATCTATTACGGATTGTGACATGCAGGCAAATTGGAAAATAAAAACTCATGTGAGGTGGTAAAAACATGAATGAAAAGGCATTTCCTGCTCATGCATTGTGGCTGTCATTTACCAGCAGAGCTGCTTTCCTGGCTGTGTTTGCTCTTTTGCTTTTTTCTTGCCTTGACCCAGCAGTCAGAGGAACTGTTAGATTTAAATCAAAGATGCTCCTCAGTGCTGTGTATTTCAAGAGGTAATAGTCTGGGTGCTTTTAATGTTTCTCTGACATGATTACAGCACCCAGAAAAGCAGTTCTGTCTCTTACAAGCACATTTCCTTTGTTTTAAGACTGTACACCTATCATTTTTATATTTGCTTATGTCTTATGGACACTGTTTCCTTATCCACCTCTGATGCTTTGTAAGGATTTAGCTATGTACCAAGATTCTTAGGTAGTCCAGGTAAACAGGCTTTTGAGTGGCAAGAGGCAGAGTTGTAATTACAGCTAGAAATTCAATGCAGTTTGCATTCTCTTGGAGAAAGTGGGCGTGTTTGCTGTAAGAAGCAAACAAGCAAATGTATTTTTACTTTGGAAAAAGCAGAGAAAGGAAAAGTGTCAGTTCTCTTCAGATCCTTAAATGCTCTTAAGCAACCATCTGAATTTAGTAGCAGGCTGTGGATATCATGTTTTGTATTCCCATTAGAACCAGCTTAATGGGGAAAAAATTGAATTAGTTTCCTTTTTCTGCTACAGTCTTAAATTTTCTTGTAGGGCAGGTTTTGGCCTGAGAGCCTTCATTGATGGTGACACTAGACAAGAGAGCGAGGTCCTTCCTTGGCTCTGGAAACCAAATTGGAGTTTGTACATGAATTGAATATTGGTTAAAGCAACTGTGGATACGTCTTAGACAGACCTCAGGACAACTGTAGAGCTCTGTTTCTTGTTTGTTTCTGCCCTGCAGTATTGTTTGCTGCAGCTCCTCTCCCTCTGCTGCAAGGGGTGATTCAGGGGATGAATGGATGCTTAGGAAACCTCTTTGAGAGGAAGAAGTGGGGTTGTTGGTTCTGTTTGGGCAAATATGTAAACTTGGAGAAAATCTGTGTCTTTCCATTTTAAGCTTATTTGATTTTGATTAATCAGAATCCTTAGAGTTATGTCCAAATTTACACAAATCAGTTTTCCTAAACAAAAGCAGCTTTTTTTGTAGGGCTTAATGTAAACCAGGTAAAAAACTGGGTAAAGTTAAAATCACATAAGCTCCTGCTCCTTTAGAGCTTTGATTTCCTTCAGCATAAAAACCTGCATTTATTGATCTTGTTAATAACAGCCCATTGCTCTCCTTAGAAATGAGTCCAGCATTGTGTTGGGAAAAGGGTTTGGTTGCTAAAGGAGAGGAAAGATGAGCAAGGAATTCAGATCCTTTTGTTTACATTCCCAAGTGCAGGACCAAAGTGGGAGCTTGGGAAGGGAAGGTTCAGGTTGCTCCTCACCTGTCTGAGCTGGGCAGTCCAGCTGGTAAAATAAATGCCACTGGGGGTCAAGAATTTTCTCTTTCCATCAAACTGTGGTGCTAAGTTGGTGCTTCCTAAGCCAGGTGGGGGGAAAGGGAAGGCGAATTTCCCCGAGAGCTGCAGCAGCACCGTGTGCCTGTGGGAGGGGTGAATGAAGGCAGTGGGAAACCCTGCAGAGCTGCACTGGGCTGGAGCAGCAGCAGGGTGAGAGGAATCTCACCCACCCCAGGCAGGAGGTGGCATGAGTAGAGCCCAGGCAGAGATTTTGTTGTTGTTGTTAAGAGGTTGAGATATATTTATATTTTTTTTTTTTTGTTCTTTGCTCCTACTGCTCGCTGGCCATGTGTCTGCCTGTGCAGCTGCTTCAGATGTTGAAGCAGAGGAATAAGGGTTAGAGAGAATTAAAGGTTAGAGAGGAACTTGCAGAGCTCTTTATGGAGGCTGTGAAGGGGCCAAATAGGCAGAATTTGGGGCAGGTTGGAGGCAGAGGGTCTCTCCTCCTCTGTTTCCTTTTCCGTGAAGGTTCTCCCCGCCTCTCCTCTCCACCCCCATGTAATCCTTGTCTCCCTTCTGAAAGGAAAGGCCATCCACAGGCACTGCAGGAGCACAGCCCGTTTCACATCCCGCTGTTTTCAGCATCTCCGTGCTCCCAGGATTGGCCATTCCCCAGGAATGGTGGGTGTCACACATCCACCCGCGCTGTTTTGTGCCCGGGTCCTGCTTTGGAGCTGCATGGCAGAGCTGAGATGAGGCTCTGCAAAGCCACATTGTTGCATTTAAAAGGTGGCTGCAGTAAACAAAGCAATTCCCAACCTGTGGCTCTGGCTCCTGATGAATTATTGATCGGTTTCCCATTGGTGATGCTGTGTAGCAGGAGCACAGGATGCTTCTCATGGGGGGACAGTTCACACGATGATGTTTCCTGGATTAAAATTTTAGACCTTGGGACAAAAAGAAGAGGAAAGATACCTACCAGAGGTATTTAATATTTCAGCATCAACCACTGATTCAAACAGCAACCCCTAACCCACTAGGGTGAGCAGATTGCATTGCTGGCTGGCATTATTGTGTATTAACTGGTTATATTTATTTTAAGCATTTTCCACCTTTGATATTGGAGTAGCCTGCATCTTTCTTAAAAGATTTCTGTGGTTGAATATTCAGCACCCTCTGGTGACTTAGGGACACATTAGTATATTTGCAGTTGTGATGTCTGAAAAAGAGTGCCTTTAATTAAATTGCTTTTTCCTGTTGTACCTCAGAGAATAAAGCATCTGCCTGAGAAGAGTGTAGGGATTTAAAAAACAATTTCAATTCTGAGTCCTGTTTCTGTGGCGTAGATATTTTCATTATTCAAGCTGGAGCCAGTAAAAGAGAAAGCAGGCTGGCCAGAAAGGATGGAGGATTGTTTTATTATTCATTTATATCAGTGGTGTTGAAAAACATACCCTGCCAGATCTCAGGAAAAGCAATAAAAAGGAAAAATGTAACATGATTTAAAGCAATATGGGGAACTTCTTGCTAATCAGTTAGAAAAATGATTTAAGTAGATTGAAGTGCTGCTGTAAGTGTGCCATGTTATATCCCGCAGTCTTTTTTCCTTCAGATGTGGTTTCCCACAGCTTGAGACATTTCTCTAGCATTGCTGTGTGAAAGCAGGAAATGGCTTTTGTTGGGGGAGTGGGAATTTGGCTTCTGCACAAAATGTGCTCAAAATTGCTGAATAAACAAGGAGAAAAAGCAGGAAAAAATAATTCCTTTTTCCCATTTCAGTTATGGTAGGAAGACTGCTTATAAGACAATAGGCTAAAACCCAAAATTCAACATTATTTTAAGATGATTATGCCCTTTTAGTTCTCCTCCACTGCAGTTCTAATCCTGTTCTCTAAATATAGCCATCCTGTGAGGAAAAACGGGCTTTTTATGGCAAGTGATTAATGTTTAAGGTATTCATAGTTTTCTTCTTGCAATCTATTATAGCAGACATATTTCCAAACTGATCTGTGTGGCTTGGATAACACACAAGGTATTCCTTTCCATTGCTGAAGTCCCACATAATGATCTGAAAGGGGAAGCCATAGCATTTTATTTCTGTTATCTGAGCTATGTTAAAAAAGAAAATGCAGATTCTTGTCTCTGAGCTCAGACACTGAGTTATCCCAGCACTTCAGCTTGGAACCCCCATTACTGGAAGAGCTGAGAAGTGACTCAGTGGCATCAGATCAGCAGTGTGTGACCATATTCACCCATTCACACCAAATCCACCCTGGTGTCCATCTCTGACAGCTCAGCTGAGGTCCTCTGGGGCAGCTTCAGAGGGTTTGACACCCTCTGGGCTGAGGGTGAGGGGAGGCACAGACAGGGGATGGCTCTGGCTGCAGGATCACCCTCCTCCTTGTGTCCCAAAATTCAGCCTTGCATCTCTCACCTGGCTCTGGCTGCCAGGTCACCTTCCTCCTTGTGTCCCAAAATTCAGCCTTGAGCCTCTCAGGACATATCCTGTGGGCTGGCAAGTGCCACCTTTGTTATAATAGTGGTTGTTTTTCTGGGGAGCTGTGTTTTCTGTAGGAATATTTAAGCTGAAATAGTATTAAAATCTTCCTTTGGAGAGGAGCTCCTGCCCTGCTTTCTGCACACATCCCTGTCCATATGAGCTCTTGTGCTATTGTCGTTTCGGTGGAATGGGATTTATTTGACATTTTAAGTGAGAATTGCATTCTCATTTTAAGTGAGAATGGCAAAGGATGCTTCTCTGGTGCTTCATAGCTCAGGCCATAAAATGAACACATGATGTTATCCTCCTCTTGGATTGAGCAGAAAGCCTCTGCTGAGGAGGGAACTGCAGATGATTTTGTGGAATATTATTCTGAATGCAAAACATGATTTCTGTTTAAACATTCCAGTTTTGATTGTGTTCTTTTACAAAAATTTTTTTAATGGCCCTCCCTTTCTCTGTTCTACAGTATTGTTTTTAATTAGTGTTTTAATGCATCAGAAAGATAGCAGGATAAAGAATGAAGATACCAAGGAAATGAATCTCATCCCAGTTCATGGATTTCTTCTAAAAAATTATTTGAAATTTTAAAGAAGCTGGAGTTGTACTTTTCATTGAGCCATATCCAGTTCTAAAGTAAAAATAAAAGAGACCTGGTAACTCAGCCATGGTGACTGTTATAAAATGAAAATGAAAAATTTAACATAATTTAAAGCACTATGGGGAACTTCTTGCTATAAAGTAGGGGTTTAATATAGGAACTGTATAAAGTAGGACTGGAATTATTTCCAAACATTATTGTTTAAGCTGAAATAATCCTGTGTTTTGTTTTGATGGTCAGACTTTGCAAGGCAGGAACCTGTAGAATGTGGCAGGTGTTGCAGGTGAGTAGCACAAGGTGTGATTGCCTTTTCTGTGCACATATGATATATATTCTATATGTGTGCCATACACACCAGCCAGCAGACTGAAGGATTCCCCTGTATGGTGATGCACTTTTTCAGTGCAGACTCAGCACTAGAAATCTGAATTCCCAGTGACTTCTGGTCAGAGGACTTGGGTATTGTGCACAACACTGGAGCAGACCCTCAGAGACCAATACCCTGTGGTTTTCCTGTGTCCACCTTGCAGGTACCAAACATCATTTTATTGCATTCTCAAGGCTTTTTTCTCATCCTGTGTGTTCACATCAATGATAACATTCCTGTGGGACCATGGTGTTCATGCCTGTGGGAGCAGGATGTGAGCTGAAGGAAAGCTTGGTGATCTGTTTCCTTCCCAACATCGTTTCTTGTGGCCCCATTTGTGGTTGGTCTCCTCACAGTATGGGTTTGTTGTGAATTTATTCAATCCTAGGATGGGTGATCTTGTCACTTTGCCCTACAGTAGTGTGAGAGAGGTCCATTAATAGTTAATGGTCAGAAATGTGTCCCTGAAGGAGCTGTCTTGTAAATGGAGTGTGGTGACACTAAGTGACATGTTGGTACCTCCCCCAGCTCCTGACTCCATATAAGCATCAGATCCAGCACTGAGAACATTCCCAGGGGGCAGAGGCAGCAGGACAGATGGCTTTCCATGGTCCCTGAAGTGTCACCCATCTTTCAGCTCCAGCAGGCTGGGCTGAGGTTGGTGGCTTTGCTCTGCTGTGGGCAAAAGCTTCTTACAGAATCAGAGTGGTTGGAGTTAGAAGGGACTTCTAGAGATCCAAACCCCGGAGGGGGCATTGAATTCTTTTGAGACACCCTATAATTCCAAAGGTATGTTTCATCAGAAACAGGGAAAATAGTTTGTGAGGTTTATGCCTTTAGAGCATAATAGAAAGTTTGTGAGGTTTATGCCACTCGCCACATATATTTGCATTGTTTTCTAAAACCATGTGTTCAGGAGATCCAGTGGGTGCTAGGTTTGATAGGTAGGCTAATTCCAATTTGGTAGACACCAAATATTAATACCTAAAATAACCAGATTACTCCACCATTCTATCTCTGTTTTCTGTGGGTTGCTGTACAAATTTAATATCAAAACATAAAATCTGTAGGGATGTTTCACATTCAAAACATGTAATAGCTAACAATCATCATGTTAAAAGAAGCTAATTATTGGGGAATGTCATGTTAGCTGGAATTCACTGGGTAGGCAAATATTATGTAAAAATCACAACATAGAAAGTTGGCACATCTCTGATATTATCCTAACCTAGTGCTGGGATTAAGAAAATGACCTTTTGTTGGAGCTGTAGAACATTCTTGGTCCTCTTGAGTAGGCCCTTGGGTCAGCTAATGGCTGCTGACCTGAAGTGGTAACTTGATCTCCAGGAAAGGAATTACCATTTGAGCTCTCCTGATGTTCTTGAATTATGATGCAGGGCTGTATTTGTGAGAGTCTGAAGAAGAAAAAAAAAAAAAAAAAAAAAAAAAAAGAGAGTAAAGACTGTATATGTGTCTGTATTAGATTTGTGTAACTGAACCACAAGTGGTGCCACAGGATGGATTATGAGAGATTGCCAGTTATTTAATTTTATATAAACAAAAGGAAAATCCCTCAAATGTAAAATGTAATGAGCAGTCATTTGCCCCCTCTGGACTCTGCATACATTTACAGCAAGAAGCTGTCCATGCTGATTAAAGTCCCAGCCTGAGGGGGTAAGGCAGAGTTGAACTGAACTCACCAAGAGCACTGAACTTGATGAATTTCAAAGGTCCCTTCCAACCCAAACTTATTTTATGATTCTGTGTATGTGCAGCAGTTCAGAGGCAGAGCTGAGAGCAGGATTGATCTTCATCTGGAGAGATGTATTGCTGGAACATCCTGCCTCAGTGTTCTTTTTTTGTTGTAGCTTATTTGGGTTTGGGGGATTTTTAAGAGAAGATCATTTTAACCATTGAAAATGACACCTGGAAATCTGAAAGTTTTATCAGATTTTTACAGTGAATGAGCTTTGACTGAAATTAATGCATATCTCTGACTGCCTTGTCTCTCTGGCTTTAGAAACTCTAAAGCTTGGAGTTACTGAGTGTCTTTCCAAATCTGTCAGCCTTTGTGGCCCTTGCCACTGCAGTAAAAGTGCCTGCTTAAGTAACACACAACCAGATTGACCTCAGAAGGATGCAGCCACTCCTGTACCCTTGGTTCTGGGCTCAGTAAACCACACCTGAATTATTCATGCGGGCTTTATGAAGATCATCTCTGAAAATGATCGATGGAGGTGAAACTACAGAACTCATTCCTCCTTTTTATTTTCAGCTCATCTCCCAGTGGGAGATACCCAGAATGAAAGCCAAAATTAATCTTCAGTACTAAATTGAACAATCTAAAAAGTTGGTTGGTTTTTTTTCTCCTTTTCTCTCTGATTGAGTTTCCTCTCATGGTGCATGATAAATTGTTCAGTAAATACTCAATGTGAAATTTATACCTTAAATTTATGACATAACAGCTGCAAATGCTTTGCAGGACCAGGCCTGATGGAATCTGTTTCCTTTAGGTCTTGCCACAGATGGTGCTTTTGCATTAGCACTGCAGTGTTTGCTCATCTGGGACCTTCATGCCATGGCCTTGGACTCTGTTTGCCTCAGGTCCCTGCCAGTACCTGGTCCAGGAGCTGAGATGATCCCCTGGTGGCAGATTCCTTGTTTGAGTCCTGAGGCTCTGGGAACAGGTCTGCAGAGAGCTTTGATGTGCATTTACATTTCCTAGAGACGATGGATGTACTTGGACAGACATTTTCCTCTTGAGCTGCAGCTCTAGCCAGTTGGAAAGAACATGGGGATCTAAAGATGAGATGGGGAAAAAAAAAGAGAAAATACCCATTTCTGTCAGGGAGTCCAGCTGTACCTCAGGAAAAGACTGTAGGAGTTATTACCAGTTAAAACTGGTCAGGGAGGAATTGCTCATCTTCTGAGTCCTCAGTTTCTCTGTACACCTCCAAATGTCACTCACACTACAGTCAGAGGGCAGTCTGCAAACATCCAAATAGACCTTTGCATGCTTTCATTCCATCACCCTCTGAGCACTCTTGGGTGGCAGTGGAGCACAGTTTGGTTTTGTTGTTATGTGTGTGTTGTAAGACTGCCTGCTTTATTTCCTCCCAATGTGTCCTATTTCTAAATACACCATGAGAATGAAGTTGTCATGTCAATAAAATACAGAGATAAAACAATTGGTGAACAGAGTTTTTTGAGTAGCAGGGAGAAGATTGAGTTTATGGAGTGCTGGCAGGACATGAGTGATATTGCTGACAGGTAGGAGAGACCTCAGTTAATCCAGGACACATTGCACTACTTAGGGAAATAAACCATACCTTTTCCTAAGTGCAAAGTTTGGAAGAAAATGTACAAATTGAAATAGAGTCTGTTCACTTTAGCTTTTGTGAAGCAGATCCCCCTGAAGCCAGTCTTCTTGTTAGCTGTGATTCCACAACCCTGGCTGATGGAGAACAGCTCCTTTGGCTCCATCTTCCTCTCCTCACTCCCAACACAGGCAGCACTTCTCAGTAATGCAGATCCAACTCCTGGCTTCAAAAATTCATAATATCACCCCCCATTTCCTCTCCAGATTGTTCATATTGCACATCAATAGATCAGTACTCCATAAAGTAGTCAGGCATGTTTGTTTGTCTTGTTTCTTGAAGTAGGCTATGCACTAAATAAAAATTCTATATAGATTTAATATTAAATTAAGTAACCCTACAAAAGCCCATGGAGCTCCCTTGGCACATCCCACTTTCAGTTTTGCTCCCTTGAGCTCCTCCATAGGAGGTGATGCTGCTGACCTCAGTCCTCATGTCAAAGTCCTGCTTTTAAGTTTCTTTTAAATTCTCTTTCCCTGCAATGGAATGAGACCAGGGAGCAGGGTGGCACTGGCTGTGCTGCTGCAGTGTCAATATTGGAGGAACCCAAGGCAGATGGCAGCCTTCCCACCACAGCCCAAGGCCACAGCTCTGTTGAAAGCCACTTTTTAATGAATTGAGTTTCTGGGTAACAGCTGGAGTGACCTCACTCACTTCAGAGCTGTGTCTGCCTGGCAAGGGCAGGCTGGGAGGAGAGGCAGGGGAATGAGGAAATCTCATTCTTGCTTTCCAGCTACACTGACAAAAAGGCAATTTTTCCTTCTGAAATGGGGGAGGATTTAAATTGTAAGAACCTGTGGTTTATAAAAAAAGG
Source organism: Serinus canaria (assembly GCF_022539315.1). NCBI lineage: Eukaryota > Metazoa > Chordata > Aves > Passeriformes > Fringillidae > Serinus > Serinus canaria. The sequence continues at coordinate 30,721,031 of NC_066320.1, forward strand.
TAATGTAACTTATGAGGCTGGGTTTCCACATGGCCAGAGGTGAGGAAGAGAGGTCAGCCCTGGTTCTGCCTTCAGTATTTCCTCCAGAGATTTATGTAATAGGCTGGGCAGGAGTTTGGACTTTCCAGGCGAGGGTGGGAGTGCTCAGGCTCCACAAGTTGATGTGGAGCTGTCAGATCTGGATGGTCTAGTCTGATTCGTGGATTTCCCTGTTCTCCCCTGCTGTGGGACCCCATCTGTATGTGTTAGATTTATTGTTTACTGGTGTCTTTCAAGGAGAGACATGAAAGAGACAGACTGAAAGAATGTTTTGTGACTTCTACAATCTGTATTTTTTTTGCCTGTTACATACATAATCCAAAGGATACAGGTGGAATGATATCTATGATATGTTCTGAAGGTAAGCTCGCACTAATTTCCCAGGCTCCTTCCTGTAGTTTCCACTTCATCACTGCCCCACAAACAAGTCCTGCAGGCTCACACTCTGCTGAATCCTTGTCTGGAGCTTCAGAGTCATATTCTAGATGGTACATGACTCTTCCTTTGCTCAGAACCTGCCCACAGCTGGACCTGTGGTGGCTGCTCCTTGTGCAGCTTTGAGTTGGTGCCAACTCCCATGGTGTATCACAGTTTGGCAATCTTGCTTTGCACCTAGAACTGTTCAGTAGCAACATTATTTCTTTTTGTTCCATGTATTCCCTGAGTTTCTCAGAGAAAAGGCATTGTGAATTGAACTGGCTGAAATACATAATTTCCTTTTCACAGAAAATCCTGTTGTTCTGGAAAGATCTTTCCTTACCATTTGAACGTAGGGCTGTGGTCTTTAAAAATGCCTCATGTAAGAGACATCATCTGTATTTTCACTAAGGAAAACTGAACACTGGATTTAATATTTCCAGGATGCATGTTGACTTTGGAGTGTAGTACTGGAATGTGCTTCCAGGCTTTATGCCCTTGCCCAGATCCCAGGCCATGATAAAGAAGGTTTTTCTGGTATTAAGCTTCCCTTCATGTTTCTTTGTTAAGTAGAATTTTCTTTGTGAGCACAACTGCTTCTCATGACAAGCACATCAGGATTTGAGTTATGGTTAAGACAGTTCTTACTTGATTGTACTAGCTGAAAATCAGGAGTGTTGCATCAAAATCTTTTGGGAATTATTAAATATTGGCAAAGCAAAGCCTTTTTCTGGAGCTCAGGCACCTCAACTGTCTGTCCACGGACTCAAGAGGTTTTCCAGAGTGGAAACTCATGCAGTGAACAAAAAAGAGCAAGTATTTCTATTTATTTCAAGTTGTTATGCCAAATTCACCCAAGGAAGAGACCAAGTACACAAAGGGACCTCCTTTAAAAGGTAGATAAACAGGCAGCAATTCTCTCCATAATTTAACTAAGGGGGACACAGAACTACTCCCTCAAGGCAGTTTAACAAATCCTCCTTTGAGCAGGATATGAAAATAGAGGTTTTTCCATTCCAGTTTCTGTATACGTTACAAGTGCTGTACAGACAGTTTGGGAAAAAGGAGTCTAAACATTATTGTTTGAGTGTTACAGAGCTAGACTTTGAGTTCAAATTGTAAAGGCTGAAACATTAATTAAGTGCAGCACAATGAAAAACTACGTGAAAGCCTGAGAGATATGAATTATGTCTCATTTTGTTGGTTTAGATGATAACTTCCTGGGTTTATTTTTATGACACTGGGAAAATATCACACAACTCTTTTTCTCTTTGATTCTTCAACTTTAAAGTTTCCTGAACCAGCTCCATGGAGGGAGGAGAAAACTTATTTGTTGTTGTTGAATACCTATTGTGAAGCTTTATTTATAGAAGCCCTTTGTTTGCAGCTGTTCTTTAAGCTAAAAATATGTACAACTTAAAACATGGTGCATCTGTGGAGGGATATGATTTGAAATGATGCAGTGTGCCTGTTCCACTTTGGCTCTCCTGTGGCCTGAGGAATGAGGATGGTTAAAGAAGTGGCACAAAGGGTTTTTGAGGAGGGGCAACAGCAGATATGATGGAAAGCCAGACACAGTGGTTTTCACCTGTGTTTGTGGAGGAAATAAAGAAATCTCCAAATACCCAAAGTTATAACCTAGTAGAACTCCTTTTGCTTCAGGAGCAGGGGTGATGAGCCAGGGTTTTGTTGGCACAGGGTCATGATGTGCATCCTAATGGGGTGGGAGCTCTCTCTGGGATTCTGCAGAGAAGAGGGAGAGGGAAAATTGGGACCACTGTGCTCCTTGAGGTGCTAGAAGTGACAGTGGGCTCTCTTCTTTCCCAGCTCTCCTAAGGCTTTATACTGTGACAGAATTAGGCAAATGAATCCTGTATTTCTGCTTCTCCTGACATGGAGCTGCTTAAAATAATCATGGTTCTCAGGAAACCAAACAGAGTCTGGCAGCTCAGTTACCTTCTAACTCAAGCAGAATGAGAGGAGTCCTTGATTTGGGCTGGCTTGTGGAGTACTTCTTGGGGATGAAATGGCTTCTCATTTTATGGCAACAGAACCACTGGGAAGAGGCAAATCAGTCCTGTCCTTCAGCAAACTGCTGTGTTCAATTTACTTCATTACAGACCAGCAGTCCAAAACTGCATCTGACTAACAGAAATGCTTATTGAATGTATACTGAGCATATGTTCAGTGCATATTGAACATGACCCCATTGTTACTGCATTCCTTGCTCCCAAACAAAGGATGAAATGTTTATCATTTGGGTTCAGTTTAAGTATGATCTATAGTTTCCAGACCTAGAAGGACAGTTTCTTGTGGCCGTACACCTCTAAGAGCCAGTGGTGTGTCCTTGAATGGTTTAGATCTTCACTTAATGTTTATGTTACTCATCATTTTGTAGAGTTGCTCCCTTTCAAACTTGTGTTTCACTTGAATGACTCCATTTTGGGTGCTGCTGTCTCATTCCTGGGCTGGCACCAACCCATGGTGGTCTCTGTGTTTTTGTGTCCCTGTGAGTACATGGTGCCACAAAAAGATTATTGGCAATACCAGCATTCCATGAATTTTACAGGCTGTCTTCCCCTGTGTCACAAGGTCTGTTTGAAAAGGGCTCTGGTAAAATTCTGCTGAAAATAGAACGTAGTATTTCCATGGGAGGAGGATGCACAGGAGTTGGCTGGACCTCAGATACCTTCATGTCTGCTCTCTCACCCCTGAGGGCACACAAATTTGGTGTTGTTTTAGATGTTTGAGAGTTTTTTATGAAGCTAGGAAATTCTCTTCAGAAGAGTCTTTATATATATATATATATATTTTAGTTAATTTAAGTGTGTTTGTGCAAAGGAGTAGCACAGGGGTATTGGTCTGTGTGCCTGAGCCACCCTCACACAGTGAAGCAGGCTTTGCAGGATGGATTCATTTCCAAGTGTGTGTTCACTTCTGTAACACAAATGACATAAATCCTTGTCTAGGGAGAAAACCACAGCCATGACATCCTGCTCTGGAAGCCATACTGGAATGTCAGATCTCCTTTGGGAAACACAGAGGTAGCCTGAGAGCTGAGGTCTGTGCCACCAGCTCAGGAAGCCCAGTGCTGCCAAGCCTGACCTGCAAACATGAATTCTCACTGTGCTCACCAGTCTCTGCTTTGATTTTCCCCAGGAGCTCTGACTCTGAAGAAGCATTTGAGACCCCAGAGTCCACTACACCTGTCAAGGCACCACCTTCACCTCCACAGCCTCCCCCTGAAGCAGCAGCAGCAGCAGCAGTTGTTGCAGATGTAGCAGAGCAAGAAATAAAACCTCAGCTGCCCGTGGAAGATACAGGTAATGAATGGGACACGTTACTGGGGGAGGTGGGTATGCAGGGAGCTGTTTCTCTGAGCACTGGCAAGGAATTAATGCTAATAAATTGGAGTCTGGAATATTAGTTAATTACCCATGCAGAGAGGAAAAAACCCTGTTGCTTCCTGGAATAAAGTAATGAAGAATCTGTCCATAACATTTGAAAAATATTAAAGAAAAGAGGAGCTCTCTAGAAAAAACTTTCTTTTTGAACCAAGTTTCTTTTTCTAGGATCTCTACAGAGTCAGATGAGTAGAAAAAAAGAGATGTGGGTTGCAGATGCAGGTACCTATGTGAGCACTGTTAACTATGACAATTAACAAAATGCCATTTTCAAAAGTGTTACTGAAACAGGAGGTGGTGGGAAAGACCTTTAGAACAACAGAAACACTGATTTTATAGCAGGAACACAGAGCTATGTATGTATGTATGGTGTTCATATGTGAAAATCAGTACATACTGGGAAAATAAAATCTTTAAAAAGGGAGAATTGTGTTTAAAACCCAAAGAAATTCTTTCCCCCAAAAAGTGTTCTTTGTTCTCCAGATTGAGGAATGGAGTATGAGGGAGTAGAAAGCATGCTATTAGCCCAAAATAGCTTTGTTTGGGCTGTCAGATGACAGCTGAACAGCTTGAGACTGAATTTCCCCATGATGCTGTCTTTTTCCCATCTGAAAGTCAAGTCATCTTGCTCACCTGGCTAAATTTTATGCTGATAATATTTCTCCCAGCAGTCTAAAGCTCACTTGTATTGTGTTTGAAATGAGTTGTAGCATCCCACCAAAGGTCTCAAGCCACCTACAGCATTTCTGGGAGTTACTCATTAAGCAGTGCTGTTTAGGATCTTGATTTATGATAGGTTTTTAAGAAGCTTCAAGGATTTTCTACAAACTGATACCACAAAATAAAAAGTAAGTACTGAGGCACCCTGATGCTTTTTCCTTTCTGCTGTGAGAGTTTCCTCATCATTGTAGCAAAAGTCACTCATTCTTCATCTTTTTTCCTTTTTTTGAATCTTTTGCAATCCAATTGCCAAAGTGCTCAGAAAACAAAAAATAAAACCAAAAATAAGTACTCAGAAAACAAAGGCACACACATGCTGAGCAGGGTTGGAATGTGCTTTTAATTACTGCAGTAGATTATTTTCAAGCCCTTGGTTACACATGTGCTTCCCTGGCACATGTGATTCTTGTCTCCTTCCATCCCAGTTCCCCCCCTCCTTTTTTTTCAGATCTTTCTGAAGAAAAGTGGGAAATTGAATGTAGCTATTCACAGCCAGTGTGAACTTTACTGGAGGCCATTGGATGGCAGAGGGGAAACCACTTCATTTGCAAATCAGATTGTCCATGGGAGGCAAGTTACAGCAAAATGACAGAGATCTGTTCAGTGATCCAAAATGATGCAGAACACAGTTATACAACAGGGGAATTTATTGGAGGGGAAGAAGATGCGTAATGCAGAAAAAATCCAAATGTAGGAGGGCAACACAAAGCATTCATTTGTTTTGGAAATCTTCAGAAGAAATAAATAATGGTAAGATTATAGTTTAGGTGTTTAGAAATGAGAAAAGTTAAACATTTTGTACTGTATAAACCACTTGAGTGTCTTGTAGTTCATTTATTTCATAAGCTATGCATGTGGCTGCACACAAGGAGAATTGTAGTCCCTTCCTCAGGGCTCAGGGACATTGAAGCAGAGTTCCTGGATGGCACCATACAGCTAAAAAACCAGGTTTCACTAGAGGAAGAGTGAGGAATATGGGCAGCTGGAGAGCCTGGCACAGGCACAGGGAGAGGCAGCAGTGTCCTGCTGGTCGCCTGGTTCAGCAGCCACATGGCTTTGTCTTCACATGAGATGGGTGACAGAGCGTGTTTGGGTGGAAGGAGGGAGCACAGTAAGTGTTTAAAGGATTCTTTCATCTATAGCTGACAATAATTACTTATGCAGATGGCTGCAGTTGTGTTGCATGATATCATGAGCACAGCAGCTGGACCCCACTGCTGGAAAGGCAGGAGGAGAGGTTTTAATTAGGTTGACTTCAGTGGTCGTTTAGTAAATATGATGAAAGTGAACTAAGCTGGATGGCTGCTGGGTTGGTGCCAGCTCCTGGTGGGGTAAAACCTGCTGCATGGCTCTCATCCATCAGCAGCAGAGCAGAGGAGGGGAGTCAGTCTGAGGGCAAGTCTGGAGGGGAAGAGGAGCAACAGAGCAAGTATGGAAACTACCCCTGAGCCCCAGGAAGCGCCACCAGTGAGCCCTTCCATTCCTCCCTAAATAATTCTGGAAAACATGGGTTATAATCTTGAGGCAAAGTGTTTGAGGTTGCAGTTATTATCGTCATTATTTTAAATTATTGTTATTTGTCTCCTCAGCTTCCCATAGCAGTGTCCTCTTGTCCCTTGTTCATCCCTCTGAGCACCAGCATGTCCCCCAAGCCCATTCTCCCAAATACTCTGGTTTTGGCCAGCAATTCCTGCTTAGGAACTTTCTGTCACCCCCACTGCCTTCCCCAGATAATTACTGAATTCACATTGTATTCACAGGGGAGAGTCAGGGCTGCAGTCTTCTGTGTGCATTACAGCCCAACAGTCAGGACATGGGGCACCAATATTTGAGTCCTTCTGGTGCCAGGGAAATTCAAGGTCAGGTTTTCCAACAGAGACATTATGGTCCAGACAAAAACAAACTAAATTTTTGGTATGGACAGCATTCTTCTTCAGTGTTTTTCCTCTTGAAGCCTGATATGGAAAATTTGAAAAGAAACTTTTGTATACAATGTTAGAATACATCTAAGAATAAATGACAAAAGTATTTTTACAGAACTTTAAACTAGTGGTACTAATTGATTTCCTGGCATCAAAGGGTTTCCATAACAAGAAGGGACTTGAAATAAACCGTGTTTCAAAATTTCTAGTGTAAGGCAATTCCAATTCCTATGCTTTTGGCATTTTTTCCTCATAACATAGTAACTGGGTGCATGTTGTATGCATTTTTCCAGAGGTTTGCCTTTGTTTGCTTTTTCTCTAGAAAACAGAACTGATATTCAATTTCTTCTGTATTTGCTTATTACATCTGTTTAAATGTTATTGCTAAACCTTTCAGAAGAGTGTTTCATTTTGTTTCCAGCTCAGCAGTCTTAAGGCCTATTTTCAGTTTATTGGGGTTCCCTCTGCTTTAGAGATGCTTCAGCAAAGTAGCTCCTTGCCTTGGCTGCTTCTTTAAAAAAAGCAACAGAAATTTATTTTGTTTATTAATGCATACAGTGTTACAATATTTTATTCATGTTCTCAGGCACAGGGTGGGATTCTTGGGTCTATCCTGTGCAGGGCCAGGAGTTGGACTTCAGTGATCTATGTGGGTCCCTTCCAACTCAGGATATTCTGTGATTCTGTGACTTTCTATCAGCTCCTGGTTCTTCCATAGCAGGTGTCAGGTGAAAATGCCAAGTGTTAAATATGCCAGATAGCTCTCATATTTAGGTCTCATCACCTGGATACAGGAAGTCTGAGTTTTATGTTGTTGAGTTTGGGTTTGGGAGTTTTTTTCTTTAGTTGATCCAGTAAAAATCTGGCTGAAATCAGAGGAATTTCGCAGTGGAAGGAGGAGAACTTGGACCTTCTTTTTTAATTATTGAAATTGGGTGTTTGAGGAGCTTGCCTGGCTTTTTTATTGCAGTGTAAGTTCCCCAGCTATCCTCCATCTTCTTGGAGTGCTTTATAAAACTTAATATTTTCTTGTGGGCAGCTCTTACCAGTGTAAATTGTGGGTGACTCAGTACCAATAAAAGGCATAAACCTGATTTAAATTGTGCTGGTCTCTCTCTAGGGCAAGTAAATCCTACCTTAAATCCCATAGCTGGTGTCATAGTATGTTCCTTTGTGCTCAAACTACATTTTAATAAAATACTGTGGTGATACTGATTGGCTTAATTTTGTGTTGTAAAAGGACAAATGTCTCTGCTCTCTGAATAGGCTGTTAATGTCAGGAAAGTATGGTCTTCATGATTGTGTAGTAATAAAGCCTTGAGTACCATTTATACCTCCTGCCCCAGCAATTCTGCTGCTACCAGGAGCGAGCCAGTCCTGTCGTAAAGCCAGAAGAGGCTGACAGCAGCATTTCTCTTCTGCCAAGAGCTGTTTGCTGAGACAGTTTCACATCTTGTTTCATAAAGAAACAATAAAAATATCGAGCAGCGCTCTGCAGAAATCCGTACTCTTGAGTAGAAAGGATTTGATGAGGAGGAAGTCATGAAATAAGCAGTTAAAGAAGATGAAAGCCTTGCACTGTGTGGAGCACACAGAATTGAAATGCTGCTTTGTTGGGAGTAGCTGCAAAGCCTTGCACGCTCCCTTTGCATGGTGCATCCCAAACCTCAGCCTGTTATTTCCAGTCCAAGTCCTGCAGGGCAATGGTTTATTTTATTTTATTTTATTTTACTTTGTTTTAGTGCATGTTTATAACTATTTTGAATAAGGGCCTCGATGCTGTTGAGGGTTTTGACATAGGCAGGAATGAAAACAGTGCATAGCTGCAGATGACTCCTTGTTGAGATCCCACTTTGATTTCAGGCTGCCCTACATTTGTACTCCACTGGCATCCAAGTGTTTATTGTGATGTATTCCCCTGAAGTGCCTTCCAGTCTCCTTTCAGGGTGAAAGGGACAGATTAGGCTAATGCTGGAGGTCTGTGTCACTCTCTGAGTGCCCTTTACAGGAGTCCCATCAGTGTCACCAAGTATGTGAAGTGAGCACCAGCCTAATTAATGACCTCTCAGCCAGGCTGAAACCAAGCCCAAACCAGTGGGGATTAAGGAGAAAAATAAACTGTTCCAAAGTACTGCCATGCTATTAGCATTCATTTAGCAGAAAAATACATTAGAATATTATTTTAATTGATGTATCCTAGTGAACTTCCACAGTCTTAAAAGAGAAACTGCGTAGCTGTCATCCCTTTGACAGTCTTTGGAAGTACATGGTGCCACTTTGGGAAATGTGTCCAATTCCCTTAAATCCTTTTCTGTGCTCTACACCCATAAATAATAATCCTTGCAGACACACAATTTCTTCTGAAACAAAAGAATTTTTTTTTCCCTTTTCTTAATCCGTTCATAGCGTCTCACTAAAATAATAATTGATTGTCTGTATGGCTTTTATGAACAGTGTTAATGAATGTATCAAGGCAAAATGAGAGTTTTTCTGCAAAATATGTCAGGACTGGAATGAAAAGGATGAGCAGAAATGTCTCTGAAATCGTTTAGAGCTGAGCAAAACACTCATTTTTGTTTGACTGTTTTTCTTTATAATTGCGTAATTAAAAAAAGATGGCAATGTGAAGAAGGCTGTGTTGCTTAAACAGGAAACACGGGGGCATTTTGCTCCTCTGTGAGAGCTGTGAGCAGCTGGCTCAGCCCAGCCTGACCTGGGAGCTGGAGAGAGCTGTCCCAGGTCTGGGGTACCCCACAGGGACACACAGGGACAGAGCTGGCCCTGGTTCATTCAGGTCGTAGTAGTACAGTCACAGCAGGAGCAAAACATATGCAGGATTTGTAAAACATTTGCATAATCAACTTAATGAGCTGGAAGGCAGCAAGGACCATCAACTTCATGCTTTTCTCCCTCTCTATTTTCTGATTTTTTGTTATGCACTCTTTTTCTACTTTGTCCAATAGTTGTTTTATCCCAAGAGAAGAGACTTCTATAAATCATTTTAGGATTCTATTCAATAAGAGAACCTTTAATTGCAGTGGAAAGCTGCTTGGATTAAGAGTTTCTACATAAATCTTTCTTGAAAATTTTCTTCTCATCAAGAAGAAAACACTTGGATGAACCTTGTTTAAATAATCAGTAGGGAGCTTCTAGCTTTTTAAAGGAAGATTTTTCAACTTAGAATATTTGTGGAGTTCTCTAAATGACCTTTTTTTCTTTTTCCTTTTATAATTTATTACATATCAAGTTCTCAATTATTCATGTCTTATTATAAACTTGTAATTATTGACTGCTTGGGGCAGACAGAGGAGCAGCATTGATGAGTTGTGGAGAGGAAGCCATTTTCCTCTGGGTAAATTGGTAAAAATTGCACATGGGAAACAAAACTTAAGGTCAGCATGTAGTTACTGAAGCACCAGTCAATTTACAGGAGATTTACTTCATAAGAGCTCTGACACAATTGTGTGAGCTCTTTATAGTAGTAGAAAATGGGAGTAGAAAAGTGCTTTATGTGCAGTTTTTCTGGTATTGACAATATTTAGCATATTACAGTAATATTCATCTCTGTAAGTGGTAGTTTAGAAGAGGTGCTTTAGAGGCTATTGCAAATACATGTTTTGTCTTTTGTGAAACTTGCCTTGAATCCTGTTCTTGGGAGAACAGATCTATTTTTTTCCCTAATCTGTTTCATATATTGGAAGAGTCACTTTGGTTTACTTAGTCAGTTAGTATGATTTTAATGCCTTTTACTTGTAGTAATATTAGATTATAATAAAACCTCCTAAGCCCCAGTTCTGCAAAGGTGTTTGAAGTGCCCTGAGTTTTCTGTTTGCTCCCACAGGGCTGTGTTCAGAAGCTGAACCCGTAACCGATGTGTCACACAGCGAACCAGTTCAGGAGAGCCCCTTCCGTCCCCCCTGCCATTCTTTCTCCACTGTCTTCGATGAGGACAAGCCCATAGCCAGCAGTGGAACCTACAACTTGGATTTTGATAACATTGAGCTGGTCGATTCTCTCCATGCCTTAGGACCGAGCTCTGCAGAGCCCAAGAATCGTGACCCCAAAGCAAATGTCCGGAGGAAATCCACGGATTCGGTCCCGGTGTCCAAATCCACGTTGTCTCGCTCTCTCAGCCTGCAGGCCAGTGATTTTGATGGAGCATCTTACCTTGGCAACAGTGAGACTTTAGCACCGTCGTCAGATGTGTATGGTACTGGTTCCAGCAGCGCTTCCAGTACCCTCAAGAGAACAAAAAAACCCAGACCAGCTTCCTTAAAAAAGAAGCAGTCAGCCAAAAAACCTCTGGATGCTCCACTGGTGAAGGAAACCCCACAAGAACCGCCCGAGCTTGGCCAAGCAGCTTGTGAGGACAAAGCACCTGAGGTGAAGGCTGACTCAGCAAAGCCCGAATGTACTGAACCTTCCAAAATCTCTGCTGAGAAAGAGGAGGCCCTGCCCGTGCCTGAAGGATCCGAGCCTTCGGATCCGGACCGTTTGGAAGGGATTAGCGCATTTAGCTCCGGAGGCAGCAAGGTGCAGAACTCTCCCCCTGGCAGCAGGAAAACGCTGCCTCTAACAACGGCCCCCGAGGCTGTGGAGGTGACTCCACCAGACACAGGGGGACAGGAGGACCCTCCCATCAAAGCAGTGAGGCTGGAGTTTGATTATTCTGAGGAGAAAGGGGGGAGTGAAGACCAGCAGGAGAGCGCTCCTCCTCCCAAAAAAGCAGGGAAGAAGCCTGGTGCTAAAATGCCGCTCCGGAGGCCAAAGACTAAAAAACCGGTGGAGAAGCTTGACAATGCTCCGACCACCCCGACCAAGTCTCCCATTGATCCAAATGAAATCCCCATCACAAAAGGCTCTTACACTTTTGATATCGACAAGTGGGACGATCCCAATTTTAACCCCTTCTCATCCAGTACAAAAATGCAGGAATCTCCCAAACTGCCTCAACAAACGTACAGCTTTGAGCCGGACATGTGTGAGGACTCCATTGACCCTTTCAAGTCTTCTTCTAAGATTGCCAGCTCGCCTTCCAAATCTCCAGCTTCCTTTGAGATACCAGCCAGTGCCAACGAAACAAACGGGACAGAAGGAGACAGCCTGAACAAACCTGCCAAGAAGAAGAAGACGCCACTAAAAACGTAAGTTAAAGGGCAGAGATGTTTCTAGAATAGAAGCAGCAGATCCCTTAGCACAGTTACACAGGGTTTATAGCTGAATAGAGGGAGGGAGGTGACTTTGGGTGTTGGTGGCCACAATTGGAGTCATGCTGAGCTGTTCCTGCTCTCAACCTGTTTCCTCAATAATTTGAAATTTCCAGAATTACCAAACCACATTAGGCAACTGCATTTTTCAAGTCTTTGGGCTCAGCGTAGTTCTGAACCTGGTTAAATTTTATCAGTTACATACCCAATTTTTTCAGTTACATACCCAATTTTATCAGTTACATACCCAATTTTATTGGTTATGTACCCAGTTTTATCAGTTATGTACCCAATTTTCTGTGACCTCGTTCTGGGAAGTTGATGCTGTTTAAGCTCTTAGAACATGGGTTGGACTCGATGATCTTAAAGGTCCCTTAGAACCTAAAAAATTCTGTGATTCTGTGAAGATGATCAAACTAATCACACCAGCACAACTATTTTATGAATCATTGTTTTTGAGCGTGGGATGTGAAATAGTGACAGTGAAAGGCAGTGATAATCTCATATTGCAAACAGCAAGAAGAAGGTTTCATCCAGTAACTTGTGGTATTTAAAAGAAAATAACCTGGAACAGAAGAGTGCAGTATGGAATTACATTTTTATATATATTTATATGTATATACATTTCTAAGAAATGTCAAAAAATTCCTTTTTATGAAAGAGTTTACAATTGTGCAGAAAGTTTAAAATATCCAAAACTACTATATGTTAGGGAAATATCCAGCTTTTAGGCATGGGAGACAAATTCCAGGATAAATTTTCTGTGTTGCTGCTGTTAGATATTTGGTTAAAAACCTCTATGGCTGGTTGCTGATTTGCATGTTGCTTTATCTGTTCAGATATAATTATTTTGAGTTGGTGACCGCTAAGTTTGTGTTGCATATATCTGAAATTGATCTCTTGTGTGTATATCTGTAAGAAAGTATCTCAGTTCATGTTCCTTTATGGTTTAAATATTCCAGCTGACTAACACAAATGGGAGCAAATTTTTTAAATGCCAGTTTAAGATAAGATAACATGGTTAATGTAAAGCAATACAAAAGCTGATCTCCTGTACAGGGTGAGATGGAGATTATTCAGATTTTTTGAATAGCCTCCCGCCTTCTAAGCTTCTAAATCAAGTCCCTTGTCAGATTTGAGGAAGCTTGTGCCTTTATTTTCTTTCTAGGGGTGTTATTGATAGTTTAGTTTTGTAGTTGAGTTGTTTTCTTTGGGAGAGAAGCCCGTTTTTTCTGGTGTTGCTACTTCTTGAGATTTACCTGAAACTTAGTGGTAAATGACATTTTTCCAAGCCTGCAGTCCAAACTGATTTGGTCCAAACCAAGAAGATTTAAAAGTCTGACAGCAAGAGAGGAACAATTTGAATCTTACTGGGGATGTGCAGAGGGAGATTTTAATATCACCAGATCTTTAAGTTTTTGCAGCCAGCCAGAGTCTCCTTGTGTCTTCCAGTAGCTGGAGTTGACAGACCCCCAGAGTGGGCCTCTTGGGTTCTCCCATCTGCTTTGAATACTGGAAAGAATTCCACATTTATTAATTTAGGGGAAAAAATGAGTTTACAGAGAGTTTGCTTAGCCATGTTTGTCCTTGAGAAAATCCATCACAGGAAAATTCTGTCTTGGAATCACAAAGTTCAGTTCTGGTCTTTATCAGGGTGGGGAGATGAAGCTCCCCCAGGTCAGGGCTCACAAATTCTTGTGTCAGGAGGGCTGCAGAAATTCCCAGCCCGTGCTTGGTACTGCTTTCACTGGATTGTGTTGTGTGTTGCTCACTGCAGCCCTGTAACCTACTTTTGCAAGTGGTGGTGTTTTTTTACAAAGATGAGACTGAATATTAATAAACCCTTGCAGCCTGCAGCTGCAGTACTTTCTAGAAGAAAATTACCTTCAGGCTTGAGAGGGGATGCCAGGGTAGGCAGTGGCAGGAGGTTTTATGAGCCCTGTTGAGGGGTGCAGAAATCAAACCCTGTTTGAAAATGAGTTCCTCATGTGAAAAGGCAGTGAGTTCTAGATTAAAGGTGAAGAAGCCAGGCATGAGTTTAAACCTTTGCTGAGCTTGTACTACTTTGAATCTGAGCCATGTGCTCAGTCTAACATGTTAAATCAATAAAAATAAGTCATTTTTGTTCTTGACTGAAACTGCAAGAATTTAAGCATTGACCTCCCTGTGAAAAGATGAGGCTTCTCCAAGAGATGTGAGCGCGACCCTGCTCCCTGCTCATCTCCCCAAGTGCTGAGCTGCTTGGAGACAATCCCACTGCTCAGGTGATGCTGAGCAAAGAGCAGCTGATGCCTCCCCAGAGCCAGCTCACAGTGATGAGTAAAAATAAGTGGTTTCCAGAGTTATTGCTTGTGCAGGCATTGCTCTGGAAGCCCTTGGATGGCTGGAGGCTGTTTGGAAATGGAAGGTGCCAGCTGTCACGAGCGTTGCACATGAGGTGAGATGAGCAGAAGCTGCCAAGCTTATAACTAAATGAAAACTTCTCTTAGTCTAAGCTGTTTGGCAAGGTTTGGTTCTGCTTTGGGGATAACCAGTTTGTTGTGTTAGAACACCAGGTTAGGTTTTGGACAGAGCCAAACCAGCTGAGATTTAAAGAAATGTCATTTTAAAGAAATGTCCTGACCTGGGTAAATGGTTTGAAATGGTCAAGCAGCTTTTTCTGTGCTGTCACAACACATCAGCAAACATGACAAAACCTGGAATAACTGTGCCCTGTCCTTAAGCTTAGCTGCCATTCAAGAACAGTTTTGCATTTCATATAATAACAAATACTGTGTTCTGAAAAGCAAGCAGGTGGCCTCCATCAAGGAAGGCAAGGACAGTTAGTGTGTTGAGAGGAATTAACTTGAAGGTGTCAGCTTTGAAAAATGTGTTTTGTAAGATGAAAGTATAACATTGAACTAGAAACATTGAAGGACTTGATGAATATTTTTATTTTCTCCTTGTGTATTTCAAAATAAATAGTAGGGGTTAAGATTATACAGGTAGAAAATATGCATGATCAGATTGCCTTAACACATTAACATTAACTTAGTATTTGTAGGTTAATCTTTTTTGTCAGTTCCTTCTGTCTGTCTCTCTTTTCTTTGTCTTATTTGTCTTAGGATGGTAGAAGATGTGATGTCTGTATGTTCTCTGTTGTAAGTAATTCTAAGCTAACAATTCAAATTTCCTCTTTGATTTGTGGGCTTTTAATTTTACTTATTTATTTTGCAGCATGATCAGTTATTATTCAGCATGCAGCTTTTATGTTAATGATTTCACTTCAGTTGCACATATGAAAGCTATTTTTAGTAAGATGCCTGACTGTGATTGAGTTTGCCTCATTATCTGTTGCCTATCAAAGAAGATCCTCATTTAAAACCTATAGAAATTTTGTATCCTTGAGCTAAAATATGGAAGTTTTATTTCTACCACTGAACAAAATTGTACATTCAATTCCTTGTAAATACTGCATAAAATGCTTGTCTTTCTTGAAGAAAAAAGTTATCCTAATTAATTCTGTCATCGTAACTGGATAATTAATGGCATTGAACACACCAATATTCAGCTGCCCAATTTATTTCCCCTCTGGATGTGGTATTGATTTACCCTCTACTATT
The DNA here is from genome assembly GCF_022539315.1 of Serinus canaria. NCBI lineage: Eukaryota > Metazoa > Chordata > Aves > Passeriformes > Fringillidae > Serinus > Serinus canaria. Next base: position 30,736,342 of record NC_066320.1, read on the forward strand.
AGAATTTCTGGTGTCAACCTTGCCATCATTGATCAGGGATGAGTTGGTGGGCAGTAATTTTTGCCACTGTATCTCTTTTCAGACATAAAGTCTTTATCAGTGAGTTTGCCAGAGTATTTTTCTCCCTTTTGTAGCTGGTAACATCAGTGGTTTTGAATAACTCTGGCAATGTGCATCAAGAGAACAGACAGATAATTAGTTTATTCTTGGTTAGAAAATGTTTTTAGCCAATTGTGAATAAAGGCAACATTCATAATAATACACCATCATGACATAATGTATGTTCTTCATTCCTTTTGCTTGATGGAAACCTGTGGGATTTTGGAGGGCTGCAGTGTCCATGCTCCCAGTCTGCACTGTGAGGTGTCAGGGGAACTGGAAGCAGAATTGCCATATTTCTTGTTGTATTTGTTTTTAAAAAGGTCTGTTGTGCCCATTTGTAATGACACAGCTCATTCTGGCATCTGGGGACCAGCATCTGCCTCAGATGGTTTTATGTAGTTCATCTAAAGCAAACCAGGGTTTTTCTTCCTGGTTTTTGGGGTCATTGGAGCCTAAGTTTTTCAGTTTTAATTCTCAGGTGAACATGTGAGTTAGACCTAATTTTGTGATGTGAAACTGAAGCAGACAGAAGC